>NW_028263386.1:13202500-13518888 GCF_051168715.1 Poecilia mexicana | reverse complement strand
TCCCCACAGCCTGACGCTGCCACTACCACAGTGGTCTTTCTGCTATATTTGTTGGTCTTCACAATATTGTTGGTGCACTGATGTTCTCTAACAAACCTCTAAGGCTTTCGCAGAACAGCTGGATTAACACTGAAATAAGATAACACATAGGTGAACTCTATTGAATGAGTAATCATCAGCCATTTAGACTGAATTTTATTAAGAAAATTCAATAAAACTTAGGGAACAGAATATGTTATAGATGCGTGCCTCACTTTTTTTTTTTCTCAATTTTAGCTATAACTGCAGCTATGCACTACATAGTGTTGTTCTGTCCCCCACAAACTTTGCCTACGTTAAAGTTTGTGGTTGGAGCATGACAAAGGGTGAAAAAGTCGCAGGGGTATGAAGACTTTTGCAAGGCAATACGTTTTACAGTGAAATTTTAGAGTCAAACAGTGTGTCCAATTATATTACTTCCTTGTCAAAGCCAAACAACAATCAGCTGATCTTCTGATAATCTATTAAGTTAGACCAAGAAGGTTAAACAACTTGATTTACTCGTCTGCACGGGCCGCGACGCACCCAAGCATTTCTCAGTTCCTTTGGCGTGATCGTCAAATGAGAATCGCATGTGTGAATGAATCACCCTGGAACCTACAGTTCATTTTCTCGCCACACTTCACCCCGAATGTACAAATATCCCAGTGATGGATTGCAAAATAGTATCTGTTTGTCATTATGGATTAAACTCTTCCATAATGATAGCCTCATATACATCCCCTAGCAGCATTTCTGATGCAAAAAAATGCTCACATGCAACCTATTTGAGCCAAATGCCACCACTTTCAGACACACAACGCTGGCTTTTGATCATGGCCTGTGGGGAGAAATTAATCCAAGCGCATACTGCACATTTTTTCTCGGGGAACTGACACACAGTTTGTGCCAGTAAGTACTTGGACGTACAAAGGACCAAAGAGATGAAGCATATATTATAAGGTTTTACAGTTGGATAGTCTGAAAAGTGCCTTTTTTTTATTTGGGTTGGTCATTCAAGATACAAGCAGCAGTGGGACAATCAAAAAGCAGTAAAATTGGTTCAACTTTACTACATATGTCCTTTATTAGCTTACTTGTCTCACTCAGATATGAAACGTTTGAAATGATTGGTTTTGCCAGCCATACTTAGGGTGGGGTTAGGGTTGGCAGTGCCTTAATGCCTTAATACTTTATTGTTTCAACTTAAAAAGCCTTCTTTTATGTATGCAAAGTACACCCAGAGGGTAGAAATCCAAAAAAAAACTAGGCCTTAAAATAATAATAGTTCCATTATCCAGACATTATACCATCATGTGAGGTGCCATAGCAGATGGAACGAAATATCAGTCAAAACGAGAACTCCTTCACCTTAAGAATCACACGTGGGTTTAAAGACCAGCAGCTCAAGCCGACCCTCAAATCCACAATACTAAAAAAAATGATTCTTATCAAGTCCCACTGATATGACCAGAAGTGCGCCGATTGCTCCTACGCTGCAGAATTTGTGTCCGACCCATCTTCTGTGACGGCTTAGAAAGACCTCAGGTTTTTTCATCTGTTAACCGCAAAAAGATGGAACAGAAAGCTGATGGATGAATGGACATTTGAATATTCGCTAAAAGCCCCCCCGACGCTTCAAAGGGTGCATCTTTGTCTGATATTTTAGATGTTCTCCAATCTGTCAGTGTCACCAAGCATCACTCGGTACCGTTCAACATCAGCTTCCTCTAAACTCAAACTCTAAGAAAGAATCTAATTGGATGCCAAGTTTGGCCCCTGATTTAAATTAAATCGATTTGCATTTTATGCATTGTTTCTCTTTATCATAAATAAACATGAATATTTGAGATATTTTATAAATGGAATTTTATAAATGGAAAGATTCCACACTGGCTTATAAACAAAATGTGATTCTGAAATGTTTCATCGTACGGTGCCTTGGCAAAATTACTTACATCTCCCGAACCCCCAAATTTAGTCATCTTGCAGCGACAAACATGAATAGATGACGCAAAAAGGTTTATGATTGTGACAGGATCGTGGGTCATGATCGTAGGAGAATGTTTTCTTTAGCAGGGAGAAGGGAAGCTAGTCAGAGTTAATATGAATATGGATGGAGCTGCAAAAGACTGGAGACGGGGGCAGATGTTCACCTTCTGCCAGGACAAAACTAAACACACAGCAAGAGCTACAACGAGACAGTTGGATCATTGCAGAATGGACTGGCTAAAGTACAGATCTTAGTCCTATTGATGTTCGGTTTGGAGACTTGGAAGCTGATCAGAATGGGCAGAAATTTTAGCATCCAGATGTACAAATACGTACATCTGGACGCTTAAACAGACTGCAAGTTAAAAACACTTGCAGCTGTAATTGCAACAAAATATGGCTCTAAGTAACAAATCTAGAAGGGCCTGAAGACTGACTTTCAGATTTTTATTTGGGAGGAAAGAATTTCAATGTAGAATTATGTTTCCACTGAAGTGGTCTTCAAACTTCTTTGTGATGGTCTGTCACATAAACCACCAATTAAACAGACTGTAAGTTGTGTTTGTAACATGAATGAAATGAACCAAAAGTTAAAGGAGTCTGTACTTTTTTTTTCTTACTTAAAAAAAAAAAAAATCACGTGGAATACTTATAATAAATTTACAATGTAAAATTCCTGACTTTTTAACCGACTGGGGTGGGGGGGAAGTGGTTTCACATGATTGAAAGCAACCAGATTTACAATCTCACATTGACAATAAAAACTGTTTTTCAAGACAAACATTGATTTTGTGGAATCTTGCATAAGAATAAGAAATATGCAATAAAGGGCAGTCCAAAACTGCTGCACCATTCTGATGGTTTCTCGCATAAGATCACTTGATTTATGGGCATAAAGTAGCACAAATATAAGCTCTTGTGTTTTTTTTTTTGTTTGTTTTTTTTTTACAAAAATATTTAGAAATCAATTCGAGACTCGTTGTCTGTGGATTCTAACAGAATGATATTTTAAGGCCTCATTTTAGCAAATTAGGATTTTTATGGCTTACAGATAATGAAGCCTTAAATCTGAAAATTAAGTTGAGATCAATAAATAGTAAAAAAAAAAATTAATTAATACAGAAATATCTAATGAAATGATGCCTAATAAAAACTATGTCAAGATATAAACCTCTTCTACTTGTGTCAGGAAAATAAGTCTGTATTCAACAAGCTTCTTTAGCTGTTCTAACTTTTTTTTAATGAAAGTCTTCTCGTGATGTGCATGCCACAACACGGCATAAACATGGTACTTATGTATCAAATATGAGTTTTGTTTTATATAATAAAGACTTAAAATGTGCATAACATATCTACAAGTTTCACTATTTAACTGAATTAGTGAAAAAGCAATTTTTCAGTGATATCTAAATTCCTTGAGATGCACCTGTACATTCATCAAACCCCCAAAAACAAAACTCACAATTCCACAATTTACAGATAAATTTTCTGAAAAAGTTTCAGAAAACAAAACTTAAAGAATATTTATGCTGTTTTTTTTGTTGTTTTTTTTAAAGAACAGCATAAATGGGCCTATTTTTTCCAGTACCATCTGTTTCCTTCTTATCCACTCCATTAGTCCAGCATTATAAAAACTGGGTATCTGTTAACTCTTAAATACTGCACAGTTTATCGCATGCTGTAAAGAAAAATCAAGACTCCATGTGCAACTCGTCAGCTGCCATTTCTAAAAAACCCATTTCCACCACAGGGGGGAGGATACAAATACACCGCTGTTACTGGACATAAAACGGACAGACTTTACAGACGGACAACAGATGTCTCATACAGAAGAGAGGGAAAGCACAGAGGGAATGAGACAGAATGGGAGCAGGGAGAAACTGTTGCCGTGAGAACAGCATGGGCTCTTTTTTTTGTTTGTGTGTTGCATTGAAAGGTCAATTCAGATGAAATGCTGTTCCCTGATAGATGGTAATATTTACAAAGCTGAACACAAGTGGATTTAATGCACATATTCGTTTGTAGAGAACAGATACATATTTGCATGAAGAGAGAGCATTTCCTTTTTTTAGACATAGAAACAAATGGAAAAAAAAAAAGATAAGAAAGAGCAGCCAGATTTCTGCGAACGAGAAAAAGTTTCACATTTATTTAATATCAAACAGGAGTTGAATTAAATACCAGTTGATGATGGGCTCTTACAAAAGAAATAAAATTAACCTAATCAGTGCGGCATTGTCTTTTCACACTTCCCCAACCATGATCTTTTTTTTTTAATTACTTAATAAATTAATTAGTGTCAAAGGATGAAACATTTTTGCAAAAGAATAAAAAAGAAGACCTGCAAAATCTGCAAAGGCATGGAAGGAAAGGAGTCAAAACTGAAAGTTTCTCTCAAGTCAAATAAATTACACGGGGATCCAATTCGTTCGTGCTAACGTTAAGTCTTTGCATGGCCCGGTGTCAACAAATATACTACTGGCGAAAAACCCATCATTCATAAAAAGCAAAAAACACTTCACAAGCAGAGATGTGAACATGGTTTCATATGAACTGATGTCTCAAAACTTCTTTTTTTTTCTTTTTTTTTAATATTCAAACATTCTACAACAAGTCAAGTGTGAGAGGAAAAAAAAAGCACATTTCCAACAGTTTGATTAACCTTGTCTGAAGAATTTTAACATTGAAAGGGCATAACTACTGAATTCTTGCCGTTTCTTTTTTCTTTATCTTTTTTTCACTTTGTCTTTTTGTTTTTACTTTTTACACTAGTGGTACAGCAAAATATATATATTTTTTTCAGCTGTTACATGTACAACAGTTAATTGTGCAATAGAGAAAAATATAAGGCCTGAGTCTGAATTAGTGGTTTCTTAACTTTACAGTCCTGATGGTGTAAGTGGAGCCTCACTAGTTCTTGTTCTGCACTTCTTGACTTAAAAAGGACCCTGGTTCCGCAAAGTCTCCCAGGAATATGCCAAGACCTTCATGGTTCTTTGCTTGGAGGTTTAAATTTTTTTTTTTTTAATCCCTTACTCTTCGATTTTTCTCTCAGTACGACAGAAACACCAGACTTATCTTTGAAACTGCGGCCTCTGTGTTATCCTCTGCACCTCATTAGTCCTGCAGCAGAGCAGCCGCAGCACCACATTTGTCTGGCCTCAGTTGGGTGTGTCTTGTGTGTAAATGAGATCTCTGTGCAAATAAAAAAAAAAAAAAAAAAGTCTTTCATTCCTATTCCCAATCCAGGGACTTTTCACTTCCTGTCCGAACAGGAAGGGCATGTGCAGAGCCAGGCCCACTAGGCTCTCTTGACATCACCAGAAAGCACCCAGCTGTTCAAACCTGTGCGACAGAGGTGCCCAAACCCTGCACCCCCTCTCAGAGGCTGGTGATCAGTTGCATTTGTCCATCGCTCGGGGCGTCTCCGTCCTGCTCACAGTCCTCAGTGCTGGGCGAGACGATGCACCCATCGCTGGTGCCTCGGTTTATGTGGTAGTAGGACAGCGGCTGCGGAGCGTCGCCGAGCTCCGGCATGCTCTTGTGATACGCATCCTCGCCTTCGCTGTGAGGTGAGGGAGAGAGCTCCTCCTCTTCCTCCCCCTCCTCCGGCGGGAACGGCGAAGCTGACGGCGACGGAGAGTCTCTCAGGTTTGGCATGCTGGTATACAGAGAGTCTCTATTGTTGCTGGGTGACTGGGAGCCCATGTCCTCCACTGCGGTAACAGTCTCGGAGCCATGGCCGCTGTGGCCCTCCAGGCGCCTGGGAGCCTTCTGGGCGCTGTAGAGTAGAGAGTGAGTCCTTTGGGGAAGTAGGGGGGCCTCCAGCACCTCCTTGTGGTGGGGGTGCAGGAGCAGCTCCAGGGTGGTGTGGCCTCCTCTTCCACCACCTCTCTGCGGGGATGAGGCCTCCGTGTGGTCTGCCACGATGGCATCATCCTCGCTCCCGCTCCCTCCCCGTCCTTGGTCCACAGTCACCCTGGTGTGGGGAGGCGGCGCGCGGTCCCTCTCTCTTGGGGTGCTGCGAGCCTTAGGGGCCCCGCGGGGCCTGAGGTTGTTGTGGACAATCTCGGATATGATCATTTTCTCAAATGCGGCGTCATCCAGGTTGAGGCCCCCCAGGTCACCAGGGGCTCGAACACCCACGGCTTCGTAGTCATCGTCGCGCAGGGAGTAGCTGTTGTTGAAATTGCCGTTGAGGGGGAGGGTGTCCATGGCGCTGATGTCCCTGCTGTTGCTGAGGGAGTGCTGTCCTAGAACGAAAGGCGGAAAAGCAGGTAAGATATAATTTCTCTCATGTCAAGAAAGAAAACCACCACACCATCCACATATGAAGGGTCTTGCAAACATATTCATAGCCTCTGAACTTGTTTGCATGTTGTTGAGTAGAGGCACAATCAATCAGTCTTATGGTATTTTACATGATAGACCAACACAATGTGGAGAATTGAAGCTGCAAGGCTTTGTCTCTATCCAGTTTGGCAAATCTGGATGGAAATTTTTTGTCGATTTCTTCATGCGACGTGCATTTTCACGTCTTTTCACAGGTTCCTAATTGGATTTAGATCTGGACTTTACTTCACAAATACACCACAGCATGATGTTACCACCACCATGTTTCACTAACGTAATTATGTATTCAGAGAGTTGTGCAACGTTAGGGTTCTGCTTATGCATGGAGGTTGTAAAGTTAAATTTTGATCCCTGTTGACCAGAGCCTAAAGGCCAGGATGCACAAATAACATTTTTCCTGCTCACATATTTTCCACCAGAGCTGTTGATCTCAGCAGCTTCTCCACGGTAACCACTGGCCTCCTGGTTGCTTCTCTGATTAATGCTCTCCTTGCCTTGCCTGTCAGTATGTCTAGGTGTGCTTGCAGTTGAAACATACTCTCTATCTTCAGATGATGGATTGAACAGAGTGCCGTGAGACGCTCGCAGCCTGAGATTTTGTTCTATAACCCAACTTAAAAAGCTGTCTAATTTTCTTCAGCTTCACAGTTATGAGCTACTTTGTGTTGGTCTAGCATATAAAATCCCAATATGCATTGGGATTTATAATTGGGACATGACAAAATTTTTTTTAAAAGTTCAAGAGGTGTTAATATTTTTGCAAAGCACTCCAGCTGATACTGCTCAGGACACTTTAAACTTTTGCCTTTTGATCTGAAGTTGGACTTTAATTTCATGTAAGTGCGACAACATGAAATTCAAAGGGGAACCAATTATCTTCCCACCATGCTCGTCCTCATTAGAGACGACATTCTCGGGCCAATATAAGAAATTATCCTGAACAATATTGGAAGAATGAGACCAAAGAATGACTTAAAACTTAAAAAAAAAATACATACAAAGTAGCTCATGACCAGGTAACATCACAGCAGCAAAAACGGCTGAAAAATAGGTGATGTGCATAACCCAAGTAGATGAAAACGAGGGGATGAGAAAATGTGTCATCCACAATGAATAAAACATTCCACCTGGTAAAAGAAGGCAAGACTAGAGTGTAATGTCAAACACAGATGGCCAGCCACCTCTTTTACGCCGGGGGCCCCATGAGAACAGCGGCAGGCCCCCCACACACCATGAAACACAGACACCGTGCAATGACTCACTTTGCCACCACTCACATCAAGTGTGTCTGCTCAGGCTATCAGGCCTAAGAACAGCTGATTTGCAAACAACAACAACAACAACAAAAAAGGAAAACAGATGCTCTTTCAATTGCAGCAGAAATAACAAAATTAGTGAAATAAGACAAAAGTGGAAGCTTGTAACATTCAGCCTGGATTCAGCTGTGTCCTTCAAACCGCAAGTTGATTTTTCTGTGAAGTGTTTAAGTTGAATGGAAAAATGCATGTATTTGTTCGCCAGATTGAGAAGGAAAAGCCTGAAAAAAAACAACTGAATCCAGGGACTCTGCAGGTGAAAAGATTCAGCGGCAAGCATATATACAGCCTGTGTCAGAACTTTACGTACACTTATCACCGGCATGAATTTTAAATTCATTTTGGGGCTTTTAATGACGTGATTAAAAACATTTTTTTGGGGGAGAAGAATGAATATAGAAGAAACAACTTCAGGGAATAAAAAAAATAAAATAAAATGTTTGAAATTTATTATGGACTATGGAATGCACACAGGCTCAAAATTGCACATATCCAGGTTCAAATGCGTACAGACACCCCTACTGATGTTCAAACTAATGTCCCTTAGGAAGTTGCAGAGAAACCACACAGTTTTTTTGTAGCCACCAGCAAGCTCCTGGCATAATTCTGACTGGATGTTTGAACAAGGCTCTTAGCAGAGTTGGTAGAGCTAATTTAAAGTGGTTAGTTTCCTGGCACACAGCGAGCTTTAAAGCACAAGACCATACATTTTCAACAGGGTTGAGTTTGGGGGAATTCCAGAAGACAAACATTAGAATGGTTATCCTTCCTAAACATCAAATCATGTTTTGATGCTTTGATGCATCAAAACATGCATCAAAGCCAGTTTTGATGCATGTTTGGGGTCGCTGACCAGATGGAAGATATAACTGAGACCAAGTTTTCACTTTTGACCAGAACTATTACTCTCTGACGAAAGAAACAGAGTGCAGGAGCAAGCCAGAACTCAATTTAAACCCGTTATAACAGGATGCTGATGGAACACCAGTGCCCAACTTCCTGTGACTGGTAATTTGAAATATTTAGCCTCAATGAGAAAAAGGATGTTTTGAGGCTTTCTAGTCTAAGACAACTGTGCCAACTGTCAGGTGTGCAGTTTGTTATGCTCCCTGTGGTACTTGGACTCTTGCAAAATGGGTGGAAAATAGGAAGAAAAGGACTTCCTACAAACTTTTCCACAAGAAAATGATTCCAAAAACTAATAAAAATGGTTTTGGAATATATAAAGCAGGTAAATATCAGCCTTTTGGAATAGTCTGTACTGCAACCCCATTGAAAATTTGAGTTCCAAGGCAGAAAGAAAACATACCCATTTAAATTAGCTGTACTGTATTTAACCCTCCCACAGTCTTAAGAGATGGGGTTTTTATGTGTGCTTTAGGAAACTGACGGTCTGGTGGCAGAACCCCTCTTTCCCAGCTGTCTGACCATGACATTTCTAATGCCCCTCCTGAGCGTTTAGATAAGATCTGGGTGGGTTAAAAAGAAGTGCTGACAATATTCAACCAATAGCTATGCCACAAGCTTGCTGAAGACTACATTTAACCGAATGTAGGTATATATTTGAGTCTGTATGAATATTTTTTGACCCTGTGTAAGTTACAGAAAAAAACAACAACAATATTTTAATCGTTTTCAAAACTCACTGAAGTTATTTGTCATATAAACACTAAACCCTGAAAAAAAATTTGTTAAATGCAAAAGCCCAAAAATATTATTCAGGTTGATGATATTTGGGCTCCGTATTAAAAAAAAAAAAAAAAAAAAACATCAACAAGAGACTTCTTAGATAAAACTGAGTTTGTCCCACTTTTATACGAACAATGTAGAACACATACAAATTACCAAAAACTACTCTGGTTTTCCACAGGCTGCATCTGAATTATAGTGTAAGTGTTAAAGATTTAAGTGGAAGTGCCTCGTTCGCTTTTAGGAGGACTTAATGTGATTGAAGTGTTGGGTTTTTATCATTTCAGGTGAACAAAAGGACAGCGTGTCAGTGTCAAGTCTCAACTGAACTAGTCAGAAAATGAATTAAAATAACCAAAAATAAGTTAAAAAGCAAAAAGTATTTTATGGAAAGTGCCAAAAAAGTACAGAGAGCAAAGAGTAAGGTGACTGTGAACCAGACCTTATTAACTTTAATGGGGGGGGTTGTCCGAGATCTCAAATTATACCCATCGCTTTCAGATTAGGCTGTTCTATTTTGAGGTTGTGGCTTGAGGGTGCAGCTGTAAATTTTATGTACTGTTCATTGGACATTGCACAGTTTAACCATGAGACATTTCTGGAATATCACTCACTTGATCAGCTGGGCGTCAGTAGCAGATTTTGATTGAGCAACAAAAGGCAGTTGCCCAGGGCAGCACCAGAAGGGATCATACGAGCAGCGAGAAAGTGGAGTGCTGATAAAGGTTCTCAGCCAGGCCTGCATTCATGTAAGAACTTATCCGGAGCAACTCAATAAAAGTAGTTAAAATAACCTAAATATATTAACTTGTGAGGATACTGAACTAGTTTCAAGGCATTTTGTTGCTGATTTAGTTAATCGTCTGGATTCAAGATAGTTTATTGCGAGTTGAATATATTTTGTTCCTGGCAAACAAAAGACAAAAATGGTAAGAGCTGGGATTTAAACAAGCATATATACACAAAGGAAGTGTATATATATATATATATATATATATATATATATTTTTTTTTTTTTTCTAGAATGAGTAAAAAAATTAAGTGCAAAGAGCAAAATGCAATTCAAGGTCGGGGTGCTGGTGGGTGTGGGGGTTTTCAAACTTGTGTGGATAAACTTTGCTTCAAAATGTACATTTATCTTTGCATGCAACCTGGACTTTTATTTATTTATTTATTTATTTTTTACTGCAGACAGGTATTGTCTACCGGGAAAAGGAGGGAAATGATGTGAACAGAATTCAACTGGACATGGCGACAGCTGCACTCTGGGAAACGTTCCAGCAGAGATTCATTCAATATGCTCTCTCTTTCCAGTTTTTACTGCATCAGACGAACATCTGCAGAATATTACTTTGTATTAATACACTTATAATGGAGGACAGGCTCATCCTTTTCCAGGAGCTAAGTGTAATGACTATAGCAGGCAAACTTAGTACACGCCTGTGTTGAGCTTGACAGCTTCTCTCTATGCGTATTTCATTTTTGGCTGGTGATCTTCGCGCCAGGTTTTGACATTTGTATGTCACGCCGCTGCAGCTCCCTTAACGTTATTTTCCATATGTTAAATCCTTGACCCCCCCCACCCACCCCCCGCTTATAAGCATGTGAACTATTTCTTTTGTTTTGCCTGTGTGTTTGAACACAAATAACAACAGAGGATAGCCTCAGGAGGAGAGGAAAAAAAAAAAAGTGTGTAAGGCAAGGATTTATGATCACACACTGAGAATTACCCGGTAATTAAATATTCCCTCTTTTTATCTGTCTCCTGTGCGCCAGAGTTAAAATGCAATTATTCTACACAGATTAGGCAGGTAAACATTTTAGGGATAGAAAACAGCAGCTAAGTTATGCACCTGAGCTGCTTGGCTGCAGAGGAACTCACCTCAATAAAAACTGAATTAATCAATTTAGAAAAAAACAAACAAAAAAATGTAATCAAAAAGTGCATCTGGTTTTCAGTAGTTCAGCAGTGGCTCGGTCCAAGCACTGCTTCATTAGTTCTAAGCATGAGGTGCGCATTGTGCTGCCAGCCGGCTCGCAGCACAGAACAACAGAGACTGGAGCAGGTTAATCGGCACAGTCGCTCCCGTACACACTTTTGCCATTCTACCGCCTTGTGTATTCCCTTTTTATCATCAAGTGCCTGTGAAATAACAGAGGCCTGTAACTCTGCCCGCATTGCGTCACAGGCTTCTGTTTTTTTTTTCCTCCTCTGATTGGGCTTCTTTCACTCTGCAAGAGAAGAAGTAGGTCACAATGCACAGCGCTGTTCCAAATCAGGTTTTATCTTCGGAAAAAATGTCGAGATTTCAATAAGTTGTCACTGTGTGACGACGCCCAATGCTCCATACATGAAATATCCACGTCGGTGGACAATAAAAAGGTTTATGATGGAGAACTCAGTGGATGCCTGAATGTTAGCTGGGTGGATGGAGGCCAACAGATGGGTGGGTGGATAATGGACAAACCAATGGATGGGTGGATGAATTATGGATGGATGAATGGGAACTGAATGATGGGCAAACAAATCGTCACTAATCTAATCCCATTTTTTTTCCCAGACTGCCGTCGGATATTTTACTTGTCAGGTGGTGATAACATATATGTATATACGCATATATAAATAATCTGGACTAATATGCTGCAGCTGTGTTCACCAAAAAGAAATTCCCACAAGACTTCTAAGTAGAACGGATAAGAAGAATACTCTGATGTTGATCTCATTATAAAAAAGGGAAAACTAGGTAACGATAAATAAAACACTTAGAAGATGCGAGCCATGAAGGACGAAAGGTAGAGTCTGTATAATTAGTTTGAACGTTTTCAGTTATGCCATGTCACAGTCTCAGTCTTCACTGCTTTCACTTATAAAAAAAAATAAAAAATTCCAACATACTTCATGGAACAGTTTGGCATTTTGAGAAGGATTTGTTTTCTGGCAGGGAGACAGATGAGAAAAGTGACATCACTCTCAAGATTCGTCTGTTGAATATGAAGCTGCAGTGACTAAAATAGCATACAGAATAAAGGCTGTTAACCAGGCAACACGGCCCAGCTGCAGCCACCTTTAGTGCTCCCTAATTAACACTTGATATCAGGATCATTTATTAATTGCACAAGTATGTGCAATGTATAAAAAAGACAACTTCCTGCTGGAATATTTCCTCTGGCAAAGGCCGTTAACTTTCTTTTCTCTCTCTCTCTCTCTCTCTCTCTCTCTCTTGCTCTCTCTCTCTTAGTTGGTTGCCTGGGAACAGCTCCGCTCCAAGACTGGCAGATAACCCACCCCAAAATGGCAAATTGTTGTTTTCCAATGGCTTAAACAAATGAGATATAAAGTGTTAATTAGTGCGCTTTTAAGGTCCTGATAGGCTGATTTTGTTATTGAGGCTGCTTCGCCTGATGTTCCAGCTCGCTGTTAAACCCTAACAACCTGTTGTTTTTACACAAATAGGATAAAACATGTTAATTATTGAGCCTCGGAAGTGCTGGTAGGTGTACTTTGAAACCAGAGCCAGGTTTTCGCTCTTCACGCTTAAAAAATAAAGAGCTGGCTGTAGCTTTAACAGACTCGAGATGAAAGTGGTTGCAATCTGTCTCTCTTTTTCCAGAAAGGGGAACACTTGTCAAAATGCCGCATATGTGCTTTTGAAACAACCACAAAATCTGTGCAAAGACAAAGAAAGAGAAGAAGTGAGGTGGCAGGGGTAGAGGATGTGCACCTGGGGAGTGAAAGGCCGGCGGAGAGGGGGTGTTGCACACCACCGTTTCAGCCAGGAGGTTGTTATAGGGGTTAGTGTCGTGGGTTCGGAGGAGGGGGTTAGTTAGGAGGTAGTTGCCAGTCATCCCTGCAATAAACGGAAAGAAGAGACAGAAGAAAAGGGGAAAGAATTAAGAGGCGAAAACAGTAGAGGAAGTGAGCTCAAGGTTGCATGTTCTTAGGGTTTTTGCGGCAACGCGTCGGGTAGATTCCATAAACAAACACTGATACTCGCTGTGCGGAACCTGTCGCCGCAGAAGATTTACGGCCTCTGCTCCGTCTGTGCCGCGGACGGAGCAGCCGCGGAAACGCTGGTCAAGGCGTGCCGTTACTCAAACAGCTCGCCGATGCAGCTGACAAACAGCATTATAGGGACAAGTGTTGACCAAAGCCTGGCAACATAATCAGCTGCAATGTTTATGCGAGGCAGATTCATCCAAACAAACTCATCCATTCGAGACAGCAGACGAAACATATCCATGCGGCCTACCACAAATAACACAGTATCCTCATCAACCATCATGCGCTTTTCTAAGCTCTCGGGAATGCAACAACACATCCGAAGTTATTAGAATGAATCGCTGAGAAACTCTGTATTGGCAAGGATCGCTTTTTTAAAAAAAGAAAAAAAAAAGTGCTTGAGCTGAAGCCAAATCTGTATTGGCAGATTCCGGTTCCTGGGTTTCATGATGCTGGAATAATTCCCGAAGCTTGCTCTGACCCCCATTCGACTTTGCTCCTCTCTGTCCTCTTCTTCTACCTTCAAAGTCACTTTGGGATGGCAGTATCTTTAGTCCTGATCTATAACATGATAAACTTCACAACAGTGCTTTGCAAGCGATAAACCGCTATCCTACAATTCGTCCTGTTGCAACTTGGAACAAAATAGTTTTTTTCGTTAAACTGTAGTTATGCATCTGCATTCGGCTGTAGCTGCAGCGATGCTGTAAGTCTTGACTAGCTTTGCAAATTTAGAGACTGAATTCATCCATCTTCCTATTAGCTCTGCTTAATAAATGCATCCCCACATTATGATGCTGCCACCACCGTGTTTCACACTGACGGCGCTCTCCTATCTGTGCGTTTCCTACAACCACAGATTTTCCATGAGGGCAGGAAAGGTACATTTGACCAGATCACCTTATTCCACATGCTGAATGTGTGGGCTACATGGCTTTTCTTCATCAGTGGAGTTTGTCTTGCTCCTCTTTTGGTCCAAACAACTAACATCTGTCCTGTTGGTGTATTCTCCCATTCAGAAAGTGGGTCTCTGCAGGTCCTCCAGAGTTACCAGAGTTACCATTAGCATTTTGGATGCTTTTCTGATTAAATTCTTCCTTGCCCTTGGTATGTTTTCACTTCTACCTATTTAGTTTTTCCCTTTTTGTGCTGTTTTGTAACCTAACCCTACCTTGAACCTCTCCACATCTTTATCCCTCAAACAAAGCTTTAAAGGGCAGAACAACCTCATTCACACTAGGACTGTACTATATGCAAATTATATAGTGGATGTTTAGGAAAAAATGCATGCAACACTTTTCAGAGTTTTATTTGAAAAGAAAATTGTATCATTTTCTTTCCGCTTCACAATTTTGCCCAACTTTGGCTTGGTCTATCTCCTAACAACACATTAATACATACACACACGCACACACACACGCACACACACACACTTGAAGTTGTAATGTGACAAAACGTAAAAGGGGTTCTAGGAGGGGAGGCACTGCAAATATATTATTATTTGTCTGTTTCTTTCCATTTATTTAGTCCAAGCGAGCAGAGACAAGTGAGAAAATGCTGCAAAGCTTTGAGCGTTTAATGCATCTGATTGTTCGTTTGGAGAAAAGCGGCATGAAATCGGGCCTTATCTCCCTCTCCCCTCAGTCAGCACGGAGCGATGCAGGCTGCATCCATTGAAGTGTTTACTGTTAATTCAGAGCTTCATCACAAAGAGAACAGAGCTCGCGTCTCGTCTGGTGATGACGGAGGCAGCAGTTGCTTACCCTGGTTGAGCGTGGAGGTGCTGTTTATGTCGCCTGAGATGAAGGAGGACTCCGACTGCTTTCTCACAGTGTCGTTCCACATCCGCCTGATGCGGCTCTGCGTTGAGAAAAAAAAGAAAAAAAAGAAAAAGAAAAAGCAGCCGCTGATTAGTGCTCAACATGGCGCTGTTATGTTTCAAGGCTTCTGGTCCCCAGGCCTGAGTGGCTGTGTGGTTTTATGATTCAGACCATACTCTCTATAAATTAGGATCTAATTGACGCGCTAGCTGATGACATGTTTGTGTATCACAAAGCTCCACAACATGCTATTGATTCGACTGCTCCCTAAAATTGGAGCGACTGAGAATCTTACGGTTTGTAATTTGACTCTGAGCTGCTCTCTTCTGCTCCGAGCAGCGAGAGCAGAAGCAGCCACCGAATTCCCAGCGGCGCTCCCTAAATGAGACCTCACAAAGTCTTTGGAGCAGATATCATAAGTGGGATAAGCAGCAATTCTTTCCCACAGGGTGCCCATGTTCTAAGTTCAGAGCAGATGCTTTTCAGGAAATTATAAACTTAAAAATTAACATAAGGTTGAAGAAATCAAGCGAAATTGCCACAGTTTAAAACCTGCTTTGTTGCGTGTTGTATTCATTAACGTTGGGGGAGTTATTCACAATCTCCATAACCTTCAATTTTTTTTTTTGTTGTACTTTGCTTTTTAGGTTAATCAGCGAATCTAAAAAAAACAACAAAAAAACAAAACAGAGAGCCAAACATCTTTCAGCCACTCTTTAAAGTAGGAAACGAGGACGCATAACATAACATAAAAGCATAAAGGACTTTATGCGTTTATGTTGCTACACATCTCACTAAGAAGAATGGTTAGGGACGGGGTGGAAGACCTGCAAAGATTATGGAGTAAGCAGAATCCAGTGTAGAAGCTTTAGGTGCCATCTACATATTAAATGATTGATGTCAAAAAAACGGCCATAGGTCTCACATGAAACGCCATTTTTAGAAAAGCGCTTGATGCCCAGTGCACAACATGGTGGGAGATCAGTAATGTTGTGGGTCTGTATCTTACCCAAAGCATCTGAGATTCTTAGTACGTCTAAAGATCTCAGACACTTTAGACCTTAGTACCACCGCAGTTTTTGAACAACATTTGGTCAAATCGATACATAAGCTCACACACGAGACCTTGTGTGCCGACCTCAGTCCGCAGACTTTAACCAAGTAGAAAAGTTGTGGGGGGAGCTGAAAGGAAGAGAACAAAAGGCCTTAAGGCCTTTTAAACAGCTTTAACAGAGGTTCCAGTCAGTGTGGAGGGAGCTTTACTCTGGTTCAATATTTGTAAAACAAGCTAATTGATCCAAATGTGAGAGATTTTCCTAATGCTAAATATAATCTATGGCTCAACGATCAGAAAGGAGATGTAATTATATTAATAAGTATTGGCTTCATGAATGAAACTGAGCTGCATGCTTTGTTGTTCACATAACAAATCAAAGTCTAAAAATGACAAACGGGTTTACCTATCTATACAATTCTGACATATGTATTTCTTGCTTGATCTGACTTGTGTAACGAAATAAACCATCTTAAATGTTTTGTACAGCATCATAACAGTCGTGGCTGTAATTTATTTCCGAATATCTCTACTCCGCGTCATTATTTTGACAAGCTCGGCTGACAGACGATGCTGACTGCTTTCTGAAAGTGTGTATATCTTTCACTCATTATCTGGCTGAGAGGCATTTCCTTCTGTCAGACTCTGATCGTAAAAAATGCCTCACCTTCACGAGGACTTCAAAAGATATTAGATTTAGAAAATAACCAAGAGCATTTTTTTATTACTTTTTAAACATATCTTTGTTGTGTCCTAAATGGGTTTTCTCAATAATCACAATAAATACTACTATACGTTTTTTTCTGTATTAAATTTCTTCAACCAGATGAGAGATACAAAAGCGTTAAAAGAACATAAATATTAAAGAGGAAAGCAAACACGATGCTGGCAGAAGCTGGGAAGGGAGTTGTTATGAAAATTTAAGTATTTGAAGTATTTCACTAAAATTGAGTTGTTTGGCTACAATGACCATTGCTACATCTGGAGAAAAAACAGGGATGCTTGCAAGACTAAAATTATCCTTCAAAGCGTAAAGCATTGGGCAAAACAGGTCACAGAATATAGTTTACACTTATCTGTATAGGAATAGAAGTGTATTGCAATTTCAAACATGCAAAGAACTGTTGGAACAAACCATTTTTATTTAGGCATCATGCATGCAGGTTGCTCAAAACGTGGTACCCAAGCAGTACATTTGGTGACACTTGTTGAATGCAGGATAACAAAGTTTTAGAAGGCGAAAGTCAGTCATAATTGGAAGGTTATTTATGTTGGCAAAAGCAGAAATATCACTGTTGAGTTAAATATTTCACTATTTAGTCAAGTCATATTGTTACCATGGCATTCATCAATAATATCACAGAATAAATGGTGTCATCAGGAAAGAACATTTTGTGGAAAATACTGAAGCAACATATACCTGGAAGGCATAACTAATACGTCATAACAGTCATCTTCAGAAAAGAACAACCAAATTAATTAGAAAGTGACTTAAAGAGAATGACCTGTTTGCAGTACAGTAAAAAGCTCACTAAGTTCTACCAGTTCTGTCAGGAGGAATGGGCCAAAATGCCAGCAAACTATTGAGAGAAAGCTTGTAGAGGGAAATCCAGAATGTTCCTAACCCAATTCATACAGCTTAAAAGGCAATCCTATCAAATATTAAAGTCATGTATGACATCTTCTGAATTTGGAGGTTTGGTATTTTGCCAAAAAAACTAACTGACATAAAATAGGAAATGTTTAGTTGGTGAGGAAAAAAAAGTTTGTCTTTTTTATACGGCGTATGTAACCATGCGCTTTCAACTGAAATCACACGTGGGAAAAAAAGGTCTCAACACTTGACACTTGCTCGCTTCCCGTTGGCCTACCTGTGTAGCAGAGGAGTAGCGGGCTGTGGATCGAGACGTGGCAGCCTTGGCCGAGCTGTGGGAACTCTCAGAAGGCAGAGCGCCACAGCACTGGGACTGATGGAAACATTTGCTGTACTCCTTCCGGACCTGCAGAGCAGCAAAAAGATTAGGACAAACTGAACACGCGGACATAGAGTTTGACACATCCGCCTCTCCTCGGGGAGAGGTGCAAATCCCAAATCTTTATCTACTGGCAGCCAGCCGACAGCAGTTTAAATGCCAAACCTTCAAGAACTGGGATGACAGGAAACCTGTAACGCGCTACAAATTACAGCCTCCCCTCGAATATCTGTTTTGCTTAAGTAGGAAAAATATTTGTGAAAATATAAATTGTCCACATACTTAGCATTGGAGAATGACTGTGTTGGGCTTAAATTAAATGACATTTGGAGTTAAATGGGAAAACATGTAATCTGCTACTTATCTGCAAGATATGACTTGACCCACTTAAAATTCCTTCTCGTAAAATAAAATTTATATGCAGCCAATACATTTTTTTAACTACTAAAATTCTGAACAATTGTGACATTAGCATTTATTTGCATGAAGTTCTCTTTAGTTTGATACGTTTAATAAAATCGTGTGTAACCTACTGCGGCCAGATGTGACTGGGTAGATGTAACTACTCAGTAACTCTGGAGATCCGCAACTGAGGTGGAAAACAAGACTTATGTCAATCCACAAATCTGTCAAGAAAAAGCTGTTGTTGAAGCAAAGCCGTAAGGAATCAGACCTACAGTTGTGTAAAGGTGGAAAAACAACAGTTGAGACCAAGAAACACGACTCAAGCAATATTACTGCATAACAATATACTGGTAAAAAATGACAAACAGTTGTGATTTGCATTTTCTTCCCTCCTGTCTTGAGCTGTACGTCAAGGTCTCTTTGTACTTTCATATGAGAGGAGTGGGCATCTACTACAGAGACCATCGAATAGGCTTCATTTTATACGTATGCGTAATTGAGCTGTGTGAGTGTGTGTTAGTTGTGAACTAGTGCATTCCAGACGTTCCTTTGTGGTCCTAATACAGCGCACACTCATACTGTGGTGATGATGATGAAGATAATGTGTGATGTGCTGTGGGGTTAAGGGGAAGAAAGATGGAGCGTAATGCATGGCAACCCTGGAAGAAACTCTGTTTGAGGATGTAAAAGACAAACATCCAGAGTCACAGTGGAGTGAGTTAGATCAAAGGATACTTATCTATTCAAATGGCCCAGTCAAAGGCTGGACATAAATCAAATTGAGAATCTGAGGCAAAACTTGAAAACAGATGTTCTCTATCCTATCTGAGTTCTGGAAAACGGAACTACAGACTGAGGTGTTATTGTCTTTTCAATTAAATACAAAGTATGTGTTCTTCACATCCAAAGCGACGTAAATCCCACTGAAAAACTTTTGACCTTTGCAAAAGCTGGAAAAGTGTGAGGGGTATTAATACATTTACAATGCATACTGTATGGCAACTTTACAGATAAACGAGTTCCTCTCGACTGTTTTTTCACCCCTGCACGAGACCCAAAAGGCAGTTTCTTACTTTTTTCTGAAGCAGACAGTGAAAGATGAAGATAAACATCCCTTGCAGAGTGTTGAAAATGGTGAAGAGGTAAGCCATCACGATGGACGACTCGTTGAGGAAGAACAAGCCGAAGGACCACGTGAGTCCCAAAAGACAAAGCAGAGCAAAAGCTCCCAACACCCATGACCTGCAAAAAAACAAAACAAAAAAAAAAACAGGAAGAAAAGTGATGATGAACAACTGAAAAAGGAAAATTGTGCTTCATTTCAAAACTTCTGAACTGCACTTTACATATATTTTTGGGGTTACTTTTCCTGCTCTGGAAATGTTGCAGAAATCGGACAGATAGATATAAATTTAGCTCCTTGGTCTGCGTCAGAGTTTGGTAGCTGAAGAGACGGCACAAATAGCAGGCTTCAATCGACGCCTTCTGAGGAAAGTCTAAAGGATACAAGATAGCCTAAAAGTCAGTTTGAGTGACAAAAAAAAGCAACAGAAAGAAGGGAAGTCCCCCCGTCCCCCACCCATTTCTGAGAAAGATCTAGCGAGTGTGGACACAAGGGGAGAAACAGACCATCAACATGTAACTTGAAAAGAAATCAGAATAATAATGATGGCTTATTAGACATGCTGCAGACTTGTTTGTGCTTCTTCTGCAGGGATATAATTTTGTTTTGGGTCTGGCGAAAAAAAAAAAAAAAAAAGCCAGACAACTTTTTAACAAGTTCCAATATACACAACACAGAATCTCTATACGCCATAGCGGAAGACCTTAATTAATGACAGTTAATGGGTTTTGACTGCTAGTTATGGTTACACAAAATGCAGCATCCACAAATGTGTCATGTATGTGAGCTAAAACAAGCACGAAAGCCAATTAAGATGTTTTATTTTGTTCAGTTTTTTTTTCTGATTTTTTTTTTTGGTTTGGACCCAAATCTGAGTTGCTGCCTAAAAATCAAACGCCTACATAACATATGCTGGCATGCCGTCAAACATATTGTTGAACAAGGCTCCAAGCAGAGAAATGGTCAGGGATTTGCTGTTTTATCAACCCAAAGCAGCCCACTGGAAGCAGGGAGATGGAAGAAAGCCCCCACCCCTAAAACCCACTTCATATAATTATTTCCCCCCCGTTTTACACATCTTGAAATCAACGAGACATATGGTTGGGATCTATCTTCCAAATGCGCCTATAAACTATGCGAGAACACAGGAGCAAAGAGACGCCAAAAGGTCAGAAATGCACTTATGAAGAAATAAAACAGGCAATATACCCATGAGTAGCGCAAATACTGAAATCATAAAAGTGAGCTAAAAAAGCACCACCAACAGACTGAGAAGGAAAATAAAATATGAAAGGGAAAACCGTGGGTCTGGCTGGAAGTAAAATCAAATAAAATGTGTAGGTCAAATACAGCTTTTGAAATTATAGCAGCAAGGCAGAAGCGGCGACGGCGCGTATTATTTTCCTCCTCGCATATAAACCACCATTCCTCCCCCCTCATGCCCTTTCTCAGTACGCACACACAAACACAAACACACGCACACACGCACACACACACACACGCACGCACGCACGCACGCACAGTCACAAAACAAGCAACGACACACCCAGCCTCTTAATCTCCTGGAGTGACACTCCTCACCTGATACCCCCCAGCCTGGTTGAGTCGGGTTTCATGGAGGTGGAATGCTTCACCATCTTGTACATCGTCACCACCAGGAAGATGACATTGACCTGTCAAAACAGATGTGCATCAGGGTTAATAGACTGCACTAAGGAAGGCATCCGGTTCCACGTGCTCGCAGTGCAGGCTCGGGTCCTGTCAGTAGAGATGTAGTCAGACCCGTTCCTCACAGAGAAGTGCTGTGACGCACTCCAGATATTCTAATGAGTTAAAACCCATGTATTTAAACACTGCTTACATTTAAATATTCAGTTCTGTATTAAGAAATTCTCAGACACTGATGTTGAATCACAGCTTCTGTCTCAGGAACAGAAAGAAATTTAACTGAATTTTAAAAAAATGATGTGTTTTACTTGTTAAACAGAGAGTGCAAACAAAAGAATATTTTCTAGCAGAAAAAAAGCATTAGGACCCCTCTACTCTCTAATACCTAGACTTATCTTCTTTGGCTGAAATAACTTCGGTGTCTCTGGTATCAGTCTGTGGAAAGGATACTGTACTTCTCACTTCCAATTGAGAGATGCTGAAGGGGTTACTGCTTGTAGAGCTCATTTTAGTCTTCAAACTAAAATTGGCTCTGAATGACGTCATTTTAGGAAAATTTGTAAAATTTTGTAGAAATTCTCAGATTTTTCCTTGAATTTTCATGAAGCATCTTAGGCCTTATGAGAGTTCCTAATGTGACACAACTTCAGGAACAGTGATGAGGACTTTAAGAGAGTCTTAAGCCTTCATTATGGTGGAAATATCAACAGAAAACAGATACTAAAATGGATAGAACTCTGCCAAGAACAGGCTCTGCTCTGGTTTTGGTGTCCTTTTTGTGTTTTGTGTTGATCGTTTAGCCAGATAAAACAACTTGATACAAGCAGGCAATGAGTGTCCACACACTATCACTAAATAAATGGTGTAGTAAATTAACCAGCACGGCTAGAAGCCTGTAAATGTGTGTAAATGTGCGATGCTTCCAATTTGCATAGTTTCATCACCATGACACTTCTAAATCCAGATCACTTATACTGGGGGGACATTTTTTATGGTTTATGTATAAACCAATTACAGTAAAGACAGTCTCTTTACTGTAATCATGCATATGTTAAAACATTTTTATGGACCTATGTAAAAATAACTGAAGGATCAATGTTAAGACTCTGGTGTAAAATAAGTGTGCTTCAAATAAGTACCTACTGCAACAGGGTCAACCACGCCACCTCAGTAAGGTAGAACTTTCTGTCGCTGTTAGCAGCAAACTAAGTCACTCTGTTTTTTTTTTTTTTAAGTTTTTTTTTTTTTTTTGGCTCTCGTGGCCTTTATTAGGTGAGCTGGAGCTTAACCCCAACGCCACTACAGAACCCCTGCAGGAATTTTTAGAAAAAAATGGGAGCTCTCTGAGTGGAGTCGGAGAATCTTTGAGAACCCGGGTCTTGGTCTTTTTCCATGTTCTTTCTGGCAACTTCACTTTGGTCTACATGCTTTCTTAGAAAAGCACAGAGTGGTGGAATTTATTTACTTGGGACGATTTTCCTTTCGAAGTTGAAAGCATAAAATGAAAGTTGAAAGTTGTAAACAACAATAAATAGCAAATTTCCCTTTTTAGCGAATTGCAACTACACTCTTAACTCGGCTGTGACGTCATTCCTAACTCTAAGCTCCAACTTCTGGAAAAAAAAAAAAAAATCGACTGCAGCATTAATCCGGGACAATTTAGGAGAAAAAGCTGCAGGAGAGAAGTTGACCTTAAAGCAGGACTTCCACACTAAGAGCCACAAAAGAAATGTTTAGATCAAAGAATATCCATGTGTTAAAATGGCCCAGTCGAAAAAGTCCCACAGAGATTCTTGGATAGGATGAGAAAATTGTTGTTCAGAGATGCTCTCCATTTACTCTGATTGAACTTGAGCCATTCTGCAAAGAATAGGGTGAACATTTAAGTCTTTAGTTGTGCAAAGCTGGTAAAAGACATTCTTAGAAAAACTAGCAGCTGCAATTGCAATTGACTATTGACTCTTGAAGCTGAATACAAAAGCATGCCGCACTTTTGATGTCTTTGTTTGAGAAATACTTCGAGAGCCACGTATTATTTTTGTCCAGTCCTAAAATACGCGTTACTTTGTCTTGGCCAATCCCATGAAATCCCTCTAAACGAGGTTCGCGGTCGAATCGTGACAAAATGTGAAAAAAAGATTCAAGGGGTAATAATATTCCTGAAAGACACTGTAGAGAGAAACCAATATGGTCTGAAAAGAAACACTACATCTTTTATTGTGTTGGCTTGAAAGCAAGCAGCACACCTTCAGTGAGAGGTCTATGAAAATTTTATACTGATCATAAGGCCTCCTGACTTTCACAGAGAAAATCAACAGCGAGAGGTTATCACTTTGGTCTTCCTCAGGCGGCTCGGGGCTTTGACGCGAGCTGCGTTCGTTGTTTGTCTTCCTTTCTCGTGTTCGTCATTACAGACGACGCCAAACACGGAGCGCAATTACACGAGAAGAGGACGCACGCGTGGCAAAGCCCAAACAAATCTTAACAAGTCATGGCTGAAAGCCATGACGTGGAATCTTTCGGAGAGAAAGGTGGGGGGTGGGAGCAACGGGAGCTGAATGCCATATTTTAGAGGCAGTTTCTACCAAGGCCAGGAAAAACATTTAAGTGATTCAAGCCATACATCCAGAAAAGGTTTCCATGCTCTCAGGATGTCTCTTTCTGTAAGCACCGCAGGGCCTGCGGCCACAAAAAGGAAGGGAGGGGATGAGCTTTGATTTGGTCTGATACCACATTTAACTGTTCAAATGTGCTGCACTGAAGATTCCATGAAAAACAACAGGGGTGATGTGGAACCTTTTAATCCTCCATCAGGAACTTCAGGTCGACTTTTTTTTTTAAAAAAAGCTTAAAAATCTTTAAATGTAGAAAAAAAAAGCTGAAGTTTACTAGAAAGCAAACTATAATTATAAACATTTTTGAAGTTTTTGTTCTCCTGCAGGAAGAAAGAATCCCAATTATCCGACCATATGGATGCAGTCTAAAAAAAAAAAAAAAAAAAAAAAAAAATGACAAGATGACAGAAAATAGTCTTGGAAGGGAAACAGCAGCAGCATGTGAGGGGCAGGCATATGTAACCGAACAGCGGCGGGGAGAAAGATGGAAGAAGTAGGAGCGGCTGCGAAGACAGAAAGAGGCTTTTAGATCACAGAGTTTTGTCTCCCAGCCACTGGGGCCAATTTACGTCCACATGAGCCGAGAGGCTGGAGATACATTTAACACAGCCGTAAGTGATGACACAGATACGGTGAGACGGACAGACGGACGGATGGATGGCGAGTAGAGAAGCTGGGAGGCACTCTGCAAAAAGCTGCATATGGACCCCCTCCCCAAAAAACACCTCCTCCCCTACATGCTTGGTCTCTAAGGAGCCATCCTCCACAGTTTTCAGGTCTCTTACTTCTCTGCCAAATAAAGCACATAAAACCAGTGCAGGAGTCCATGCAGCTCCTCTCATGGTTTTGCATGTTTATACAACCGCTGGACTCGTTTACATACGTGTTCCTGCGTGGACATTCGCCGTGTGTTTGTTCTCACCTCTCCTGCACGTGTGTTGTGAGTTTGCGGCGAACTCGGTGTACTCTACATGAAATATTAAGAAGTGAAGATGGAGATGTCCGTGTGCCGGGATTGGCTGGGGATGTGTCATGATCCTCAGCAGGGCAGTGCACTCTGGTAATGGTTGTCTGGCCCACCCACTCATTACTTCCATGTTGCCCCCCCCCACCTCGCCCCTCAGCGTCATCCCCCTTGTTTTCCCACTGAGCAAATGACCTTCATGCCTGAAACGATTTCTCCTCCTGATTGCAGGAAGGGGAGTATTCTCTAGTTGAGACGAGGACCGAAAAGCTCAGCGTTGTTACTGCTCAACAATTCTGATTTCATAGGATTTCATAGCTGAGTGGACACTGATGTCCTCGTGTCAGCTATAATGGGACCACTTTCCTTTCATGCAAATTGATCTGAGAAAGCAGAGCTAAGAGGCTGCCAGCACACATGGAGAGAAAATCTATAAACTGTTTCCAAAGCTTCTCTGCGATTAAAAAAAAAAAAAAAAAATGATCCTATGCTTGCACAAATTTTAAAACTTACCACTATTATGAAGGTCACTGGTCCAATGAAGCTCCATATGAAATGGTTATCCACTCTCAACCAGCATCTGGAACACGTAAAGAGGAACATTTAGTTCATCAAGTCGTTTCAGTGCCAAAACACTGCTCAGTCGTATTGATTAGTGCACAGAGGAGCTGGCTAGATGATAGGCCATGGCAACAGAGCGGCAACTCTTCTGACCACAGTGAAGAAAACTCGACCTCGAAAGGGTGTTGGAACTGTGCCACGAGGTGCTGCAGAGTAAAAAGCAATTCTTATCGCGCTTGTGTTTTCCATTTATATGTCTCAGTGTTTTGCAAATGTGCTGCTCTGAGATTGCACAGAAAGGAGGTGATGATAGCAACCTGTGACTTATTATTATTATTTTCATTTTATTTCTTAAGCGGTTCCTTTTTTTTTTTTACTGTTACTGCTACTTTTGCTTGTCCTGGTTTATGGCTCACCGCTCTGCCGAGTGATACTGGGTGTGGTGATTCTGGGGGTCATTTCACCTGGTGAACATTAAAGGGTAAAGAATCGAGGGATAGGTGGTTGTGGCAGTTTGGCTGGTTTTTTCATATTTGTCATTGTTGTCACTGGTGCTGTCATTTTCCTTTGCTGACCACTTAAAAGTCATGCTTCATAGTAATTTCAAAGTCTGTGTTTAGCAGACAATGTATTGCTGGAAGTTTAAAAAAAAAAAAGCAATATCCTTTGGTCTTTATTTTTCAGAATGCATAAATGAAGTGAGGATTGCTGCAAGAAATTGGGAGAGTGAAAAATGACATACACTTTCATTCTTCAAATTAGAAGATTAAAGCCTTCCAAGTCCTAAGTTTACTGGTTGGATAAAGACCAGTCCAGAAGCGCAGACTTCTTACTGATAAGGGCAGTAATTATCCATTTGCAAAGAATAAAAAGAAAAAAAAATAAATAAATAAGAGGAACTGGCAAGCCAGTCAGCCCGCATATTCATTAATGCTTTTCCTATGCTTACAGCCTCCTCTTTCTGCAGTGACAGGCTGTAAATTCGCCATGGGCCGGAGGTGGACAACTCCCTGTGATATTACTGTCATTAGCACAGAGCTCCATATGCATGCTGTGTGGGTGTGTCTAAGTAGAGAAGTTCATGATTTTTTTTTTTTGTTTTGTTTTCATATCTTCTCTGTGCAAAGCCAGGAGAAACGATTCGCCGAAGGCGGAGCACTTACGCCCGCTGCGTTCCGTAGCTCCTGTAGTCGATGGCTGCAGAGATGCCAACGACGACCGCAGGGACGAGGTAGCCAGAGAGGTAATAATACTTTCTGCGTGAGAACTCGCTCTCGAAGACCTCGACCAGCATGAGGTACAGCTGCACGCCCTCCAAGCACATCCAGGTGAACGCAGCCAGAAAACAAAAGTGGAGGACTCCGGCAATGATGGAGCACACCAGCTGAAAAGGAAACACACAAAGGAGTTGCACGCAAGAGGATTTAATATCTTTTGAAATAAAAAAGAAACAGAATTTTTAATAAGATTATTGCATGTTTTTGTCATGGTATAAAACCACAATGCCCTATTGCGCTTTGTTCACTCAATCTGAGTTTATTTGTTCATCTGAAGTATTCATTTTCTGGTCTTCAGCTGCTTTCATTAAGTGTCTTTAATAAACTTCACCATGTCCTGTCTGTCTACAAAAGGTCTACTGGTTTGTGTTTAGCCTTCAAATGTTCATATAGTTCTAATTAGTGAACTATTTGAAAGCAAAGAGGACAGCAAATATTGAACCTGCATTCACCAAAGATGCCGACGTCAATACAGCAAATCGATGCCTGTGTTGCTTTGCAAACCGTTTCTTAAAATTACAAACAGTTCTTCTTCAATGCATTTTGTGGGGATTTTATATAATCGACCAGCACAAAGTAGTGCTACATGTTTTTAACCACTATGGACCTGCACGTAAAAATCTGAAAAGTGTGGCAAGAATTTGGATTACTGGGCACCCGAGTCAAACTTTGTCTCTAGCAGCTTTACACATGAAAATACTATCATCTGTGAACAGCAGGTTTTAGGCCTTGGCACATATTTCCAAATTGATCTAGATCTTTCAGTCAGCTCTCACCAGGTTCCCTTTCCCTGTGGAAGGAACTCATCATTACCTCTACCATTTATCAACGTAAGGATGTGTTCTGGGTGGTGTCTAGATTTAGTTTTCCAGGACACAGATTTGCATGTTTTATTGTACCACAACTTTTCTGTATTCCATACATGGCAAAATGTAAACTGAACTTCTTACGACTTTCTTTCAGCAATGTCTTTCCTCCACCCAATCTTCCATAAATTCCATAGTTTTCATACTGTCGTTAATGGGCCATCACTATGTTAGTTGAAAACGTTCTCAAAACGGCGACATTATTGTTTATCACAAAGATTTCTGGGACAATTTACTGCCTAGCAAAAGTTGCGATCGTGACAGGCCTGTTAAAGACACGGTAAATGGTGCCGTCTGCCATTCCAAGTAAGCTTTTAATTTTACTCAAATGTAGCTATTTTTCCTTTCTTTTTGGTGCAACATTTAAAAAGACAAATCAGGAGTGAAATTTAGGTTAGTGAAGGTTAATTGCTCAAGTTGAGACAATTAAAATTAAGAGCCACTGCAGCATAATGTCCCCCTGTACCTTTGGCTCCGTCATGTGGATGCCCACGAGAAAGAGAAGCTCTCCAATGAAGAGGTTGAGACAGAGGTTTTTGTGGATGGTGTTGCGGTCGCTTTGCAGGCCTCTGAAGAAGCAGAACGTGAAGAGGCTGATGGCCAGGCACACCAGAGACACGGCGATACCCATCCTGGTGATGACGGTGAGGAGGACCTCGTGCATGCCCCCGTCTCTCTGCAGGAACGCACGCGGAAAGCACAGACTCAGTTTCGCTCCTGCACTACTCATCATAATAGCTGGCATTTGCGATTCTCTGAGATTAAAGTCCAGTCTGGTGGAAACATTCATCCATGTAAAGAAAATGGAAAATCATGAGGTGTTCCGTTTAGTTTTATAAGAGTCATATTTATGCAGCACTCTGCAAATTTACTGGCACACCTACTAAAGATGAGTAAAAGCCATTAATATGCAATAAAATTTTATTGTAGTAACTTGCTCCTGTACTGAAAGAGTAAATTTTATTTAAATCCATTTATTCAGAGAACAAAAAGAAAAGAAAGAAAAACAAAAAAAACACAGAATTGCCACCACTCAAAAGTCACCGAATACTTTATAAGTAATCAGAGGGTTGATGGATGTTTAAGAGACATTAGTAATTCCTCACATCCCTCTTTCCTATATGAAATAAACTCGATTCGATTCACCGCTCTTCAAGGTGGGACGAACAAAAGATTGTGACTTTCAAATAAGGGGCAGCGGTATCGACTGTGATGGGAAGTGTATACAAGAAAAGTAGCAGCTTTCTTATATCAATTTGCCAAAAACTTTAAGGCAAAACTTTAAGACATTCATTGATTTTATTAACAAAAGGACACAGTTGAAAATAACTAAGAAAACATTATGTCAATAAAGCAGCTGTGACAGGGAAATCATTCTTTCAGGGGCACACAAGAAAGGAGAATGTTCGGCATTAATTTCCTTCCAACAGTGCTACATCAGATTAGTTCATAAACAAGAACAAATGAAAGACAGGGGTTGTAAAAATAATAAATAATAATAAAAGTAATGTTTCTCAAAAAATAAAAGGGTCAACGAAAGAAGTAATAAATGTACCAATTCAGCACTAAGCTACAGGTGATTTAAAGCCTCCTTTGGGAAGCCTGGGCTCAATCAAGACTTTCTGAAGCCAAAAAAGTATAAATCAATAAATTCAGAATGCCTCAATGGTTTTGGAGACTCTAAAAATCTCGTGAACTCTACCTGCAAACTAAAAGTGGATAATAATCTAAAACAGATGTCCAAAATGAGTTTCGAAATGATTCACAAGACATCGATGAATCAACCTTATTTAATTGGCATCCCAAGTCCCCAGACCTTAATCCTATTAAAAACCTGTACGGCGAAATGAAGAGTAGAGCACATAAGGAAAACCCAGGACTCAGAGGTACCTAGAGATATCATGCAAAGAGAAATAGTCAAAGATTCCTCTATGTGCACACGCCAACCTTGTGAATATTTATAGGGAAAGTGCTGTTCTTTTCGTAACGGGGGATGTGCAAAGTATTAACAGCAGGAGGTGCCAATAATTGTGGCACTGGTGAGAATCATTTCTTACAATGGAATATGTTCTTAGAATGAATACATGCACTAAAATTAAATGTTGGATATGTACACATTTTTTGAAAGAGAGATTATGCTGCTGCAGTGAAAGATTAATACAGTTTCTTTCTTTTCATATGAGGGTGAATTTGATTTTAAGGGTTCTCTTTTCCGGTTTTTTTTTTTTTTTTCCCCAAAATGCAGCAGCTGTTAGAGATATATGAATTCTCAGCGGTTATATGTTCAACTTGACATCAGAGCCAGAAGTGCTTCGGCGCTCATTTGGACGTTTGACTGATCAACAAGAGACAGGCTTGACAAACTGCAAAGCCCTAATTTAACCCGATCGAGCCTGACGTCATTTGGCAAACGAACTGAATGCGATCCGTCATCCTTTTTTATGCCGCGCGCGTTGCAGAAAGCAACATCAGAAGGAAGGGAAGGGGGGGGAAAATTGCCTCAAAGAGCAGCGGCCGTGTGCGGCTGATTCATGCAGCGTTTCAGAAGATCTAAAACTGAGTGGGCAACCGGCCAGGCTGCAAAGAAGAAGAAGAAAAAATAAAAAATAGGAAAGCAGCCCTGACCATAAGAAATATCACTCAAACTCATGGTGGCCTGAAAGTGAGGCAATTCCTTCTGTGATATTTGTAATTACATTGAGGTCAGGAGTTACTGTTGAGGTGATATGTATGGGGACTGGTGTGAGGCTGAGCCCAGCCTCTGGGCTCTGGTTTCAAGATGTGGTTAAGGTTGAGGTTAAGACAGATGAGAGGCACCAAGTTCAGGAGTTGGAACGCACTATTAAACAAACCACATACTTATCCTCTACATTTATTACTGGCTAGGTCTCTGCTACACATGCTATTTTTCATGTAATTGGATTGTAATTGCATTTTGTAGCTGAATGGATTCTGGACCACTTCAAGAAGGGTGGCAAATGTAAGTAAAAACCCAAGGTTCTGCTGTTTCCCATGACACTCGGGGTACGCAGCCACGGAGAATACATATTAGACACGGACCACAGGTGAAACATAATTACTTCTGATAACGTCGTGCCACTTCCTATCCTGATCCGCAGCGTCGCTCTTTTAAAATGACAGCCCCACTCTCTCTTCCCCCCCAACCCATTCTGCTTATGTGCTCACCTTCTACTCCGGCTCTAATCTAATTATCGCCGCCGAGATGCCACTCTTGCACTTGCTACGTGTGCACAAATCATTCAGTAGGACAGGGGACAGAAGGACTAATTGAGAAAGAAAAATAGCAGGCGAGAACAGCGAGGTTGGGGCCACTTACCACATTTCCCCGATGAGCCATGAGGATAGCGAAGTTGGTCAAGTGACTGCAGGAGCAAGTGGTGTGACTCTTATTGGTTTCCAGCAGCTTGCAGCCCTGAGTGGACCAGTATCCCATCATGCTTCGCTCCGAGTAATTCCAGAAGGAGCAGTTAGGGTTGTAATAATGCTCCTTCTGCAAAGTAACAAACACACAGAAGAACCTAAATCAGACAAAAAAAATAAATAAAAAAAATAACTGAATAAACTCTTTATGTGTATACATTGTACAGTGCCTTGTAAAAATATTTATCAGCCCTACCGCTGATTCTCAATTGGATTCGGGTCTGGACTTTGACTGGCCAATTCTCACACATGAGTTTTGTTTTGATCCAAACCGATCTACTTTGGGATTGGCTGGATGTTTTGGCTGCTGGAAGGGGAACCTCCGCCTTAGTCTCAAGTCTCTTTCAGCCTCTGAAAGGCTTTCTTTTAGATTTACCCTTTATCTGGTCAAAGAAAAAAGACATTCCTTACAACATGATGGCTCCTTTATAAACCTCTCGGGCCTTTTACAAAAAAAAACAAAAAAACATGTATTTATAGTGGATGATTATATATCCAACAAGTGGATTCTATTTACAAATTAGCTAAATATCTAAAGACTGGGGATGATTTTATTTAGAGGAAAAGAGGTGTGGAAGGGGGAGCTAGTGCAATTTTCAGATTTGATACATTAACGGTTACAATGTGACTAAATGTGAAAAGCATAGGAACCAATAACAACACCTGCAGACAACCTAACACCTTCAAATAGGCTAATAATTATTCCTAAATAAATGAATGCAACTGACAAAGCAAACTATATTATTGGTAACAGGATCTCGTTTCTTGGAGATTAAAGATTTCTTCTAGAGTTTTATGCCTTTGAATGATCAAAAATAGCCTCCATATTTATTCATACACGCAACCTCTCCTTAATCAACATTGCCAGAGCTGATCTGAGAATTGCATTGGTACAATGCCAAACAATTTGGCCCCATGATAACCCCCTCAATGTCTTTTGTCAAAGTCCATGGTATAACTTCAGTATCCGTCAGAGTTTAGCGCTATTAGGTGGTCCGGTCAAATCGCAGGAGGAGGCTTACATCCAGGTGCTCCAGAGTGAAGACCACCGGATCAGCCACAAACACACGGCTGGACTCCTTTGTGATGGAAGCTGACAGGATGTGGGAGTTGACAGTGAGGGAGAGGTTGTGTTTGTTCAGATCCCCCATTCCCCTCAGTGTGGCGTTCTCTGTGCTGAGGAACTGGCCCAGGTGCTTGTAGAGCACAAACACCAGCTTGGCCACACCTGCGACGAGACAATTAGAAAATGTAGTAGTTTGCGGAAATTCACAGTAGCGTATTTAGTTAAAGCAAACGTGCAGAAATTAGGCATCATTTTAAATGACAAGTACTGGAGGGTTCATTGTTTGGATGAACAGAACCCTAAACATGTACAGGCACGGCTGGTAAACGTCTAAAAAAAAAAAAAAACTGATATTTTGATTCCAGTAATATAATTTAACATCCAAAGTTTTAGAAAAATCTAAGCTTTTTTTTTTATATCATTTCTTTTTTCCACTAAAATTAGTCTTGGGATTTTTTTTAGGTTTTGACATAACAGTTCTTTCGCTGTTTCCACCTTTCAAAATGGGAAAGACAAGAAAGCCAGATGTCTACTGATATTCCCAAGGTAGAAGATGGCTACAAGAAGAAAATATACCCACCTAAACATGTCCATATCTGCGCTTTAAAGTTTAAACCAATCGTGACAAACCAGGCAAGACAAAGTCCAGCATGCAACTCTGGGTTCCATCCTTCGTAAGCAGTAGGGTAAGGAATCTCCTTTTTCACATGATATAGAGCTATTGCAATAAAAGTTGAATTTATCTGAACTATTTTACATGTTTAAATATGTTGAATCCTGTACAGTAAGCAAAGAACAAAAGAGTATGTTTAGGTCCATGCACAGTAGATAGATGAGACGGAAACTTTAATTATTAAACAGGCTATGTTCCATCCAGTTAAAGAATAAAAATCAGATTTAAAAAAAATAAAAATAATAATCTAATAACATCATCTGACGTTTCATGGACGAATCATTATCATCGTACCACAGGGGCAGCTGTTTCATATCCTACATGCCCCTATCTTGATTTAATTATTCTTCAGGATATCAAGATAAGAAAAACCCTTAGAGTTTTCAGCCAAAATCGCCAAAGTAACTCATCAGTCTGGAGATGTGGTTTTCTTTTAGAGATGACACTAAAAGAAAACCATGGAGATTATAACAGATGTTTGTTATATCTAGACGTGTGACGTGTTTTTTATATATATATATATATATATATATATATATATATATATATATATATTTTTTTTTTTTTTTTTTTTTGGAATAAGTTTTAGTTTCTGTTGAAAAAGAATTTATATAATCCATTCATCTATCCATCACACTAACTGTTATATTCTGTTAAATTATCTGTTTTCTTGATCAAATGAATACAATGTGACTTTCCACTTTTAAGTCTGAGGATTTTTATCTAAACTTATGGATGTTCATGGCTTTGGAAATAAACAAGGAATTTGAATTGAAGATCCATTTGCGATTGATTAAAACTTGGATTGAGTAGATCACGCTACACTTGGCACAAAATGTAAAGAAATTTGAGCTTGGTTGATTATTTCTTTGCTTCTTAGTATCTTAGAAAGGCTGTTTCCCTTTAAATAGTGGAATCTTTGGTGTCGTTCACTGGATTTATTGGATGATCAAAGTTTGAAGAAACAAGGCATATTGGTAATTTAAATTTTTAATCAATTATCAGACGGAACCCTAAGTAGAGTACGGCCATAATACCCTCCCCCATTCTCCTCATGCTGGTCACCAGCATGGTCATGCACTGCTGTGGGATTCCTCACAGCAATTGTTTGACCTCAGCCAACAGTAAATTTTTAATTTCCACGACTGATAAGAATGCTTTTCTCTCTCTGATTTTTATTATTTTTTCTCACCATTTTTGCTGTTGACTTTCACCGTGTTGGAGGATAGCTGAAGAGTCGCTCCACCCTTGCTCGTCTGTGGAAACCTGAAGTCTTGCACATGGCCGTCGGTGCTTATTACATACACATCCAACACTAAGAAATGGATGAAGGTAGAAAGGAGGAGGTTAGCGGGGAAAAAAACAAAAAAACAAAAAAACAGGGAGATGCATAACTCAAAGACGACATTTTAAAAGCTTTGCTGTGTTCAATAGAGTTCTACCATCAAGGCCCAGTGGTGCATCTGTAAAAGACTCAGCGTTCATTGTAACGGTAACAGAGTCGAGCCTTTTTGGCAAAATCCCGTAGGGTGTCATTTACTTAAAAAACCCATGTCACTGAGCTGTTTCCTGGCATTGTGAAAGCCTCAGAGGCAAGAGCAAAGGGAAAAAAAAAAAAATAACGACAAGGGCTGCGGTGGAGGATGAGTAAACGCCAGCGCACAGCCTGCTGCAGCATGAATGTCAAATATTCATAGGATCAAACATATCATTGTGCTTTTACTTTTACTTTTTCTTCCCCCCGTGGGCTCAGATAACTCGGGGCTGGATGAGCAAATCTCTGAAAATCCTCCAAATTCCTGCAGCCCCCCCCCCCCTTCTCTCTCTCTCTCTCTTGCTCGCTCTCCGGCATGCCAGCTGCAGGGTGGTGTTCCCTTTGATGTGTGAAATTACTAAAGGGTCAGAAGGATACACGTATCTGCCCCCCTCCCATCACCAACAGCCACACTTCAGCAGATAGGTGTTTCTGACGGACAAAGATGAAGAACTGGTCACCCTTCCGCTCCATCTCACTTTCCTTTTCCTTTTCTCATCTTGTGCTTAGATTTTACCCGGAGAACTAATGTGGCCTTCTAAAATACCTTATTAGGAGAAAAAAAACAATCAATTTCTGCTTTTTGCTGTACCTTTGCAAGGAGATCAAGTAAACTGTTCTCCTTTCTCCTCGTGGGTGTATCTTTGCTCCCACACTGAAATATTATCTTCATTGCTGCAGATAAGCGACAGCTCAACAGCCTCATGAGGGCAGCCAGAAAGCAGTGATTAAATAGTCAATATACGGCATACTACACAAATGTATTAATCAGTGCTTTTGGTAAAGACAGAACTTGTCGTTATCAGCGCTGCTAACTACCCCTTAATGGGAAAGGCTCGGAGAAAGCCGATAGAGAAGCCGTCTGAATGGAGTGGTGCCATTCAATTGGTTTCTTTTGTTTCCCACCAAAGAGGTCGGGACAGTTCATCTTGCAGCACGCGTTCAAATGAGGTGACTTCACAAAGAAAGATTAAAAACCAATGAGACATAAGACAAAAAAAAAAAGATGGGGTGAGTGAGGAACCATAACCATAGCAACAAAGAGCTACGAGCAGAAACATGACAGTTTGCACGTTCGGAAAAGACCAAAATGAATGAGACTGCTTCACTAATGAACCTCTTTTTTTTATTTTTGTCCTGTTACGTCAAGTCAAATATGATGTGATGTGAACATTTCACATTTCAAGTCAAACCGGTTTTCCAATGAGAATAGCTGCCGATCACTAAATAGAAAATAATAAAAAAAATCAATTTCAGCTTAATCAACTGAAAAAACCCCAAACAAAACAAACAAACAAAAAAAAAAAAACACCAGCAGCACAAATTGAGCCAGACGTGCTGTGAAAAAACCCTTTGCAAAAGTATTCACAACTCTTGAACTTTTTGCTGTACAATGTGTATTTTACAAAATGTTTGGCTGCTTTTTCTGGCAGAAAACTAACACTGCGCATCACTCTGAAACATCTTCACTGCGAGGCATGGCGATGGCAGCATCATGCTTTGGGCATCCTGCTGCTCAACGAGGACATTGAAGCTGATCAGAGTTAGGATGGGAAGATGGATGGAGCTAAATGCAGAAAGAAAATCTATTTGAGCGGCAAAATGCCAAAAACCTGAACTAGAGCTGCAGAAGATAAAGTCAGACGAGCGTATTTTTATGTGTTGGAATTGATCAGTCAAATTAATAGGCGACCTCAAATTTTACTTCATTTTAATTAATTCTACTTTGTACTGGTCTACCACCAATACATCCAAATAAATTACCTCGAAGTGTGTTGTTAACAGTATAAAAAAGTTAAAGAGATGTAAATACTTTTGCTAAGATATCATATCTACGTTTTCAATGGACTCACCAATATTCTCTGCGGGCACTTTCACGATCGCCGGCTCTATCAGGTTTTCCGCCAGCACGAATGCGCCCTCCTCCAGGGTGTCTAGGAGCATGGTGGCGGCGTGCGTTTGTTCCGTGGAATTCATGTCCTTCCAGGATTTCAGTGCTTCCGGCCTCAGGAGGTTGTCAACGGTGTCCACAATCGCCTGCATCCATAGAGACGAGAGGAAGAAAAAAAAAGAAAAACGTCAGTTTGCCATCCCTCGCTTTCCTGTAACAACTCCAGTTTAACAGCAAAGCACCGAGGGACTGGGAAGCAAATGCTTGAAGCGAACATGAATGAGAAACAGTCAATGTGATAAAAAACTGGAACTGAAATATCAAGATTGTTCCAACAGAAAACACAAGGGGTTCTCAAGGACAACTAAAATAATAATGATGAAAAAAAAAAAAAGATAGTAGGCATTGTATAATATTCTGTTTATTAAAAAAAAAAAACTTTAAAAAACCAAAAAGCTTTAATTATTAAAGCTGCCTCTAATGTTTGGGTTTCAGAATTCCAGCTTTCCTAACGAACAATTGCTATTCCTGAATTTGCTGATGCCGTTTTCTTGTAGGAAAGGGGGCATTATCATAAAATCCTCATCCAGAGGAGTAGTCAAAACGGGGGCAATAGGGTATACGGTTTGCTTGTTTTCAGTTTCAATCCTTTAATTTCCTGCTTTCTGATAAGCCCTAAGTAAGCAAAACATTCCAGCAAACCCTACACAAGTATCATATGTCGATAAAACAAGAGTTTCCTTTGACGCTGGATGGCTGAGTTCATGACTCAGGATGGGCAAAAATTAAGAAACAACACGACTAGCTTTGAGAATTTCAGCAGAAATAAAAACAACAGTGGCAGAGTGATCTCGGACTACTTTTTTTAAGTGTGATAATTCAGAGTGACAATTTAACCATAGGTGTCATTACCCACAGCAAGAGCCACCGCAATAATGGTAATTAACCGCAACAGGACCCTGTTCACGGCACCAATTAGTCATGCCTGTGATTTTCCAAAATACTAATTGACCAATGACAGGATCCTCCACATGCCTGGACTAAAAACAAAGTAGGACCCGGGTCCGTGCCGAAATTTGATCAACCGCAACATTTAACCACAAAGCTCCTGGTAACCACAACAATGATGACTGTTTCCAGACACCAGGCTGTTAGTGCTCCTTTATGTCTGGGAGTTTGAGCGCAAAAAAATCAATCTTTACGGCCCTGACCTTGCAGGCAGCGGAAAGATTGTCGCTTTGTGTGCTTGATGAGCATGTAACAGAGCAATCCAGACACTAAATGTATCTTCACCCACCCTGAGGTAAGCCAAAAGGGGGAAAAAAAAAATAAAAGTTGTTGAAAACAAAAAAAAAGAGAGAGAGAAGGGAAAAACCTGTCTGTCTCTAATTTATGTTAGCGCAGAAAGAACCTGTCTTCTGACTGAATGCTCTTTAAATCTCGCCTGGGTTGGAGGTCAGTTTACAAATCACAGGGGTTCAGTCAGGGGAGCCTTTAGGGAGACATATGGTGAGAGCTTATTGAACAGGACAGTCAACATTCAAGCGGCCTTAAAACCCTTCTTTGGAGCTGCAGCAATTTATTTATTCTTAAGTCTGGATTCGATTTATTTGTAGATATGCAATGACTCTTCTTCTCTGCAACTAAAAAAAAAAATACTCTTGAAAATAAAGTGATCTTTAGAGCACTGCAAAAATGATGTAGTAAAAATTTATTACACTTCAAAGAGAAACTGGTAATATTTACTATCAACTTAATTAATAGTTAGTTAACTATAAACTCCTGTTGTTAAACAGAAACTGTATTGAAAATAAAAATCTGAAGAAAAAAAAAAGTGCAGTTCAGTTATTCTGTTATGTAAATCTTATGGTAGCTGTGGTTTTGTTTAGGGTTGCTGTTTGGAAAGTGACATTTTTCTCCAGGATTGCTCTGTTTTTAGCTCTATATTCATCTTTGCGTCCCTGCAGCATGACGCTGCCACCACCATGTATCAAGGAGGGAGCAGTGTTTCAGCGCAATCTGCTCCTGTACAAGCGTTACGTTACACCAACAACAGGGCTTTGCATGTTATCCAAAATTTTTAATCTTGGTCTCATCTTACTAGGGAACAATCTTCCAAATCTTTGTTATGACTCCTACATTTGCTTACAGTAGTCAGCAAACGGATTTCTTAACTTTTCAAACAGCAGTCTTAACTTTTCTTGCGACTCTTTCACAAAGGCCAGAGCTGTCCTGTCAAGCGATTCTCCCACCAAACCGTGAAGCCTTTTACTCTTTTGTGATTAATGCTCTGCTGCCCAGTAAGGTGGATGGACATGCCCTGGCAAATCTGTAGCAGCGTCACTCTATTTCGATTTTCCGATGACAATTTGAACCTTTCATTGCACTGGATATTTTAGGGTGCTCAGAAAAATAAATATGCTAATTTAAATAAAATGTATTAATGTGTGTTGGTGTGTCTTAAAAAATTTTGAAAATAAATGAATTCACCTTTTCAAAATTCCTGGTTGTGTCATCGGTCTATATAAGACCAACATATTGAATGAGCAAACCACTACTAGTAGAACAGTTGGTCCCATCCAGCTGGTAGGAGTGCAAATAAATGTTTTCCAAGATAAAAAGCCTGCACCAGCAGTATTTGCTCTCCAAAATACTCTCCAGTTATGCAGGAATTGATGCGACAAGCTGCTAAGCTAACATCGTTGTCGCATCTAAACCTCCCTCGCCGCTGTCGATGCAGGAACACCGTCTGGCTGAACCCTCCACGCTTTGGCAACTAAAGCCCACTTTGAAGCCTGAAAGAATGAATTCTCTCATTACTGCGATGTTGCAAAAATATCACCTCGTGGGTTCCGGCCTTACAAAAAAGATGTGCTTTAAAAAGTGCATGATGCAAAACATAGGGCCACAAAAAAACAAAAAAAAAGCCATTATCATGCAGCCTCTGGGTGCTATAAATATATGTGCTCTGCATTTTTCGGCAATTCATTTAGCAGATGTTGAGTGGATGACCAGAGGACCCACGCCACCTTTAGTTGGGCTGCTAGTGTGGCTAAAACAACATTTCCAAATGAGTGCAAGGAAATACATGGCATTTTTCCCTCTGTAAAACGAGATGTCAAGCAAAAAAAAAAACAACAACATAGCAACTGAGTAAACCATAATATGATCATTTGTTTTAGTCTGTGCAAGGAATCTTGTCCCCCGAGTTTATATCACGGTCTTATCGTTCAGCAGAGCCCACCTGAGAAAATAAACTCCAAAGCAGCAGAGGAGAAGTAAAAATCGGAGCGAAATACAAACAAATCAACGGGCTCGGAAATTAATCCCTCAGATAAAACACAATCACAGTTGGAGAAAAGTTTTTTGTTTTTTTTCCCTTGCTGTGGGGACAAGGGAGGGTAGAGATTTTACCATGTAAGCAAGTGACAACTGAGCACCAAGGCACTTTGATCACACTTCTGCCTGACAGGGAGATGCAATTACAACCGTGGGAAGGCAATTATTCACAGAACGTGCAAAAAGCCAATAAGACTGATGGAGAGGGTGAAAAGTGGGAGGAGGGAAAGGGGGAAAAAAATGAGGCGAAGACGTGTAAGTGATTGGACTTTAAGGAGGGGAGAATGAGACACAAACGGAATGATATTGACAGGGACATCCTCAAAGGGACCGACGGCAGAGCAGAGACAGACAGAGTCGCTGTATTTTCGTACAAGCTGGGTCACCTGGCACAGAGACAACCAAAGATAAAGGCGCATGCAAGAGAGTCAGACGTCAGGGGCCGGAGGAAGAAACAGCAATGTGAAGGGGGGAAAAAAAAAAAAAAAAAAAAAAAAAAAAAGGCCTGGCAGTTATACCTTCATGTACGCTCGGCATGTCTTCTCTCTTTTTTGAAGCTTTTCCGCACAACAAGAGGATCAAGCATAAGAGACAGATTGTAAAGAGAGAAAGGGGAGAGAAGGTGGTGAGAGAAAAGGAAGCGTTAAACCATGCAACTTACTATCAATTACAGTATTAATGAAAAGAAGGAAAGGCATAGGTCTGTGAACTATCACCTTGAAATAATGAGACAGATCTAAAAGCTTCCCAGGGGAAGTTAAGGGGCAACTCCTTGCTATGAATATGGATCACATACGAGTGAGGAGAAGAGATAAGAAACACACAGACGGCGGGAAGGAGTAAGTAGAGAGACTAGATTCTGCTGCTCCCCATTAGCAGCATGCTGAAATACACAGAGAGGATAAACAATCTGAGGATAAAATCTTTGCATTCCACTCGATGGAGAAAACAATTAAATGCTAGTTATTTTTATAACCCTCGGTTAATCTCTTAGCGTTAAGTAAGTGGCCGTGTCATTGGAAGTAAGTCGCACCATAGAAAATCAAACACTGCTGCTCCTTCCACTGCAGCACGGGGGCTTTTATCCAGGCCACAGCATTCAAAACACCTAAGGATATGCACAAAACTTTTGCAGACTGTGACTTTGATTTGAGTTGTTAGTTTGCAGGGAAGGGGCTGCATGGAACCTAAAGGGGCACACAATGGTTTAGTGGTTTCATCCTGCTGGAAACAAATGTACGAATAAACATTTCCAAAAACTCCACGCACATAGCTGCTCAGATGTACACTGTTTTCCTCTTTTTGTTTGTTTGCAGAGCATGCAAATTGACAAGCCAACTCCAAGAACTGGCGCGACTTTATCTTCACTTGTGTTTACATTTACACAGGGATAAATTTGCAGGCTGCTTTCTGAGGATATCAGATGCCGTAAATGAAATACAGTGTCCGTAGTCGGAGCGGCCATGAGGTGCAAAACACAAGATAAAAAACAAAACAAAACAAACAAACAAAAAAAAAAACAAACAGCAAAAACCAGAAAAGGAAACACCACAGCGGAGAAGTAAAATGTGCATTTGTAAATCATTGTTTTGAGAAATGTGTGTTTTTTTTGTTTTGTTTCTTTGCTCTTCCATAAAAGCATGATTTCCTGATTGAGGGGAGGTTTGTTGACGGAGTATGTAGTACATCTCAAAATTGTGCAACACCTGCAACTGTTAATGAGGCATCCTGCACAACCCAACTGAAAAGATTATTGCGGGATAAAATATAAAACTTATAGCAGCAAAAATCTGGCTGCATACGTGTGCATTTCCTTAAACCAATGCTTCGTTAGTGCACCTTTTCATTCACTTTCTGCGTTTAGTCTTCTTAAGGAGACCACTTACATCATTAGTGAATTTTACTAACCTAAATAATAGTCCAGGTATCCAAGGAGGATTTTTCCTGAAATTTGCTCATTTGCATAATCATCTATTTGCTCAAAGGTATCAGTCAGGAGACGGGAACAAGTGGCTCACAGCAGCACTGAAGAAGCTCATGGAATTTCCACCAAGCACTGGTTGTGTTCGGTGTAGGACAACCACTTCTCCATGTTTCTGCACGAAAATTTAAGGTTTCAACAAAACAAAAACAAAAAAAAAGCCTGGCTGAAATCTCCCAAAACCTCGTGGGGAAAATGAGCTGAAGCAAGGTTGAACTGGGTGCACCACTTCTAAAAGGTACCGCCGAAAGAACATCGGATCCACAATCACATCATGATCGTGGCGGCATCATGATGTCTGGTTACTTCTTTCATTTGTCAAGGTAGACTGAACTATAAACAGATGCAAATTACATCAATATGAGTGATTTTTCCTTAATAACACTTTTGGGATGACAGGACTCTAATTTTACACTAAAATCTAAGAGAAAAATCTAAGTTACCCTGCAGAGGTCTGTGGACAAGAGTTGTCCTCCTAATGTGACAGATTTGCTAAACGTTTGCCTGGCAGAGCAGACAATCATTGTCAAGTCAAAATCTTTTTTTTTTCTTTTAAACTAATTGTTTCAATTTCTTTTTCAGTTGAATTGTACAGGATATGTGTCAGAAAAAAATGGCGCAAAATAACAGATGTGTGTATGCTTTTCGAAAGGCATTGTACATTATACATAAAGTACAATGCCTACATTATATATAGTGCACATGTACAGGACAAGGTGCTTACGACGAGCTAATTTTTACAAAGCTGAGACAAGCTCAACAGAACTGAATTCCCAAAGGGAAACAACCTGTTTCAGGAGTAACGTCATATCAGCCTGTAAGGACAGAAAACTCTTGTGTACATGTGCAGCTGTAATAACAAAGCGCATCAATGTCACCGAGTACACCTTCACATCACTGCAGAGAGGTTAAATCCCTGAAGTTTTCAGTTACACTGTGCCCTTTTTGTGACATTTCAAAGCAGCACTGCAGGAAACCTTCATAAAAACTCCCCCTTTATGAACAGACTAGCTGTCTGTAATCTCAGGGATAGTTATGTTGCCGTCTGAACATATGGACACAAACTGCAGTTGTCATTTCAGCAAAATATCACATTGTTTACCAAGCAACAGCAGTCTGCAGTGTCTGAATAATAATGCAATTTTTCAAGCTGTCACTCATCTCTCCGCTGTACCTCCGGCGGTTGAGAGAAGCAGCCGTGTCTCGGACCCGCTCTCTTTTCAAAAGGCGTCCGCCGAGGCTCCGAAGGACAGCAGTCCTGCACTTGTCAGCAATGAAGAGTTATTCTCTGTGGGGGTGGGAGGGCGGCCGGGGGGGGGCTCGTAGCCATTAGCTCGGATAAGGTGGAACTGCCAGGTGAGCTTGTTTTTCCAAAAGCCCTTAATTACCCAGGAGCTGTAAAGGAATGAGGTTCCCCCTCAGGGCAGAGGCCTGGCCCCTTAGCGTCATTCACCTAAGACTTGACTGTGATACGTATGTGTGCGTGAGCTCGTGTGTGTGTGCGTGTGTGTGTGTGTGTGTGTGTGTGTGGGTGGGTGAGAGAGAGAGTGCACGGGCTAGACTGTGTGTTATCCGTAAGCATCCTGCTAATGAATGTCTTGAGTTATGCTGACTCTGAGTGAGGAGCAAAGGAGGGAACAAAGTGTAATGAGAGGTTACAACAGGCCAGACCTTGTTGAAGCTGCGTCCGGCGGAGTCCTTCTCATTGGGCCGGAGCTCCTGCAGCTGCGCGTCCAGGATGTCCACGAGCTGCTCCATCAGCCGCACGGAGGAGCTGACGTCCCCTGCAAACACGGGGCCCTGCGTGTGCCTGGCCAGCTCATTGGCTAAATTAGCCGCACTTTCGCCACTTCGGATCTAAAAACAGCAGACGAGGGAGTGGGGGGGGGGGGGTGTCAAGGAAATGTGGGTGATGAAGGCCTGAGATGATGGTTATATAACGCCGGCTTGAATAATTTATTTCACATACATCTCAGAGTCCTAATCCACTGCAACACGGCTCGTTTACAAAAAAAAAAAGAGGTTTTAGTCACCCGCGAGAGCATTAGAGGAGTATAGAAAAATACACCAGCATAACAATTATAAGCTGTCCTCTGTGATTAGTGTAACATAGTATTTATTATTAGACCCAATCTCAGCTCTGCAGTGACTCATGGTCGTAGTACGTACGCTGACTACATCTATACTAATTCGCATGGTGGGATTGTTCTGTAGTGAGTGATGAATCAATTTGTGCAGGAGGAAGCAATACATGTACAGACACAGGGAGCACATTTTCATTCGGTCCGTCTGAGATTTAATTTAAATCTACAGGAAAGGTGATGAGACTGTATAAAAACATGCTACTTGAACAGTTAGAAGACCAGCACTATTATAGTCGTAAATCCATCAATATTAGAGGGAGGGCCTAAATAAAATGTGTTAAAGCTGATAAATCAGGTGGCTATATTTTGATTGCTTCCAGGTTACATTTTATTAAATAAAACGGATAACTTGTGCAAATTATCATTAAAAACATAGGCTGTAAAAGAGAGTGCAGAATTGAGCTGGTGGCTAATTTTCAATTTGATCGACCCAAAGCAACAAGCAGCTCTGAAACTCAAAATTATGTTTATTTATCTTGTTTGTTTTGGTTTTTTTTTCCCCCTTTTCTTTTCTGATCTGTAAAACGTAGCATTCCAAAGAGCTATTATGTTCTGGTAACAACAAGACCATTTGGTGTGGATGCTGTTATTAAAAGGACGAAGACTCAAGGTTAGCTACTCTTAATATTAGTGAGGCGTTTAAAAACGAAGTCAAAGGAAGCGCAGAAATGTAAGAACCTGTTTAAAAAACATTCTTTCCCATAAAATATAATGTCTGTGGAACATTCGAGGTATGAGACAGCAAGAGTAAGCAACATTTTCAGTAGATAATAGGGAAGTTGAACAGAGTACAGCAGAGTTTCTCTGTTTTATCCTTTTGATCCTTCAAGCTCTGTCATGTATATAACATTTTCCATTTGAAAAGCCTTTTAGAGATCTCAGAGTTAAGGTAGAGATTACGGCTGAAAATACATTGTAAAGTTATCATCACAACATTACTGCACTTATGGATATTCACACAGAACTACTTGGACTGTAACAAAGCGTAAGCTAATTATTTAGCATGCATTCAGAACTTGTATCACAGTCAGTGATGGGACTTGTTGCTTAATGCAGCATAAAAAGGTTTAGAAGGTGAAGAAGTAGGCAAAGTGTTTAAGTCATTAAGAAATTACAACAAAGCTTTTGAGAAGCAGCTTTTTTCATTAAAGCCATGATGCTCAGATGGAGAGAATGCATTTCAGTTTTAATACTGTTACTGGATAGACTGTTCTTTATGAGGCGTTTATGTTTGCAATGGACCCAAAGCAGACAGATGTCCATACTTTATAAGTTTTTTTATTTATCATAAACCGTACTGGTATTGAAACATTTGTCAATATCCTCACACGTAGAATGTTTTCCTAATATAGGTCAGCCCTTGTGGAGATGCATGCTCTCTGGATTTCGTTCGCAGTTAGCCGTTTTTGGAATACATGCTGTGATAATTGCTAATATGAGATGCTAAAGATAGAAATCTGTAATGATTTTGTATCTGGCTCACGGCTTGAGGGCTAGAAACAAACGCCGTTAATGTTGTTTTCATTTCCTCAATTATAGCTCAATATGAGAGATCATCATTGGCTAAAATCAGTAGTCAAAGCTTTGCAAAAATCAGCTACTGGAAACTTGGACATTAAATGCTGATCAGTCTCTCTCTCTCTTCTTATAACCAATATGAGAATAATTGCAACATGCTAGGTTTCCCTGCGGTTTTGTATGGATGCAGTTTACTGAAATGGCAAAAAAAAACAAAAAAAAAAAAAACCTTGTGTTTATGCATTTATCTGTTTATTCATTTTGCTTTCTTTGTTCTTTGCAGATTACATTTAGGGAAAATATGGAATAATATGGCAAAAAAATAAAAAAAATAGTGCTGAAACAGTACAAAAAGTATCCAAGGTGATTCGCTGTGCATCAGATAAAAAAAAAAAGAAAAATCATACTAATTCTGTTTCTATCACATAAAGTGCTCGAAATCAGGGCACAGCTCTTTAGATGCATATGCACTACCACTCGCCTCCCCACCCCAGGAGCCCTGCCTGAACCTGCTGCATTCATTTCTGCTTTTTCGAACAGAGAGAACAAAAATCTCTCTCTCAGAATGCAGCGTGTTCCTGTTTTATTATAGTGCATTCAGGCTACTGAAGCTCTTATCTGCACATCTACAGCTCTACCTGCAAAACATCAAAGAACAGAAGCACTGACGAAAGAGACCCTGGTTCTTTGATTCTCCGTAGCACGTTGCAGCTCTTGGCATTTATGCCTGATTTTTTTGGAGAGAGAGAGCATTTCTTTTTTCTGCCACATGACTTTGGCTCTCCTTGCAAAAAAAAAAAAAAAAAAGAAAGCGTTTCAATGATGAGTACACTTGACCTGTTCAGAAAATAAACCAAGCAAGGAAAGGGGTCACCCATTGCACACAGTGTAGATGTTTGATTTCTATACTTGATCGTTGCTATGTTTTGTAATGGGCAAACTCTCCCTTTTACCTTTTGTGCCACCTGAGTCACCCAGTGGGAGGTGCAGTTGCTGAGGTCCGGCCCCTTGGAGCACCAAGTCCCCATCATGGTGCAGAGAAAAGTAGCTGTGCCTGCAGCAGCACAGAGAAAAAGAAGAAAAAAAAAAAACACACAACAGTTGGAGGGTAGCCAAAACCTTGTTCGGATACAATGTCTCCTGCTGATCGCTCATTTATACAGACTCTCCTGTGAAGGATACTAAATGTTCCGCAGCAGCAGGAATTTTTCAAATGATCTGAAAGGCTGAGAGGAATTTTAATGTCTGCTTTGAGAAAAAAAAAAAAAAAAAGCATGTTTGGAAAGGTTTAGTAAAAAGCTGTCAAGGTCCGTGTAGCTTGAGATAGAAAGGGGGGAAAGAACTGACAGAGCAAAGTGGCATTTGTTTACAGTTAAAGATCAACACATTTCACAGCTTTCATCATCTCGCATGCTGCCTCATCTTTCAAAATCACGATTATTTCCAATTAATTCCTGCCACACTGACGAGACAAAAACCGACGCTACGTCCTTTTGAAACATTATCTCACTCTTATTTTTGTACTTGTATCTGCTGCCTCTGTTTTTATTCTGACAGTACTTCCAGATTCTGATATTTGCTCCGAATGTAGTTTCAGCGCGATTACTGCGGCGATGTTGTTGTCAGACGATCACACATAACTACAGCAGAAAAACTGCTTCCCTAACTGCTGACTTCATCTGCTTCCAGCAGAGATTTTAACTGCGCTAAGTAAACTGTAAGTGCATTATTTAAATTTACCTACAGTGGAAGAGATGCCGTTTCACATAAATTCCAAATGTAATTTCAGCGCGATTACAGTCCGTCACATTTATTTGTTTGTCTTTGAGCATTTGGAAACAGGCAACAGTTTCCCCCTGCTATTTGTACACTTTTATGCCAGAGTTTCGAAATAGCACGAAAGCACCAAGAAGGTACATAATGATTTTCTTTCCTCTCCCTCCTTGATGTAGGAAGGAAAAAAGCTCTAATCATGCAACACTTTGGTTTTAAAACTGACATGCTGCCTCGCCGCTGAAATGTGGCGGAGTTGGTGCATGTAAATAGAGGTGGAAATAACACTACGCTGAGCACACAAATAGGGATCATTTTAAGAGATTCTGTCAGATTCTTCGGATCTTGCTTTTCGCTCATTTTTATTTTTTTATTTTTTTTATTTTAAACGTCAGTGGCAGAAGTGACTTTTCCAATTGCGACTGTCATCGTACCAAATGAGAACAAACCCAAGCCTCCTGAAACAAATAAAAGCACGGACACGTTTTGTTTTATGTCTTTGTTCAGAAAGTGTCTCAGAAAAACAGTGATTCAGATCAACAATGTGGCCGTTTTAAATTGTACAGATTGTGCTGTACTGCATTAGCATTGGGTTGCATCATAATGAGAAATAGGTTTAATTCTATTACATTTTATTTTGTAAAGGTGTGTTTTGGTTGGAAGCTTGGGAATGTTTTTCCTACTGTGACACTATGAAGCAGCAAAAGAGTAAAAAGTGAACAATTTCACATGTTTTTGCTGCTGGTAAGAAGAAGAACTAAACGTGCTCGAGGTCCTCTGAGAAGTTTTAATTGTCTGTGATGATTTTAATGAGTCATGTCATCTGCTGGTGTTGGTCCACCATGTTTTATTAAGTCGAAAGTCAGGCCACACTGCTAAGTGTTAGCAAATGTGCCAATACCTGATTGGACTGTGGTATTACCGTGGTAGGTGGCACAGCACACCTGGAGTCTGTGGGGTATTGTCAAAGGAAAGGTAAGAGACGCCAGGGCCCAACACCACAGATGAGCTGAACGTTGCTAGTAAAGCAGCCTGGCTTTCATTTTAAAGTACATGTAGATACTTGTCAGTAGGCAGACATTTAAGAATCCAGATTATTTTTGTTTACCGTTTTTATGCAATATTCAACATTTCAGAAAAGAAAAATGCTAGCTTTGCATTAGCTACTACAAGTCATAATTATTTAAATAATTAAATACATCACTTTGTGTAAGGAATCCATACAAGCTTAACTTTGTCTTTTATACTAGTGAAATGTACTTTTTCATGATGTTCAGAATTAGAGAAATGCAAAAGAAGATTTAGCATACAGGACACATCTGTTTATACCCTTAAGGCGAATGGAAACAATGTTTATTTTTTTCTAAAACATAGTTTCGTTAAAATATCTGGATAAAGGAGACAATGTCAGACATTTATTCTTATTTCTACATGTCTAGGGTTTAGGTTTTCTTTATTTCTTTTTTTTTTAATAACGCAGAAGTAAAATCTGTGTTGTGTGGTTTTGTTAGTTAAATCAATTAGAGGGGTTTAAAAACTTTAGTAAAGTACTGATGTTAATCGCAGGCTTGTAGAGGATTTAACAAGATAACTTTTATGTTAGTTAAGTCTGAAGCAGTGCAAAGATAAGCTTATGTATTTTTATTCACAACAAAATAACGATAAGGGTTTTAATCTCGTTAAGCTCCTACATAAACAACAAATTTTGCCTTACATTTCCAGAAACCATTGAAGTTTACCATTACACAGGAATCTGGGTAAGTAAAAAAAAAAAAACTTTGTGTTTTGTCATATTAATATAAACTTCAATAAACCTTATTGAGATTTTATAGACATGCCAGCACATATAGGTGAAGTAATAATGTTGGTTTTTAACACGTAGTACAACTAAAAAACTGAAATGTATTATACGGTGTACTGAGTCCCTTTGATACCACTAATAAAAACCCAGCACTGCTTAATCCATCATCAGAAAATGCAATTGGTCTGGCACAACTGCAAACCTAACAAGACATGAGAGGCTGTCATGGTAAACTGAGCCTCGGCAATAAAAGCATTAATCTGGAGCAGATTTTGTTCCTTCAAACAAAAACTAAAGAGTTTAATGGTTGAAACCTGACAAAGCATAAATAAATTGACCATTTTAAAGAAAAATGAAAGTTTTTACAAAGAACTGAATAATATATATATATATATATATATATATATGGATTTAAAATAAATGTAGACACTTACCTCTGGTTCCTTTGGGGCACGGTCTCTCCACAGTGGTGCCAGTGTGCGTCTGGGGCCAGTCGATGGCTCGCCTCCTGGTGGCCTCGCAGAAACGCCGGGGCGTCGGGGGCAACTCGGGCACTGTGGGCTTGGACGTGACGGACCCATGGCTGTCCTCGTAAAGTATCCTCCCCTCTCTGGGATCGGCTCCCGCTCCAGTGGTGTCGCCCTGCCCCCTCAGGGTGGGCACGGTGGTGGTGGTGAACATCGGGGTGGTTCTGGGGACGGATGACGAGACGGAGGGATCCTCGGTGGTTGGGACTGGAGGAGCGACAGAACGGTGAGGCTGTTAGAGATGTGCTTTCTTGATACCGGTGAAAGCTAGAGTTATTGTTGGCTGAAAATTAAAAAGGTTCGCGGGGGGGGGGTCGTTTTATAATTCCACCTCTGCTCTTCTCTCTCACAAAACAACACTGGGGAAAAACCTGACAATGTGACACTATCTTTCACCGTTTCTATTTTACTTAAACCAATAAGCAAGACAAGCAGCAGCGGCAGGGCAATCTTTCACACAGCAGTGATTCCTTCCGAGCAGGCTCCGTATTGGGCTGATTAAATGTCAACAATGAAGACAAAGGCTGTCTGCATTTTTACCTTTTTTCTCCCTGCCTAGTTCGCCTTTTTCCCTTTGATAAAGCTGGAGCGCGGAAGGAGAACCGCACTGCCCCGAGCAAAAACCATACATCAGCAATAATGCGATTCCACTGTATTCGGTCCACGCCTACCAAGCAAATCCGAGTGTGACTGTGCACACGCACGCACGCACGCACGCACACACACACACACACACAAGTGTGCAACCCAACCAGTGTCTGCTCTATTACTCAGGTGTGTCCCTGCCTAAAATCACTGCCAGCTCACAGATTGATATCTGCAGCGGAGGGCCTGGAGATAACTAGGAAATGAGAGCAGGAATGGGAAATCAATAAATTTAATACAGTATGAAGAGTCAATATGGATAAAAGAGAAAACAGAGTGAGTGTTTGTGTGTCTGTGTGCCTTCGCGGATATCCAAGGCTTCTTGTCTTCTGAAAGGCCATACATTTCCACCCACAACCTGCTGATTGTATTTTAAGATAAAAGCAGCTTCCCACAATGAGGTCTGTCCATGCGAGAAGCCACTATAGTCTTCATCATGTTCCCTGGGTGCTTTTGGGAAAATGCAATATCATGCTATCTGACACTCCATCATCAGACACCTATCTCCATTTCCCCGGGGGAGAATAGTGACAGAGCCGACATTTCTTGTTTCACACCAATCAGCGGGTCATTGGGATCGTCGCTTCTTCATTCAGGTAAAAATATTTGAGTTTATTACAAAGCTGATATCTGTGATGAGGCCAAGAGGCCACCTAAGCATGATGGGGTGGTGGGTGATGCTCATGATGTGAAAAGGAAATGCGACAGAGTGTCTCAAATGTGACATTTCACGGGATGACCTTTTTTCCTTTCCTACGCGGGCCCGGACAATTTACTTGCACTCATTCACCGATCATGTGGCTGTCAGCCACACATTCACAGATTGGCCTGGTCAACATGGCTGGACCTTTAACAGCTAACCCCTATGTGGTTTGGTTGTGTTATTAATACAAAAAAAAAAAAAAAACATGAAATCAACTTGAGATTTAAGTTGATAAAAGGGTTTTTATATCTATCACATTCATTGTTGTGTATTTTCTCTCCAGAAGCTTATCGTATTTAATCTGAAAGTCAATATCGGCTCTCAAGCTGCTCCAACAGAACAATGATATCTATGAGAGTGAGCAAAAAGTTTCTGACATATTATGTAATGCAGGCAAAGTTTTTTCATTGAGTCAGGGAAAGTGAGAAGATTCATAGGCTGACTTTGGTTGATTCAATAGACACATATAATGCAATATAAGGGCAAGTGTAATCGGGTTTCAGAATATTAAAGCTCTCCATACCTGAGCAAACTTCTGCTTTTCCACAGGCTGATATAAACCCTGATACGCAGCTGTTTGTAACAGCTTGCTTGCGTCACCTGATTAACTTGCTCCTGAGAGCGTATTTCTCCAACTCAACCCTCTGAAGCGACTTGTTCCAGTGCAAATGATCACAACATGCAAAACTGTCTGCTTTTTAATTATCTTTAAGCAGTAATATTTTTCATTTTACTTTTTTTTTAATCACGAAAGATCCAGTTCGCTGTAACATGCTGCAAAGATTCCCTTGGATGAAACATTTGTGCACGTTAGATGTTACAGGAAATAAATAATTATTTACGATAATAATTGTTCATATATTTATCCATTAGAAATCTTCAGATTTTACAGTTCTGTTGCTCACAATAATGTTATTTTACTTTTAGTTGTATATTCCACCACAGCTTTTTACAGTAGTTTTTAGGATTTTGTCTGTTAAAAACTACTGCTAAGAACGTGTCTCAACCACTGGGGATGCCCGTCTTGTCAACTGTATCTAATAAACAATTACTGTGTATAAATATCACTGGTGAATTTAGGAATTTGAAGCAAAAAAAAAAACAATGGCACCGAAGTTTACAATAAATAAAGTACCGTTTATTCTGGAACCTTCAAGAAATGATTTTCTAAAGTAAATGCCCCTTCAAAAATGATGTTATATTCAACTTCTCAAATGCACACCGGTGTACTTACAGATTTATACAGTCATGGGAAAAGTTGAATGTGTGCCAAAACTCAGCAGCTTGTAGAGCTACCTTAGGCAGCAATAACTTCAAGCAGTCGTTTTCCGTACGACTTTATCGGGCTCTCACATCTCAGTGGAGGAACTCTGGCCCGCTCCCCTGTAAAATGTTGCTTCAGTTCGTTGTGGTTTGCAGACATTCTTTATGAGCAGCTCCGTTAATGTCCAACCACAGTATTTTAGTTGGCTCGAGGTCTGGACTTTGGCTGGGCCATTGCTACATCTCAATTATTGTTATTTTTTCCCCCCAGACAATCTGTTGTAGATTTGCAGATGTCTTGTTGTTGATCCAAATTCGGTCAAGCCTTGGTTGTCGCACAGATGGCCTTAAGTTTTCAATCTAGAATGGTGTGAAGCACAGAAGAGCGGGCTGTACCCAGGTTCAAGTCACCACCCCTCCACCACCGTGCTTAAAACTGGGCAATACATATTTTTGTTAGCACGCTGGATTTGATTTTCATTAATCGTGCTGCTGTGCATTATGGCCTAATGTCTCTACTTCTGTTTCAACTCTCTGTGATATGCGTTAATGTTTGTGAAGCGTGTGACGATTACACAACTAATAATGAATAAGCAAATACTTAACTAAATGGCATTGATGTAAAAATAGAAGTGAAATTCATTACGTTCATCTCATTAACTTGTTTTATTAAAAGCGTTGCATCCGGCTACATCAGCCGATTTGGCTGCAGAACAACTTGGCTGTTGTCGTTTCTCAGTGATTTGACCAGAACATCTTAATGCTTTCCATCAACATTTTCTGCTGCAATGAACAAGCAATAAACATATTACTGGAAATAGAGAGGATGGATGCTATAGTACCTAAATAACTAGTTAATATTTACTGCAGTCCAATTTCCAGTGAACTAAAATGAGTTAATTTAACAGAAAATTACGGAAATAAATGGAGTACCTGAACAAAACCCATCAATGCAGAAGGAGAAGGTATATATTCAGACAGGTAGGTTCTTTCTGGTATTTAAAGACTGTTTTCCAGTGCTAACATCCAATCCATTATGCCCTTTTCCTCCCCATTAGGGAACCTTCACTAAGTGGCTAATTACTTTAAAAATTAAAAAATAAAATCAGACAAAAATTAAAAGTTTATAAGATCAGGAGAAGAAAATTAATGTTGGAAGGTTATCATTCAAAGTGCCTTCTACTAAATACTTTGTACAAATTCAATTCCAGGTTACTTTATGAGATCTATATTTTCCAATCACAGGACAGATAATCACTTTAAGCTTTGAGTATCAAGCTGTGACTTATATTGCATCTCTATACTTAATCTAACACATTACATTGCAAACGTGATTCTTTACGTGAACACGACGTTTAAGACTTATGATATTGAGCATAAATTAAGGTCGACCAGTCAATAAAAATGGTAATCGTGTGATTTGGTGCAACTCTTTGATTTAAAGTTTGATGGGAAAGGGCCATTATCTTTCTTACAAAGGTAGAGAGATTGTCATTTTTTTTTTTAAATTTGAGTTTATTTTCATCAAACTACAACCTGAAGGCCATTGTTCAAAGATTTCCAGAGATGTTACAGAAAAATCTGTAACCTGGGACTTTTCGGAGAATGTTTTTTCTCTTTCGACTTTTTCCTCTTTCAGTTGTAAACACACAACTAAGTAAATAAATCAGCAGAGCAGCTTTACAAAAATTGGAATTGTTTAAGGAATCTTCAATCAGCGTGCTTCTGGTTTTTAAGCTATTAGACACTCGGTCATCATCTTCCCCTTTCCCTCTTCGCTCTTTTTACTCTTACCACCATCATTTCACCTTATTTAATCAAAGAAAATCTTTGTGGATCCTTGTAGTCATCATGTCTTAAGTCTTCAAATCAAAGTGTGGGTAACATCAAGACAGTCAGCTAAGCAGCACAGCTCCTCTGTACTACACAAAGTAATGCGCTCAGAAGGCAACACATCTGCGGGCTTATTCTGATGCCTCTGCACCATGTGCTCTACAATTTTCTTTTGATTGCAAAGAGCAACTCCCTCCAGTAAGAGCCTCGCGTCCTCTGATAGCACTCATCCAAGAGAGGGCTGCACCAATTAGCTTGCATTCCTCTCAAGAGGCAGTGAAGTCACTCTTTATGGGAAATCTGACACCAAAGAGCACGCAGTTGCCATATGGTGAATATTACCTCTTGTATGTAATGGAAGAGTTTGAGATTGAGCACTTGAAAAATGACTATGACCAGTGTCAAAGCAGAGTGCGTAAATTAAAACACAGCTAAAGGGGAGAAGGAATATCGTCCCGCAAGATCATCAGTCGAAAAACACGGGAGATGAAGCAGAATTAGTTTCATCACATTATGGCCCCCTTGAGTCATTCCTGAGAGGGAGATGGCAAAAAATATTAAAGTGTAATCATCTGATGAGAAGAGTGCTTATTCTGTTTGTCCTTGATTTTATACCTCAAACTTTCCCACTAGCAGAGCTTTATTTTTTTCCACCTAAATTACAAAGTCGGCGTATTCTCTACCTGTCCAGACAGACACGTGAATGAATAGATCGTAAGCTGTCTAATGCTTGCTATTCAGGGAAGTGGAATGACAGCTTGCAGTCAAATCAAGCTGCTTTAATTAGTTTCAGTTCTGAAGATGAATCACTTACACGGCTAATCCTCCTTGTATACTAATAAACAGACACATGCGGCTTATAGGAAATTAAAATGTGCAAGAATATGAAATAATATTCAAATGACCCCACATCTCTCTGCTGCTATTCCCACTGTGGGCATTAAAAAGACTATGTTGTGTCCTAGATATTAAATGGATAGTTCAAGGATAGCCATGCTTAGCACATGGCTCAAAGTTAGCTACTGCGAGTATCAATGTACAGGTGAAAAAAGTCAGAGATGTAAGGACTAATTTAAATATTACCAAAATATAATTAACTTGTTTTTTTAATTATTATGATTTAAATCCAATTTATGACATTGAAACTAACAAATGCTGCAGCCGAGGTCTCACTGCATTTTGACTGGATGCTAATAGAATGCTAAATGGAAAAACTTCCATTTAGCAAAAGGATATTCAGAGTATTGTAGCAGGCCTCAATCCTATCTGTTAGCTTTAGCATAAGGGACCTAATCTGGATGTCACGAAGACACCAGGAGAGTTATCTACAGCGACTAAGATGCTAACTACTTATAAGCTTCTAAAAAGATCATAACTTCCAAAATTCATTTAAAGCTGTCCCAGCAGCTGGACAGCGTAGCAGAGATGAGAGTGGCAGTAGGACTCCATGCAGCCTGTATCATGTGCATGTGGCTCTACATAAATCCATGTGTAGCTCGCCTCAATAGCATGGGCGTCTTAGAGGATGAAAACTGAGCTTCAGTTGCCTCTTTACCTGGAGCTCGAGCTGATAATTAATGACAGAGCAACAAATCCCACAAGACATGAATTTTACATCAGGTTGTTTATAGGCGCTCGTGCTGTTTCTGCTTGATTCAGGGTTACACGATGGTAGCGTGGGTCGTAAAGTGTAACAAGATAACTAATGCACTCCTGAATTTGATGCCAAGGAACCTGCCATCATTCCTTCAAAACAAAAAAATAAATAAATAAATAAAGTAGTAAAAAAAAAAGAAAAATAAAAATTCTTGGGCTGACAGCTTTATTGACATTTGTTCCTTAAAAGAGCCATGGACGAGAAAAGCTCTGCCTGACACATATCTTGTGTCTGCGTGGGGTAATTTATGAGGCCTGAAGAAACCGAACACTGTGGAGCAGCAGGCGTAACACAGTCACAACGAGACAAGTCTGATTCAGGAGGAGGAGATGGCAAAGCAGCTTGCTATACAGACACGCGTGCGGACAGGAAGATATATGTAGAGACAGAAATACACTCGGAGCAAAACACTCCAAAACTCCCTGTCATGTACACCTATGAGGTCCACTAAAACAGTCTCCTGCCATAATCCAGCAAGCAGAACAATTAAGGCTGCTCCAAATCCCCTGACTTCTTTTGCTTCAGACTCTATTTCTGCTGCCAAACATGTTTTAGAGCGTGGAGCACAGGCTTAGTGCGTGATACATCTATAAATGTTCGCAGTCTTCAAGGCTCACCTGGAGGTGTCATACGAAGATATAAAAGCAAAACTAAGCTGAGCAAGATGCAAGGCTTGGTTCAGCCAGAACAAGACAAAAAAAAAAAAGACAATAGACAAATTTCTTTCTATGTGGAAATAGGTCTGGATTGACCGAAAGAAAAAAAGTAAGTAAGGTAAATTTAAATTACCGTATTTTCCGCACTATAAGACGCACCTAAAAACCTTCAATTTCCTCAAAAGCCGACAGTGCGCCTTATAATCCGGTGCGCCTTATATATGGACCAATATTGAGCCACAACAGGTCCAGCAACGGACCTTACCACAGGGGCCGCGTTTCATTGGCTAATGCCCATTTAAGGTCACAGTGCAGCTACCACGTGCGTGACCGTCTCACAAACACAAGCTACAGTAGTAAACATATGCTAATGTACATTGTGGACCATCAAAACCATGAATGCCGACTTACCCAGCCTTGCAAGAACAATAGGCATCAGTGATCTTGTCCACAGCTATATTTATGCTGAGGGTGTGAGGATCTGCTGTTTTCCTCATCTATCGGTAGCTTTTAGCTGTGACGCGCACAATGTTGGAGGCATCCAGTGGCTCAAACACCTTGATGTCGTCCAAAAAAGATGACATGAACTTGTTGGTTCCCCTGTCCATTGTCGTGGCTGATATGTTGTGAAAATCCGGCAGAAATGCTACGCTAATTAACTCAGATCGAAATGAAAGACGTCATGTTTACACAGACATGCAGTAGGCTGCTTACGTAGTTGGTCCACTACGGTAAGCAGCCGCCAACTTCTTTTTCCCCCTAGAAGAAGTAGTGCGCGGTGCATGCTGGGATAGTTGTCAGAACACTGGTTTGTTAATAAAGTTTGATAATACATTTAAAGGGGGGGAGGGGCAGGGGAAGAGAGACAGAGACTGCAGTGGCAGCGTGTCGGTTGGTCTGTGTTACCCAGAAAGCAGTTGGGCATAATATCGCAACACCAACACCGTGAGTGAAACAACGACTGGGCCAGCCTACTATATAAAGTACTCGGGGACCATTTCTTTATTAATGTGGATGTGTAATAATAGAGTATGAAGCGTCTATTCTATGCGCCTTATAATGCGGTGCGCCTAATGTATGAAAAAAGTCCTAAAATAGGCCATTCATTGAAGGTGCGCCTTATAATCCGGTGCGCCTTATAGTGCGGAAAATACGGTAGGTCAAACGCCTAATTTAAATTTTTAATATCCATTAACTAAATTCAAACATCGAATCTAAACTTGAGTCTATAATCAGCAAACAGCGCATACTTTGATGCACTGTTTTTGAGTACTAAAAGCAAGATAAAGGTTGGAGACAAATCCTTTGATCCAAAAAAAAAGAGCATAATCTTGTAATTCCTGCATTTTCTGTCGGACTCAAAACTACAACATCTACCAAAGAATCATCAAAGGATGATCAAAGTAAACTCTTTTTCCGCACAGGTTCCGACACGGGATTTCAAAACACAGGGAGTCTAATATCTTGACAGGTTGTTGGTGACCAGTTTTATCTGAAGGCCTGACCAGACAGAGGGAAGTTTCTCTCATATCGGACTGAGCAAAATATATATATAATTTCCGTTTTTCTCTTTTTAAGAACTTGGTTAATCAGGTCAATCAAGAAGAGTGATCTTGTCTACTAATAAAAAGCAAACTTTTTGCAAAATCATAACAAATATAGATTTAACAAATTGCACATGATTACAACTCATTAAGAAAAAAACTGATAAGCAAATTAGCAAGACCTGAAAAGGTTAATGCAAATGCTATTTTCAAAAAAAATTGCAGAAGATTACAAATTGAAAGGTGTAAAAAGCATTTTAATGATAGCTCGTGTGAAACTTTCCAAGTAATTTAGAAAAAAAAAAGAAACAATTATGTCTGAAGCTGAGAAAAAATTATGCACATCAGCTGGCAGAACCATTTTTCTGCCAGCTGATGTGAATATGTCAAGAAAACTCCAGGTAGTCAAGAAACTTTGTCTGGGATCTCATTTAAATATGGTACACTGGAAAATGTAGCTGTTTTGAAACTGTAACTTTTAAAAACCTTGACACCAGTAACCAGCCAATGCATATGTGGAAAGCGAAATGCCACTTCCCCCCTTCCCCTTTTCTAACACAGAGCCCACTTATTGTTCAGTTCTACCAGAATGCTCCAAGGAGCTAAGCCTTTTGAACAAAGCCATCAATTTTACGCCTCTCCTCTTTAAGGTCTCGAATCAATGCTACCTCAAAGACAAATTCATTTTCCCCTTTCTCTCCTTGTTAGTTTGAAATGTTCTCTGCAATTACTGGCTAAGAAATCAGTTAATGCTTTTGTACATCACAGAGAATGCACTACCGATGTCCCTATAAGTTTTCTAGCTACAACCTTTTGGGTTTTTTTGAGTGGTGGTGGTGGTGAAAGGGGTGTTCGACACACATCTGAGGAGGTGTACTCTCCCAATATTGGCTTGTGTTCGCAACGCATTAGCAGCCTGCTGATGCTTTTGCTAATTCCCTGTGAATTGTTTGGAACAATAAGTAGAGAGATCAATATGTGGAATGACCCGAGCTAATCGCCTCAACCGGAGGCCAGAATTGAGCAGCCTTCAGTGTTACACAGCCTCTCCCGCAAGGTAAAAGAGCAGACAAGTTGCTGAGGTCAATTATCTCCCGCTTTGATCACTTTGCCAAAACTCTCCCTAAAATGAGCCCGCAATCACGCTGCTGTTCCAGCGTCTCTCTAGTAAGAGAATCTCCGTCAAGGTTGATGCCGCTGACAGAAAAGGACGGCGACGCCTGCTGTTACCGACAGGAAATAAAGGCAGAAAAGATGCTCTGGTTTTGGTGTAACTTCCTTCTGTGGTCGATGAATCTTAATGGGCACAATTAATTTCCTTTACGCCTCAAGTGCTCCTCAGTTTCAGAGAGTGAGACATTATTTCAGCACGATTAGACTACCCTGCAGAGTACGTTGTTTAATTCAGCGACATATCACGGCCAGCAATAATTCCTAACAGCTTCACAGTACAGAATTAGAGGTGTAGATCTGGGAAAAAGGGAAAAAAAAAAAACTAATAAACAAGGACCAATTATTTTCAAGAGCCCTTTATAGAGCATACTGTTGCTGCCGCTGAGGATGGCCTCAACATATTCAGATCTGCCTCCTTCAGAACACAGCGTCACTAAATGCTTCTCATAAAACACATTCAGTGATCCACTGTGACAAGCTCTGCAGAGAAGACAGGTTTCTGAATGGATCCCCGTGTCAGAACAGTAGCACGAAACCAGCTCTAAGACTAATGGGTGATATCAACAACTGTGTTGTGTGACTGCAGCAAGTGGCGATGCCGAGCCTATGTGGCATTTATGTTTACCCAGGCATTACGGTAGCTGAGAGAGCACATTAAACCCTTCACTGGAAATGCTTTGTGATGGCTACTTCCCTCCTCTTCCCGAGACTCTTTAGAGACACAGAGGGTAATTATGATAATTCACTTGTTAATTACATTTACATAAATCAGGACGTGAGCAGTTGAGCTAGCAGTTTGCACGCCTGGCGAACTCATCAAAGCTCGAGTAGTTTTCATATCAACTCTAACATACTTTTAATTGAGTCTTCGGAGATTCCCGGGAAAACAGTGGGAAAACAAACAAGATCTGGTGACATGGGGCCAAAGTTCAGGAGCACACAGTCTCCATTCTAAAATCAACCTTGCCCCATATCTCTCTCTTCAGTAGCACAGGTCAGGAATCGGATTTCAAGCCCCATGGCAACCCCTTCCAAAATATTCATAAGTTAAAAAAAAAAAAAAAAAAACATAACTTGGACTGCACAATGTTCAGTCTGTGTAATGACAGAGCAAAAAGGACTGGCAGGTTTCCTACAAGGTGCAAGTCGATATCATTAAGTGTTCTAATTTGTTGAATATTCATGTAAATGACCAAAACAAAACTATTTAAAAAATAATGTCACAGCCCCACTTAACCTTAGAACTTAATAATGACAAGCAAATGTAAACTTCCAGGTTTCTCTTAGAAATGGTGCCTTGCTTACAAGAATCTTTTCAGAAAGGACACAGACTGATGAGTTCTGGGAGAAAAAAACTGTTTTCATGAGGAAAAGTTTCATACCTAATTATCGTTCTATTGCAACTTATATACTTGTGTAAGTAGAGCACCCAATCTGACTCCTGGCCCTGGGGCCCACACGCTCATAAACTGACCCTGCTTAGCAAAACTATATTCAGGTTTTTCCACAACTGGCACAGAAACCAGAATCATCTTCAGAGTGAGTTGTAGCTCAGTTATGTGTTGCTTGTTGCAAAGAACTATGTGAAAAAAAGTTCCTTTTAATTATATTTATTGACTAGAAAATATAAAGTGCAATACTGATAAACTATACTGTTGTGTATCTCACTTGTGTTCTTTCTTTGTAAAATTAATTTGTGTAATATTTCAGTGTATTTGTCATTTTTCTTCCTAATGTTCTTCCTAATTGATGGTTGATGCTTGTGATGCTTTTTTTATGAACTGATGAACAATTTTCAATGCAAATTACAAATAAATCTGAGGATATTTCACCTCTTCTTTGGAGTCTGGACTAATTCAAATAAGCCTAAATTTCAGAATCTAATACTGGATTTTCCAATTAATGACATAGCTGGACATACAGTTAAGGTCAAAATTATATATATAAAAAATTTGCAAACAGCTTTGAATTTAAATTAATTTTTACTGAACCAAGAAGTCTGTTTTTGGTAGGAAATGAGGCAGGCATTTCTCCTGAGCTCATGAAAAACAGAATAGTTTTATATACCTCTCTCCACAGACGATGTAAAAAACTTTTTGGCAGGTTCTCTACTGGATTCAAATCAGGACTCTGACTGGGCCATGCCAAAATATTAACATTACCTCCAGTCAGAAGAAATATGTTGGTAAAATGAATAAATAAATAAATACTTTAAACCTAATTCTGCCTGGGGTAAGGCTTAACTGTATTCTTTGATGCATAAAATAATTATTTTTATTTTGTCATTTGGATTCAAAACTGATACACCAAAGAACCAGCAGCATATTTTCTCTTTCATGTGTTTTAGACATCAAAAAAAAAGGAAAAACGAAAGAAAAAACAGCATCTACCAGAAAAAGCCTGATTAATTTAAACTCAGCTTATTTAAATAATGCCAATTAACAAAATCTATAGTCAAAAAGAACTTGATCAGTTGATCACTGCATCAAAGCCTGATCTATGAGGCCAAACAAAGCTATAAAATGTATAAATTGTATTACTTTTGGAAGACTGTGGCAATAAAAACTGTAAAATATAAAATGTTACTTGTTTTCTCAAATTGATTTTTGTATTTTTTAGGTAATATAGTAAGAAATATAGTCTGAAAACTCAACAGTTCCCATGCTCAAAACCTTTTAGAAGAACTTTTAACGACAAATACATAAGATGTATCACAAATGATCTCATAATCGCAATAAATAATATCACCACTCGATGATTCTTTAATAAGCAGCCCAGTCGTAACCTGATATCCAACAGTGCTCAGCAGAGGGGCAGCAACCCGAACCTCTATAACGTATCATCCAGTCAGGTCAAGATTCTTGTTCCCCTCTTCATACAGAAGACTTGTGGAATAAATTGGCTTCTGTCAGGTAATTAAGCCCATTATCGGCCTGATGTAATGTCCCTGTCTGATGACACATATGTCGCCTCTCAGCACTTCACAGATTAATTTAAGCCCGTTAACTGCCTGACAGGATTCTTCACTGTAATAGATCTCCTTCTCCAACCAGTTTTTTTTTTCTCCAACAGATGCGCTGTGTGCTCCATAACTCGCCTTTGAAAAATATTAGCCCACAATAGGTTGCCGATTATCACCTCATCTGTTAGAAAAAAAAAAAAAAAGAAAAATGGCAACAGCAAAAGTTGAAGAGGTAGTCATGGCAACGCATGGTGCAATCCTGAGGCGGAGAGGAAAGGATAACCTCTGTCATACTGTGCACAAGCCTTTTCCTACATGTTCGCAGCGTGAGAGGGAAGTTCAGGGAGGCGGTGTAGATAATGGTTCCGGATAAGGCTTGAGATTGAAGAATTTGATGGGGTCCAAGCATCAGCTGGATTGAGTGGCTTGCCTGCTTCGTGGTAATAAAGATGCGCATTTTTCATGTTTTTTTTTTGTTTTTTTTAGCTGTGCCTCAACCCTACAGAGAGTTGTCCCTCATTCCAAGGTGAATCTGTAATTTCTGTCTGCAAATGAGGCCTTTCCCCAAGAATAACACAAGCCTCTTTCCTTGATCACACCTGAATTGTATCCAGAATTAAAAAGCAGCCATCTGTGACATCCCAAGCCGCTGCCAAACAATAGAAGGGTTTACACAAAGACAATGGATTACACTTGAAAATGAAGCAGTCCCTCACCTTCTGCAGGATCCGGCGGCCCAAAGTCTAGGTCGTAGCGCAGGACGTAGAAGTTATTCCACACGTACAGCTGGTTGTCCCGGGGGTTGTAATCCACGGCGGTGATGTACTGGTACTCGTTGGGGAAGAGGATGTCCGTGTACTCGCCCTGGTTCAGCTTGGTGTTGTAGATGTAATCGATCTGACTGCGGCTGGCCTCGCTCTCGTTCTCCTCGTAGGTGGAGCGCACGACGTGCAGCACGCCGCACACCATGAAGGCGTTGGAGGCCGAGCGCTTGTCGTACGCCGTGTCCCAGGTGTTCTCGAAGCGTAGGGTGTACGGGTTGAGCTGGCTCACCACGATGCGTCCATTGTTCTGCTCAGTGGCATAGATCACCCACAGGCCCCTCTCATCGACCGCAAGGTCAATGTCTGTCTTGCCGCCCCAGCGGTAAGGTGAGGTGTCGTGGTAGTTGGCATTGTTCACAATGGCCTCTCCACTTTTGATGCGCGTGCGGAGATCAAACTTGACAATGTTACGAGTGCGCTCCTTGTTGAAGAAAATTGCACCGTCGTAGGCGACGAAGCCGGTTCCGTCCACACGGTGAGGCAGTTTGTAGGTTGTCGTCTGGCGACCGTTTTTGAAATCCTCCAGGGAGGCATACTCAATGAGTGTGTCCGTGCGGTAGGGCGTCCAGGGCATGAAGAAGACCTTGTCTCCAGCCTGGAGCGGGTCTTTGCACCACGAGCCCGCTTGCTGCTCGGCCTCGAACAGGAAGGTTGCAGCTCCTATGCCCTTCAGAGTCCCCGGACAAATGAAAACTGGTGACAGAGGAGAGCAAAACAAAAATACAACAAGGCAGAATATTAAAAACCTCAAACGTTACATGTGTGACTGGCACAATTTTCCCAGCTGCGCCACTCAAGTACAGGACAAAAAGATCAGGGACTTTGAAGCTTTTGACTAGTGTTTTTGTACTAATGAGACGGGGGAAGGGGGGAGGAAAACAAATGTACGTGTCAAAGTAACTACTCGGGATGAAAAATGTGAGGTTAATAGAACTTGCTTCTCAAGGGGCTGCTGCTACACTGTACCGGGGACAAAACAAATAAAATGTGAACCGAAAAAGTTTTAAAGTCCTGCAAACGAAAGACACGGGAAGTGGCGAAAGGAGAATTCACAGTGCTTTGTTTTGTGTGCTTTTTTTTTTTTTTTTTTCATCCAACACCAGAAAGGCTTCTTCAAATGTCAAATGCCACATGAACACCTGGGTACAGTGGCTATAAAAGTAAAAATAGGCTGATTAAAATGTCAGGGTTTTAGGAGATTATTAAAAATCATTTCCAAACTTTTTCCACCCCTTGTATAGCAAGTATGGCAAGTATTTTTTTTTTATACAATTCAAATGAAAAATATTCAAATCTTTTGGAAAATGTAAAAAGCCTGACTTAATAGGTATTGAATCTAATACTATATTGAACCACTTATAAATTCAATTCCAGTATCCAGTATTTTTGTGTTTACACTTCCCATCAGTTATAGTGAATCTGATTGATAACAAATAAACTTCAGCCATATAAGGAAAATTCTACTGACTTTGCTTAATTCAATCCTCTAGGTAAAGTCAAAGTATGCAGAGATGTCATAAAAAATCTCATCATACATAGTATCTGGTATCACAAAGACAGTTGTCAATAATTGTAGACAATATAGACAACAGATCCTTGGCAAAAACTGCATGTTTCATAACTGATAGAAAGATAACACAATCACTTCAATGGCAGCATCATGCTTTTGCTTAGAGTACTAGACTTTTTGGGAAGATGCCAGACAGTTTTGAGCCTAAACAGTTATTAGTCTCAAAGCTTGAAGATTATAGAATACAAAAAAAAAAAAAAAAAAATGGCTTCATCTCTGTGATTGCATGAAGAGCGGAGGGACAAAAGATGCCCTTACAATCCGATGTTGGTTTTGAAAGCCTCTACAAGGCCAGAAAACAGAGAATGCTGAAATTGAATCATAAATGGCTGCAGGGATTGAACAAACTATCGGTTTCAGAGTTGGTGCTAAACCAGGTTATTCCAGCTTTTATATTCTTGTTTATATTTCTCCGTCAGGCGTAACTTTCTCAATTAAATTGTACAAGATAAATATCACACTTAAGGTAGAAAAAGTTTTCAAGTGATTTGTCGTGGTCTCATTAATTATGCCACAAAAACCTGGCATTCTAACAGTGGTGTGTGCACTTTTCTATATCCACTGTACATATGGACACACTGCACATGCACTCTCACATGACTGAGGGTCATTAAGTAACAAGAGGGAAAGGAAACAGACTGTACATCTCGTGGTAAGAGTGAACAGGTTGTCGGATGGTAGTGGTGGCGGCAGCAAAGCAAAGGTAAAACAAACTAAAAAAAATGAAAGTGGAGGTTGAGGGAATAAATAGAAACAACAGAGGCAAAGGACTTTCACTACTTCTGTGGCAAAAGACAAGAGTAACCACTGATGGGTGAGGGAGGCCACGGCAAGGTTCCAATACAAATTAATTTGTTCTGGATAAAAAAAAAAAGAGAGAAAGGAAAGCCAGGGAAATTTTGTTTTCCCGTCCTCAAACATTGTCTTTTTTTTTTTTTTTTTTTTTTTTTTCGCAGGCGGTGCCAAACTCACTCAGCCATCACTGCTATTTCACATCACGTGCTATGGGTGCAGCAGAACTCGGGCCAGGCAAACTGAGACTGAGCCAATTAAGAGGTATACACACAACTAGTCATTCTTCGGAGACGTCGGGAGGGGTGTTGGGGGTTACACTGCTTACGAGGGGGTCCGAGGAATGAATGGACACCAAAAACAGTCGGTGTTTTCTTTCGTATCGAGAAGAGAACTTGGTCAGGTGACCATGGTTGTCATTTGAAATTTCATTCTGCAAATCGTTTGGGTTCCATGGGTGCAAACCATCCTCCTATGGGTTTACAATTTGACAGGAAAAGGCAATCAGGAAGGGGAGGAGAGAGGTGGAAGGGGGTGGGGAGTGAGGGGAGCTGTACTCAACACCACAGAACAAGAGGCCGAAAGGGTGGGGGGTTGGGGGAGTGGAGGGGTAAAGAGAGGGAAGGAGCAGAGCACTCATTTACCTTTTTGCTCCACTTCTATTTCAGGCATTGGAAAAGAAAGCAAAAAAAAAAAAAGAGTGCAAGAGGAAGAGAAATGTTATCATGAGTTAACTAGTAGATATAAAGAAAGAAAATTAGTTGGAGGGTGTGAGTGTGAAATGAACCATTCGGCTGGCTGGGATAGGAGATCTTAGAGGAAGAGCAAAAAAAAAAAAGTTTGTTAGAGTGGTGTCTCATCCTAGAATTAAAAACAGAGAAGTTATGGCAAGAGACAAGCCATGTATCGCACTTCCCAATAAACTACTCATTTCCATCGCCTTTATCTGCCAACAAAACAACAGTTTGTACAGTAAAAACTGAATAAACTTGTCAAAGAATGCTTCTCCCCTAAGCACCAAGAGATGGAGAAAATTTATAAAAAAAAATAAAATAAAAAATCCAAAGTCCTGGTCATATTTAGATGGAGAACAGTCAACACAGCATCGGAGTTATTTCTGGCATGTCTTGGCTGAGGGTGGAAATTGTTCAAACTTTTCTAAACACAAACGAGACGCTGGATTTCTAGATCTGCTCGCCCACATGCATAAAATACGACACTAAAGTTACCAATGCTTAAATGAGCTGGCAGCGCACGAGGTGACTGATGGTACAGTCAGCCTAATGGGCGTTCCTTAGAAATGCAGCTGCATGTGCTTCGGTGCTTTGGAGAGGCTGGAGACAATATGAAAAAAGGTTGAAAATTAAAAGAAAAAAAAAATAGAAAGAGTTAGTACAGGTGGGGAACAGGAGGTGAAAGGAAGGTCTGTTTGAAAGAAGAGGGGAAAGAAGAGTGAGTATTTCTAAAGGTTTACATTTCAGCACTTAATACATGGAGTAAGCTCAGATAAAGCTGAATTTATACAAACTACTCTAGGCATCCATTTAAAGCTGGATTAACTATAAAATAGTGACTGTTATAAACATATTTGCAGCAAAGATGATAAAAAAAACTGTAGAAGAAGAGAGTTGTGATGAGTGTAACAGTTCAGTTTAACCTCAGGAAAAATGCAAAGCATTCTTTTAAATTTTAGGCCATTTAACAGATTTTCCAGTAAGATCCTTTGTGTTATGGATCAACAAGAGCACTAAATAAGGCCAAACATTCTGATTTCAGTAATAGAGAATCCAAAAGTCAGCCAACGGAAACTGTGAGAAAACATTGTGACTCCAACCTTTATTAATATGTAGTCATGCAGATAGCTTCAGCTTTATTTGTCAAGCTGTAGAAATATATACCCCTGAGATTTTCAACTGAACCACAAATATGTAAGACTGAGTTTATATAAAAAAATAAAAAAAAGGGAAAAGCAGAAGCTATTTGTTTGGTGGAAAGTAGTTCCAAAGCAAACTGATCACAGTAAGGTCTGAGGATTAACCGCAGAACCAGCAATGCTTTTTAAGAAAAGATACGGCCAATGAAAAACTCAATTTGATCTATATGAGCGTCATACTATAAACCAGAGATGCATTTACTGCCGTTGAAGCAGAGTCTGGGATAGACGGCGATGGGGACACATCAACAACCATTTATCACGTCTAAGTCCCCAGTGAAATCCCTCAGTGGAAATTGAATCATGTGGAACCTCTGCTTCAATCTGACTCGGTTTTGCTTTAGTGGTTGAAACTAAAATGATACATGACTAAAACGTGAAGATTTAATTTAAAAACCCCCGAGCCAAAGCTAAACTTAAAAACACTGCAAACTAGAATAAATGATATCTTGGGCAGTCAGATAATGTTCGCAGCAATCCGTGAAGACATTTACAGTCGCCTTTTCGCGAAATTTAAAGCTGATGAGTTTGACGTGCTGATTTGTGTCGCTGTGCTCAGCCTGCACAGGTACGTAAAAGAAAATTAAACTGACCACAACAAAACTTTTAATCTTGCAGTAGGAGATTTACAACCTGTTAGTGAAAGTTCAGCTCCCACGGTTGATAATTTGCATGCCAGTAACCAGGCTTCTATGTCGCTGTCGGGTACAAAATGGGCATGCAAATTAAGCATGTTTCCATTACTTGGTTTTAGAACAAATAAACAAGGCTGAGCAGTGACCTCGGTCAGCGTTATAGGCTACCGACTGTTACCGGGAAATGTGATAAATAGGGTGGAAATTTGCTAACAGGAAACAAAAAAAGAAAAAAGAAAAAAAAGCAAAAACAAAAAAAAAGGTTTTGAATAACTTTTTGCAGTTTGGAGCATTCTCTATGTCAGTCAGAGTCGAGCATGTTAATAAGTGGAAACTTTTGGTCACTTAAGAGTTAAAGTGCAATTATGTAACACATGCTTTTTGGGAAGAAACTGTTTTCTGTTAGCTTATTTGTTCATCTTTGGGGGGGGTTAAATTGCCATTTATATGTAATTTGTCAGTTAAATACTCCTAACCGTGGTCACACAACTCTTAATGTGGTGATAATTTACTTTGGCAAGTTGCAATCGTGAAGATGGACAGAGCATTTGCATATTGGTTCCATCTTGAACTTTATCTAAAAGAATGACTTAAAAATAATGCAGGCTGGGACCAGGTATACCAAAGCTTTGTAAAACCATATATCATGCTGTTCCTGGGGTTTAAACTAAATTTAACAAGCTGGCAGACCCTGAGAACTGTAGGTTACCATAATGTGGAATAGTTTTTCCTTCTCTAAAAAAAACAAAAAACAAATTCAGCTGTTTGGAAGTATTTTCAGTTGCAAAAACCAGTTTTTGAAAGATGTTCTCCCTGAACTCTATTAGCAGAACAACATTTTAAAACTATAGTTAATACGCTGCAACATTAAAAGCAAAAAGGGGGTAATACTCTACTGAATCAAGATTAAACTACAATAAATAAATTGTATAGATAATATTAATACAAATGAAAAAAAAAAATCAATATTTTGTTTTAGCAGTAGTGGGAATGTTTTTTTTTTCTGTTTTAAATAAATTCAGTTAGATTGCGTTACAGAGCTTTGTTTGATTGTTTTGTGTAAATACCATAGTGAGACATTTGTTTTCTTTCTTATTTCTTATGTTGTATGACTCATACCATTACATGCCTCTCTGGGTGCACGTTTCTTTTTAATCAACCTCTATTTTGCCACTTGTTTGGCGCTCACTTACAACCCACAAAAATCAGCATTTATTACATAAAATATCTCACATCTCAAATAAAGCCAAGTAAAATCACATCTGCATGACTGGACTTCCAATAAGGGAACAGGAAAAATGTGTGTTTGTTTATTTCTTTTTATAACTGGATAAACTAAACTTTAAATACCTAAGAAACATTCCAAGTCCATCTAGCTTTAGGTCATTATTAACAGTGTTATTCCAGATAAAAGAGTTGAAGAGTCATCTGTAAGAGCTAATAAAGAGAGGCTGCAGTCACATCAGACACTTTGATATTACACAACAAAGATTTCTGTATGAGATTGGGGTGGCGATACTTACTATAGGGAACACACTCATACTGGACCTCTAAGTACTTGTAGGTGCCAGGGCATGGATCGGGAAAGACATCAGAGCCAGTGACAACCACACACTGCGTACGGTTGTTGCACCTAGGGGAAAAAAAAGATTGACCAGAGATTTCATCATGACTACCCACAGTAAGAGTACTCCGCATGAGACAACATTAACAACACAAAAGGAGGGAGCGCTTCATTGTAACAGCCTCAGTGACATTGATGAAATCCCGGGCTCGACTGTTACTTATGCATTGGAGTTTCAAACCTTGGCGAACGAGGAGGGAGAGGAATGAGAGCATTAAAAGGGGCGAGTAAATGAAGGCGATGGCATGAATGACAGAGCGAGAGAGCAGCTACAAGGCATGTTGGGAATTACTGTCTTCAGGCTGCTATTGGAAGAGAGGACATTCATTAAAACACACGCGACAGGTGGTGGTGACATGCACTGGACTGGAATGGGTGGCCTCGAGTATAACAGAGCAGCTCCTCTGCATGTATGCCCAAACAAGACATGAATGTGTCAACTCCATGAAAGGTTATTTGCCTTCCAGCATGATATGGTGTCCCTCAGTGAAATAACAGTATGATGTGTGAATTGCAGAGACATTGGGCATGTGTGTGTGTGTGTGTGTGTGTGTGTGTGTGTGCGTGTGTGTGTGTGCGTGCTAGCACATGTTTCTGGGTGTTAAAAAAAGTTCAAGTCAAGAGGCAGCAAGAGGGGAAAAAAATAAAATAAAATAGAAGAACAGCAAACGATCGAGTTTGTGTAAATACTGTATAGGTTGAAATTGGCTCCACTTCAATCGAGCTCTCTTCAGGCCCAGGGATTGAGAATGATGTCAGCAAGAGAGGCAAACAAGATGAAAACTGGCACCGAAAAAGAAACGTTTAACAATGTGCAGGCTTGAGATAAATATTAAAGAAAAGAAGAAAAAAAAAGAAAAAAGAAATTAAAAAAAAAGTCAGGCAGAGATGCAAGTTGAACATATATCTGAACAGGGGACAACAGTAACAGGTCTAGGACAATTTATCACTGCAAAACAAAACAAAAATATGACAGATGAACAGAACCACTCATCTAAGACTAAGTTAATGAATTTTAAAAAGCAGGTAAGCACACATGTAAATCCAGCATGAAACTTTGCTCAGTAGTGCACATGCATTTTCTTTGTAGCACCCTGCCTGTACTTCAAAGTTAATGCCGTACAACTATTACACCTTATTAAAACCATGCACAATTAACAAAGGATTTTTAGAAAGAGCCAGCTATGGTCTAAACTTCAGTGCCAATATACTGCCGGCTGTGCTTATAGAGAAGCAACGTTTGTAGCTCCAGCGTAGCAAATGTTCAAGAGAGCTGCCGCAAGGGAGGAAGGGTCACCGCATGAAAATGTGATCTGATTGACGGTGTGTGGGGCATGCTGGATCACCTCAAATTCACCCAAAAATGTTCCACTTCATTCTGGGTACAGAGATTTTAAAGTCAATAGCTGCAAGTGATAGGAAATAGGCTTTTGAAATATTTGGGAAAAAAAGCATGATCTCACTGTGTGATTAATAATTTAAATGCAGCAAACAGAATAGATATAAATTCAGGTAGAGTGCCAATCAGCAAAATGAAGTTTAATTGGGCAATAGATGATTATTTGGTATGTGTTGAAAATACATCAGCAGGCAATAGTGCTATCAACCAAGGCATTGTGATGGTTCGAGGTCAATTTGAAATAATGCTTTAGAACAGATTAAGAAAGTTTCATCAGTTTTATATCCCTTTTTTGGCAATATTTTGGGTAATTGCTGACAGTGACAGATAGGAAGCAAGCAACCTGCAAAACATGGAGGCTACGGTGATCACACCTGAACTGCGCATTCACCAACAAGAGAAACAATTAGCTGCTAACACAACTAAAGATAGCATGTGCATTACAGTTTCACTATAGGTGCCAAATCAAAAGCTGAGTCTTTACTGTATTTGATCATCTGTAGTTCAAACCATAAAATACTTGATTAATCTAAACTAAACTGGATAATGCTCCACCATAGAGATTATTTTTATATTTATAAGACCTTATTCTATCTGTGAAAATGCAAAAAAAGGGATCATTTTCAATCCGAATCGTCTCTTATAAGGATTAAAAAGCACAATTCATGGAAAAGAAACAGAATTTGGAAAAATCTTTATTTGATTCTTAGATTTACATAAAATATGTTTAAAACCTTGTGAATATCATGCATAGTCTCATGGGTTAAATGTTTCTGTGCACTCCTATGGTGTTTTTTTTCTTTTCAAATCCGTCATTAAGTGTGTTAAGGAAGCAACTATGAGCTTCATCTCAACTAGCAGGAAATGTAAACTCCAGATAAATTATAGAGGTGGTGATAAATCAATAAAAAAAAATAAAAAAAACACTGAATATTCATTTGCAATTTTTACTGTGGTTGACTTTGTGCCACACTGCAGCTGACCTGCAGGACAAAAGAACACACAAAGGCACACACCTAATAAATATTCACCCAAGCTTCAGCTCCACTTCTGGTTCTTAGCGGCTCCGAAGGGAAGCATTTCTGGCTATTTATGAGTTCTTTGTTGTACTAAGCAGGTTGTGTTCGGCTGACTTGATGTGAGCAATGAGACCAAATCAAACTGTTTAGTTTGCAGACCAGAAAACTAAGGCTGAGTTAAAAAGACAGGAAAAATGTTTTGTTAGATGATCATTCTCTGTTGGTTAACCAGTACAAGAGAACACCTATCATATTACACCATTTGATCTTTGGTTAACATGAAATATTGATTTGTATACATGTAAGAACCAACAAAAAAAAAAGCGTTTTTTCCATCACTAAAAATATTATTTTTATGCAGGAACCGCTCACCGCAGCGTTTTCCTTCACAGTAATTTGGAGATGCCTTCGTGTTTTAGGAGCAGGTGTTGTTGCTAAGGGTTCTGACGGTCTGTTTATAACAGCAGCAAATCCCAGCGTGCGATCTGCACTGAACAGTCTCACGGCAGTCAAGTGTTTGAATTCCACTCGCTTTCTCTCAGAGAGCTGCACCTTTGACCAGATAAAAGATTCATTCTGGTACTTTTAAAGGGTCAGAGAAGAGGTTGCGATTCAAATGAAGTAATGGAAGGCAGAGAGACGAAAAGTGTATTTAGATCATAATTTTTTACAAGTGAACAGTTTTTGCACCTGCTCCGGTCGAGAGACGGAAAGGTCAAATTCGCAGTCCATTCACGACGCGTTTCTAAAGGAATGAAGACCTGAATATTAAGCAATGTGACCAGAGGTTGCGGCACTTTCTTTGCAAAACTTTCAACTAAACGTTCTTCTTGACAAAACCCTCTGATGTAGCTGTCGTGCAAAAATCAATCTATTTGATTCCTGCCCAGTAATTTTTGTTGTGGGGGAAGAAAAAAAAAAAAAAAAAAAAAAAAAAGAAACAGTTCTTGACGAATGCTCTCTGTCGCAATTTCCAGAAACTGCCAGTCTGAGATGCAGACCTCCAACTGTTTCCATTTACCCGCTCTTGTTTAATGTGTTTGTTTATCCGTCTGTGGGGCTGTTGCCTTTTGTTAATCCTGACAGTATTGACTGGCCCATTGTGATAGAGTTAAAATACCCACATTCTAGTTTGCTGCACACCAATGGAGCGCTGATTGGCCTCTGGAAGATTTGCGGCTGGTTTAACGTCGCCATTTATCACATCGCCTTTAATTACGATCAGGAGCCCTTTCCCTCTAATCTGAATCCTTACGATCATTGTGGCAAAAGGCTCCTTTCAAAACCATTATTTCCTGGGAACCTGGATCAATATTCAGGCATGTGAAAAAAATAGGACACAAAAATAAATAAGTTATTTATTAAGAAATGCTGAAATCTTGGTGTCTAATTGTATTTTCTTTATTTCTGGAATTGAAAGTGTTTCAACTGGAATTAAATAGCAAAAAATATGTCCTTGCTTTTACTCATTAAAAGATAAGAATAAAAATGAGGAAAACTTTAGGACACACTACTTTCTAAAAGCTAGCCTTACCCCACTGGCTGAAAAAACACTTCAGAGATGCTTCTTGTAGACATTAATCTGAGCAAAGTTGGACCCACTCCTCACTTTCAACTGCAAGATGTTTGAAGAGTTTCTTGCATGTACAGCCTGTTTCAAGTCACCCCACAGCACCTCAATCAGTTCAAGATCTAGGCTTTGACTCAGAGCAGCGTTTTTCATTTCAGCTAGTCCTTGACAGATTTTACCAGCATGTTTTGAGTCATTGTCATGTCACAGGGTCCAGTTTCTGCTTCACCAACAACTGCTTTATAGAGATGGTCTCACATTTTCACCACGCACCTCTCAATATTACATTCATCTGTTCAAAGAACAACATCCAGGAAGTCCTGGTCTTTGTCTGGGCTATCCTTGGAAAATCTCAGTGTGGCTTTGATTTATTTTTGTTTTTCATGAAAGTATTCTTCTTTGCACACCTCCCATGAAAGTTAAACTTACGCAGGCTTTTTCTTTTTATGCAGGTATTTATTTCCATAGCAACAGCTGCAAAGGCCAGCTGCAGGTTCATCGATGACGTATAGCCAGAGACTTCTTTTGGCATCTCACAGTCCACTATCAGGGGGACTTTCTTAGATGGGACAGACCAGACCATGTTGGATCTTGTTCACTTGTAGACTATTTCCCATACCATAGAATAGCAAATTTATAATTCTTTTGAGGCCTTTTTTAAAGAAAGACACATAAGATGCAACAACACATTTCTGGATGTCTCAGACAGATCCTCCTGTAATGCTCTCTCACTTCAACAGCCTCATCAGCCACACCAAACTAAATATTTTTTTCAAAATACTAATTAATTTTTCTAACCATTCTAAGAAAGAATAAATGTGGGGATGTTATTTATTTCTTACCAGAAATTGTATATTGTTGTTTTGTTAGGGGTATTACTTGAATTTGACATTAAATATCCATATGCCCAAATATGAAGTAAAAACATGGGCTGTTGCAGGGTGTTTTAATGTTCACCTGACTGTAGGTTTGAAGTAAATCCCCACTCAGTGTGGGTCTCGACTTGTCAACAAAAGTGTTGCGGTTGTCAGTGAAAGCAAAAGGCATGGAAAGCGTCTGCAGCGTTATACTGTACAACTGCACTGGGACTGCGGTGTAGATTTAGAAAGACAGCAGGACCTGATGTATTCATGAAGCTCTTCTGTGGAGCTGCATCTCATGGGGGTAAACAGGAGAAAATGAGGCATGTAAAAATCCCAAAGGTCTGACATGGTGGGCGATGATGCTCAAAAGCCAGCTTTAAAGAGGCTGCAGGTTAAGACAGAGCGGCGCATTAGACAGTGAACAGTGGTCGTTACTGTTTATGAATAGCTCATCCAGTGCCCTTTAAAAACACACACACACACACCTCTAGGGGTAAGCAGCAGTCGAGCTGAAGTGTTGCTGTGCTGTCGTTTGACAATGAGGCGGCATCCTGTGAGAGGGTAACCAGGATAAAAGCCACGATGATGGGCACCGCTCGCTACCTGAGGCAAAGCCACTTCAATGCACTACAAGTGTTTGAACAAAGCAAGCGCAGTGTTCCAGATAGGGTATTAGGAGGGTGTTCATGTGACTGGCGGTCGCCTCCCTGAGCTACTCCGATTATGACTCAAACAGAAGCAACAACACGCAGCTGGTGTGAAGAGCTCCGTTGCATGGATGTCACTTCCTGCCTGTCAAGAATTAATCTGCGCAACACTTTTTTAAAGATTTTAAATGTCATCCACGTAATTTGGCAAGAGACGGCAAAACCTGGAATTTGAAGGGTGTAAGATGGCGCCATTTTGCTTGAACACATTCAGCTGTCTGTACGTATTAGCTTTCGGCGCATTGCATAGTGTTTTGTGCATGAAAAAAGCTCTGCAGAGTCTAAAAGGCGCCAAGGACACACAACACACACTGGTCCTGAGCGGCCTGAAATGTGAAGTTTGCAGTTCAGGCTTGTCTACTGCTGTTTAGTAACATAATTGTGCAAGATATTTGAATATTATCTGCAAAAATGTTAGATAAGCATGTCAAAAAAGAGAGTTTTTTTTTTGCACCAAGACAAACCAGAGCAAAATAATTGAGGTCAAAAGCGCAGGTGAATTTTAACAGAAAGTAATGCCAGGAAAAAAGTAAATATCATATATTATATTGATTCCTTATATGTACTGGGATGCATTTGAAATGTTTATTTCTGCTATTTTGAGTAATATGGCTTAAAAGTAACAAAAACACAAAATTCAGAAATGAATATTTTTACGTTAAATTAACTAAAGATAATTTTCAAACAAGAAATAGCATGATTTACATGAAAATTTGCTGACTTTACAGGGTTTTTTTTAGCTAGCAGTGATTGACACCATACACCAACAAGCAGAAACATCATTGCTTAAAAATTTGACTGTTCACAGACTGCTGCATTCAGTTTTATTAGAAAAAGTTGAGTGGCAGGAAACAGAAAAAGGTGATTCAATCAGTGGTTCAAGGACACTGACTAAAGTATGTCATTATGACAGTAAATAATGACATTTTAATGACATCATTCTGGAACGAGTCAGTGACTGTTTGCTGGACAACTGCCATGTCAGCAGTTCTCTCCATGATTGTGCAGGCTGTACCATGGCCACAACATAACATGTTTATATAATGAAATATTTCAATTTCTGGGAAACTATGTCTGAATTTTTATAAGTTATGAGTCATAATCATCAAAATTAAAAGAAATAAAGACTTGAAATTCATCACTCAGTGTAGAATGAATCATTATAATGTGAGCCTTGCTGTTGAATTGAATTACTGGATTAAATACATTTTTATATGAAATTCGGATAATTGAGATGCACTAGGAAAAGAAATAATGGTAATGACAATTCACAAAAGCATATCCATCTGAAGAAGTACATGCCGAAATGTAACAAAACACTACAGCAATAAAGAGTTCAGCAATATTCCAGACAAAAAAAAGAAAAAAAAAGAAAAAGAAAAAAAGGCCATGCCTTTCTGCCCAGCTCCTGGTTGTGTTTGTGAAATGGAATCCCTCCTCTCCCCCCCGGTGTTTTACCTTTGCGATATAATCTTGTAGGCATCGGGGAGGTAACAGTTGACATTCTCCATCTGGAACGGGTCAGCATCGCAGATCTTGTCGTCAGTGCGGCCGTAGTTGGCCGTCTCGATCATGATGACATCACTCCCAGGGCAACGGAGATCAATCGCGTATCCTTCACACGAGAGCTCTCTCCTGACCAACCCAAAAGGCAAGGCCGCACGGCTGAAGCCTGACGACGGAGGGAAGAGAGAAACACACACAAGGACAAAGAAAGCGCATCACTAAATTAATAGGTTAAGGGATCACTGCGCCAGCACAATAAGACCGCACATCATGCTGTAAAAATTTGCTGGCAAGCTCCGAATAGGCCACAGCAGTCCAATGTTTACCACAGTTTTAAATAGAGGGGCCGTTACACGCAAACCAGGAATGGGGGAACGATGAAAAACAATTCATTTCTCCATTGCTCTGTGGTCAGGCCTGTCAAATTTTTAAATCATCTGAGATCAGTGGTAATCTAATAAATTCCTCAGCAGATATAAAGGCCAAGAGTGTTTTGAGATGGTCTCCACCAACAGAGAGCATCCACCAGCAGGACCAAATCCAGTCCAGATTGAAAATAGCTTTATTATCATGTAGACCAGAGGTCTCATTCACGCGGCCAGCAGGACGATGTCTCGTGGCCCGTACCGTGATATGAAAGTATAACCTTAGTGGGGTCCACAGGGTGAGCGGACCTCTGAAGGAAGTCCCGCCCGCCGTTCCTCGTCATGGCTGACATTCGGTGCTAGGCTAAGCTACACTGACTTCATGCACACTACGCTTGTAACAATAGTGTGGTGGATGATGGAGCAGTCCGGTACCAGTTGCCCTTCCCTGCAGTCGTCATTCCGGTACTTTCTACCATTAAATGCCACGATCAAAAGCAGAGAAAGGCGACTGCTACCGGGCTGCTCGTCATCCGCCGCGCTGTTGTGACAAGTAGAAGCGGTAATGACGTCATGCGGCAAGACGTTCTCCATACGTTGCTAGCTGGCTAAAGACTTGTATAAAACGTAGAACAAGAGCAACGTCAAGTGGAATAAACTTAGAGTGCGTTCACGCTGCAGCCTAAAGTGACCCAATTCCGATTTTTTTTTTTTTTTTGACGTAATGCGACCTCTATCTGATCTTTTTATGACAGTCTGAACAGCACAGGTCGGATTCTTTTTGAATGTGACCCATATCCGATTCAAATGCGATCTAACGTCCAGGTCGCATTCATCCGAACTGAACGTCAATGATACTCAACAAATTCTGCGTTCTGATACGCGCAAGTGGGAAGAAAAACAACTATGACGGACTATAAAGAGGATTAAGTTGTTAATATCCTGCTCCGGTTGGACAACAACTTCAAATATGTAAGCTAAGCTCCGCCGTTAGCCTCCATGTTTTCTTCCGCAAACACTGAGCACTTCTTCTTTTTATGGCGGTTGGCAGAACCGAACACTGAGAACGCTGACGCTATTTCGCCCTCTACTGCGCATGCGGGACACTTTCAGGTCGTTTGCATGTTCAGACTGCAGAACACATACAAAAAAAATCCGATTTGACAAAAAATCGGAATTGGGTCACTTCAGGCTGGAGTGTGAACGCACCCTAAATTTTGTCACACCCTCATCATCATGTCTTTGTCAAAGCCAAAGCCTGCAGTTCATGTATTTGAGAAATAATTAAATGTTGATGACATTTGGGGATATTTAAATGTTTTTTGTGAAATCCTTTATGCGGCCCAGCTTCACCCAGATTCTGCCTCCAGCGGCCCCTGGGTAAATTGAGTTTGAGACTGAAGAAAAGTAATCCTACAGCATGATAGTGCCTTTACCATGGCTTGGGATTATGACCAAAAGTCCAAGTTTGGTTTCGTAAGACCATAGAACATTCTCTCAAAAGATGTTGGGAGATTTTGGACATGTCGGAATGTTTTGAGGAAAGGCTTTTGACACTCAACCCCTGTCTTCAGTCCAGACATATGGAGACTATGGAGATTGTCAAAGGCAGACCACAGCCAGGACTAACCAGAAAATCCTGCTAGTCCTTCAATGTTACTGTCAGGTTCCTGGCCGTCTCTAAACCAGTTTTTCATCTTGTATTTTTATCAGTTATGGAGAAAGATCTTAGTAATGTCACTGTTCCATCTTTTCTTTATTTTCATTCAACCAAGAAGTGCCATTCTGACAGGAAATGAAAAACGAGTTTCAGTTAAAGGTAATAGTTTTTTAGTTTGTTAGTGGAAAAAATATCAAGTCAAAATCATTTGCACCACTCCTTAAAAATAGTCAAAAGGAAAATCGGCAATGATATTTTGAAGATTTATCTTTGGTGACGAGCACCAAGTCTTGCCATCACTCTAACCTTTAGCTCCCTCTGCATATCCAAGTCTCAACTCTGGCTGGGCTACTCTAAAAAAGAAACATAATGTTAAAATATGTATTTGGCTCTAAATCTGCCCAGGGTATTAAAAAAAAAATAAGGTTAGATATAAGCGAAATACTGCAGATTTTTATCAAAAATTAATTTGACTTATTATAAATGATGACAGGTGTGTGCACAAGAACAACAGATGCTGAATCTGAATCAACAAGTGCTTCCACAACATATTAGTTTAAGGGCTTGTACACTTCACATTCAAAAAGTCTGAAATTTTAACACAGGCATATAGTCTTTTTATATCCACTGTAAGGAAGAAAAAGAAATCCATTAACTGCAGTTAAAGTGATCCAGTCAAAAACACAAAAAATAGAACTGTCTGCAATTCTGAGAAAACAATTTGGTAAAATCTAAGCAGAACATGGAAATTGTGCTCCATTAAAGACGAGCAAATAGAGCTCTGCATGAACTGTCAATAATCGTCGTTGTTTTCAGCACCGGCAGGCCCCTGAGGGAGCAGCTACCATTTGTATTTTCTACACTGCTCTCTCCTAATTAGCCCTCCTTTCAGCCTGTTACCTTTTTCCTGCTCCCATTGGCTCCCGACCATTGTCATGTACTAACACTTACCACCCCGGGTTCACTTTGCCCCCATGCTTTAATTATCCTCGCACTTTTGATAGTCAGGGTCCTGCGCAATTAGCATTGTTTGAACTGCTCAGAGCTGAAGTGATTCTGGCTCAAAATTCCTGTCCTTAAAAACCTGACCAACATGTCTGCAAGTCATTTCAGCTTTCCTGTGCCTAGCTCAGTCATAATGATAGTCTGTGTAAGCCTGCACACGCCGCAGCAGCAAAAAGGAGAAAAATGGCATCTGTAAAACATTCACTCTTAAAAATATACCGAAAGAGTCATTGCATATTAGAAAAAAAGTTCTAGGCACACCAGGAGAAGTAGCAAGAGAACAAAATATGAAATTAATGGCAGATTTTCTCTGGCATTTGGCCTCTAGACATTTCATTATGAAACCATGATCCATCTAATAGCCAGTAAATTGTTCTTAGCTGGACTGTTTATCACCTCATTAGAAGAAATCAGTTCAGCCAAATCATAAGTGAAGGGCTGCGGGGTCACTCCATCTTTCCCAATAACCACGACAATTACCCAAACCTTTCAGAAAACCTGTCCAGAATGGTGGATGATAAAACCCAGAGAGAGGAGTTGGCGGCTTTACTGCGAAGACTAATGATCGTCCCGCCTGCCATTCCTCACGGACGGAGTGACGGGTTTATCACGGCAGCTATAGAGAACAGACGGAAATAATGTATCTTGTGGGGTTTTAAAATTCCAAGCAGAAAGACCGTCTTTCTGCAAAGAAAAAAAGAAAAAAAAAAAAAAACATCCTCACGGACACACACGCCATCTGCCTTGTCTAAGTTTCTTTCTCCGGCTGTCCACCGCCGCCTCTGCCCATCTATCAGATCGCTATGGCATGATGGCAAGCTGCTGTCAGCAGAAGACTACCGATTGATTATGCTCGTGGCTGGCTGGACTCCACCCGCCACCTCTCTGGTATAGATCTTTTTGGTCATAGGCTAACACTACATCAATTAGGAGCACCTAGACTGTGCCGGCGGCCCAAAGAACAAATCGCCTTCTCTCCAAACTGCACATAGTCTTGGTCTCATTAATGCTTGTCTAGTAAACTTGTAACTAGGCATGCGATGACAAATCTGAATAAAATACACCACTATACCATGTGTAAAAAAAAAAAAAGACTTTTTCATTGCTTAGATAGGAAAAATCTAAATTCAAAGGAATATATTTTTGGTGGCTGAACAGGGTGTCGCCTAAGATCTCAGGGTTTAGACAAAGCTCTGAAGCAAAAACCTTGTGACAACAAAGGTTTCTGGATGTGTCTATTCTGTGTGCACTTCCTTGGTTTAAACGAGTTCTGCAAGATCTTGAGGAGGAGTGAAGGTTGTTTGTGTGCAGTGTGTTCTAGGGAGGCATGAAAAGCTTTTCATCTCACTCTCTGTGCTTTGTTTGACTGATCAACTTTGCAGCAGTTGAAGATTGCGACAGAAGGCCACCAGCTGTAGGGAAAATGGTGTCAGGAAAACTGCAGGATGGAATTCATAACGCAAACCCTGTGTGGGTGTGAGTCGCAGAGTGGGTGATCTTGCTGTGTCACTGCCAATATTTAACATAACATAAAATACGTGGTCTGTTGGACAAACGGTAAACATGAATGTTTTGTGCTCTTTTTCAGACTTAGTTGAATCTTATACTTCATCACCAAACTGGCTGTATGTGGTAGACCAGAAAAAGTTGTTGGTTGTAAGAATTACTAAAATGTTAGTTCAACACCAATTTCTATTGTGAAATTCCTATAAAACTGCATCCAGTTATCAAAAAAAACTTCAACTTATTAATTATATTAAACCATTCACCACAAACATAAGCAAAAAGCAATGAAAGTAAAGCGGAAAATTTAAATGACCAAACAATTATTTGGCTACAATTACACTATTCCACATATTTTTTTTATATTTTATCCCTCTGTTTTTGAAAAATATATATTGTTTGTGGGATGCCAATACAACACCAACCTGCAGATTGCATGGTATCAATGTTGTTAACTTACCAACTTTGTCAATATATTTAGGGACTTTCCAGTTCCTTTTAGCAACTTTTCTCAAAAATGCTACTCATTGCAGTGTTACTGGCAAGCACCAGGTCACAGCCTATTGTCAATGGTCGTAAAAATTCGTTCAGTCGCTCAACATTAGTCTCTACAAGCCTTGCACGTGGCCCTGATTGTATTCTTAAGGTTACTGTCCTGCTAGAGGATGAACCTACATGAACGTCTCAAAACTTTAGCTGCCACAGTTTTTTCTGCCTTGTATTCAGCTCTGTCCATTTTCCCTCTGAGCGAGCTTTCATATTGTGTTGATGTATGGCATCGACAAACAAGAGCGTATTTCTATTCAATTTTATTTAAGAATATAAATGTAAAGTGCCAAGCTGGGTACAGCAGTCAACATTTATGAGAGTAGCTCTATATCAACATGTTTTTCCTCAAGTAAAGATAAAAAGAAGCCATCCAAGAATTTACTCAGCAGTACAAGCTTGATCTCCTTGTAAATATTTCCTACAGTGAAAACTGTTTTGTTTTTGTTTTTTTTTGCATAATTTTTTTCTACATTAATGTCACTAGAATAACTAGCAATTTCTTAAATAAAAGTACATATCCAAACAATGTTATCTACTTAAGCTGATTTTTTATTATTATTGTGTTTGTTCCCACTGAAAAATCAAAGTTTTACAGTTAAAAGCTGACACTGCAATGCAGATGTATGTTTACAAGTATTCTACAGCCTACGCTTTATGCTATGTCATAGCTTTAGACACTGTTTTTTTACATACAGAGATTGTGATAACAGTGACCATAATTTTCCTGTTGAAAAAAAAATCATGAAATTATATTTTTGCCAAATAAAAAGCCTAGTATCATCATATTCGATTGAGACCACCCAGACATATTGCAATGGAAGCCACTTTGACAAAGTGATAATTGGCTCTGATCCCCATTCCTGCCCTTGTTGACATCAGGCCTAATCATGCATTCCCGTCAGTGAGTGGCTGCACAGAAAAGTAGCTTTTCAGATTTCTCCTCCTGACCTGCCTGCTAAGCCATCTATTGAGCTCAAGAGAGCAAAGCAAGATCAGTACTGCTGCTCAATCTGTTGCATTCTGGGAGCTTTATATTTTTTTTTCTTTTTTCCTCCAGCTGACAGCCTATAATTCACTGGCGACAATCCCTCTCATAATACATATTTTGTTTTCTATCAACACCCTTGAAATTGGAAGTGGCACTGTGGCTCAGATGGGTGCATCTGAAACCCTCTGCAATTATACCCTCATGTGACGTAAGAAAAAAAAAATCTATGAAGATTATATGAGAACATGATGTCGTTTTCGTGTTGCGATATTGCCATCTGCCAACTACAAGTGACGGACCATAACACACATGCTCAGGTTCATCTTGGCTGCTCTGCATGCGAGCTCTCAAGTCTGCAGTCATGACCAACCTTTGACCGCTCAAACTACACACCATCAGGCAGCGGGAGGCAAAAAAAGACTGGAGGAATGTTTAACTTTAAAAAAAAAAAAAACTGGGCCATTTTTGGAGGGTAGGAGAGAATGACGAGACCTGGCACAGACAGAGAGCAAAGGCACTGGTTGACGCTTGTCATCTCCCATTAGGGCTTCTTTGATTGGCCTTTGTGGTCCTGGAAACGGCAAACAGCTGCATGCAAATGGCCCTGTTTCCCTGAGGCTGGCCCCTATTGTTCTGGGTTTCAGTTTGACAGGGACGCTTTCTTTTGCAGCATAAAGGAGGGTGTAGCCTTTAGTCAAATAAGAGTGCCCCCACCACGGTCGCAGCAGGAGTACTTCAAGATTGTTTGTCTTTTTATGTTGTTTTATTCCCGGTGCTACTGGTAGGCAACATCTTGAAAAGAAAGAGAAGATCTTAGAGTCAAGTTTTTTCCCCCCAAAAGTGAGAGATGCCTCCATAATCCAACATCCGGAGAGAATGAGAAGGATTTACTTCAGTGGAGTTAGGCTTTTCAAAAGAAATTTATAAAAACAGGCATAGAAGATTAAAAACACTAATTTTTTCAACTAGCCTGAGCGAACCCGCATGAACGCACCACACAAAATACTCCCTAATTGCTAAGGCAGTTGACAATCCTGCCCAAAACGTTAGAAAATGTTTCACATGACCATTCATCAGATGTGAGAGGCACACATAAGAAAGGTGGGAGATTAGAACGGAGATCTGGGGATTCACGACGTAACACCTGCTTTTCGAATACAGATGACACCCAAAGAAGCCTTCCACATCCCTCCGCAGCTCACATTTCAGTCTAACTGTCGAAACACGGCGAAACACTGAAAATCAAGTTGGACACATTGCACCGTTTCCCATGACACTTTAGTCCCTGCTCTGGCCCACCTTGCTGGGAATTGTTTCTAAAGACAGTGTCAGACAAGACCACAAACCCCAGGGCTACACCCGCCCTTCCCAGACTGCTGCCATCAGACACTCTTGATTCCCATATAAGAATTCGAAAATAGAAACCAGCACTAAAGAAGAGACTGCTTCCATGATCAGATGAAGCGCTCCGTGTCGTATCCCTTTTCTCTTTGGTGATACATAAATTAAGCCGTTGCAGGTTCAAGTTGCAAAGCCGCAGCTCTTACCACTGCCCTTTCCCCCAATTTATTCTCTAAATGTTGTCTTAACTCTGAAATGCAGCGCGGGAGTATAGAATAACAGATTAAATGTTGACACATGTCCAAATGAAGGGGTCTAAGGAGAAAGATTTGTCATATTGCTAGGGTTAAAGGACCCTAATGCTGCCTCTAGACTCCTTAGGCGGGCCATTTTATTAAAACCTAGATGCTATCACACCATATAGAGGCATTTCATTGTTTCTGAAAGATAAAACCAGACATATTAGGACTGCCTGTGGAGGTCTATATACCACCACAATGATGCTCAGTACAAAATAGTAAGTAGATTTGGACATAAATTTAGATTCTGACAGTTGTTGAATAGTGAGTTCACTGGTTTTGTTTAAAACATAATAAAACGTAGTAGATAGTGACCGAGCACAATCTAAAGGGCTGTTAAAGGTTCATGATGCAGTGAGGTGAAGAGAAAAGAAACCATGTACCAAAAGAGCAGGGATTGGAATAGAGCTGATTCGTTTGAGTTTTCTGTAACGCACTATGGGAGTAGCACATTAGTAGTCTTTGCTGCTCATTTAGACAAATCACTCAATTTGTTTCCAGACCATGGTGTCCATCTAAAAGGTTAGTATGCCACTCTTACTATTCCCACAGAACAGGGCAATATAAAAGTGGCTTAGCAGATTTTTCTGTGTTATCAACAGTATTTTGAAGTTGGAAGGTCACTTCTTTGCCATTATTCTAATCTTTAATTTTAGATTGCCAAAATCAAACACACTTTGACTACTGTTAGATTTAAGTGCAGGCTTTGACTTGACCACCCCAAAACATTAATATTACTACTAGCCTAGCAGAAACATGTTGATAAAATAAAGATTTTTTAAACCTAAACTTTCCAAGGGGTATAGCTTTTCTGTGAATAAGAGGTTAAAAAAAGGGATAGTAAAAACATACTTATTCTTGTCCATCAGCGTTTTAAAAATATGTTAATTTTATACTTTCTTAATTTTTTCATGTTTGTTTTGTGAAGAATGAAACAGTTGCAGCTGTGTTGCAAGTTGCAGCTTGCGTTTTCTGCTTGTGTTTTCTAATCTAGAAAACAGAAGCAGCTATTTCTCAGAAAACCCAGACACTCGATTTTGTTGCAACTCTCCAAATTAGTTTTGAAGCCAGCAATCAATACGCTAAAACATTATGGACTTGCACGGTTTAAAGTTAACAAAAATTATGTTAGTGGTTAGGCCACTGAATAAAAATGAGCAGGTTGGTCCAATGATATGATTTGTTTAATCCAGAGAAGAAAATTACATTTTATATTTTTAAGAGGCTTATGACCCTTTCCCTTTAATCGTTTTATTCCTGTGGGCTTGCAGAGCCAATAAAAAAGAAAAAAACCTGAAGAGAAAAAGCGTCATTTAAACCATGTCAGTTAAAAGAAGATAAAATGACGAACATAGTAACATAGTTTACAAACTGACTTCGAGATGTATGGGTCTTTCAGAGATGTCAAGTGTTATTGTTCTATCACAACACACATAGCATTAGCACCACAATTAGCAAAATATACCCCAGATGAATATAAGATACTGCATTTGAATGATGCCAAATTATTTGACAGACGTTGGTTATGTTCTGCATCGTAAATGTGCGAATAAATTAAACACGTAGAGTTGAAATTGAAATCGAACCAATTTCATCCTGCATCCACCCATAAATAGAGAGCTTGTGGTTAGGTGCCTTGCCCAGAAGCACATCAACATGTGACTTGAGGACGCCAGAATTGAACCTACAACCCTCCAATTACGAGCTCGTTACTCGACTTTACTGAGTCGTAGAGGCTCCATGTGTACGCTTTGCTACAAACGATGCACAGAGAACACGGCGGGTTGCTTAGCCTCTCCAGAACATCCAAGCTCATATGCAGGCCCTTGCAGATAAGAATTTCTTGCAGAACTTGCAGGCTGTAATGACTTAATTTGGTCACAATAATTAAGATTTATCCTCCCTATCTCTGACCCTCTGGGTGAACATCAGAAGTCAGACGAAGCTTCATTACATTACTAATACATGTAAGCCTCTAAATTCATGAGGGCCATGACAGGAATAATTCTGGTGAGGATGTAGTAAACTATAATGTTTGGCCCGTTTCCCCAGTACATTAGTCTGATTAAAGTAAAATATAATCTCTCATAATTTACTGAGAAAGCATCCCTTCCGCACTGATACAAACATCTATTACGAAGGATAAACATTTAGAAGAAGGTAATGTTCAGCTTCGAACATGAAAAACCTCCAATGCCCTCCTGGGAGAGCGGCGCTTTGACAGAATTAGTTCATTGCTTGTTCAATATCCAACATATTGTTGCATCTCTTCAGGGAAGTTGATGAAACACACAGAAAGAGGTAAGTTTGACTAACCCTCCTGAGTGCAGCAGGGTTAGTTTTGTGGGTTTGATCTGCCCTGAGTGATGCCTAAGCCCCCTTGAAGCCCACATTTTACCCTTGCACTTAAACCCCAGCTGGATTTTCCACGCTAGAAACGTCTGTGGGTAAGTCAGGTGCCTTCCCAGAGGATAGAGAGAAAGAAAAGAAGAGGATGAAGCAGAAAGAAAAGAGAAGTGGTGTTGGTGGGGGTGAGTTAGTCTCCATCACATGCTCTTGTGTCTCTGTTCTTGTTTGCCGGGACAGAGTTCCCCTTAACCAACCCCCGCCTCCGTTCGCCCGGTCCTGCATGTATGGAGCCGAGACAGGGTGTAAGGAGAAGCTGCAACTGGAACACGGATTACATGAATAATAAGGCTGAGACCACAATGATGACTAGAAATCAGGCTTTAGCTGAGAATAAATGGTCATTTCAGTTTCATCGTGGTTTCTGAAACTGTCACACTATCACTCCTACTGGATTGGCTTGTTTCTTGAGATTACAAACTAATTCACTTGAGATTGAAAGGCATTTTATGCAGGCTTCCCCTTTTTTTTTTTTGAGTTTTTTGTACTTAATTTGTTTTTATTCAAACATAAGACTCTTTTTTTTTTTGGCTGCACATGCAAAAAAAAAAAAAATGCCTTTGTTATTATGCCATATGTTTTTCATCGAATGCATGTTTCCTTTTGCATTAAAACGCAACTTTTAATGCAATTAAGGCTGAGTCTGTGCTGACTTAGATTAATGGGCTGATTTTTTTTATCAGCAATCTCTTCAAGAGGCATCCTGAGTTTCCTACTAACTCTGCTCATCCTGCAGGAGTCTCTTTTCCAGAATGCCGACTCTGCAGCAACCTAATTTAAAAAATGTGTTGGTCACATCAGTGTGTGCTTGCACTCTGTCCTCTTTTAGGACATTTAAGCTGGTACTTGCACAATCTCAATGAAAGCGAGCACCCACAGTTTCGAAATACACAGGACTGACTGGAAGAAATTAACATAAAAAATTATGATAACCTACATCCCCCTCATGTTCGACAATTTCTAAATAACAAATGCAACTTATTAAACTTGCATAACACGTATCAAGTTCGACACCCTGATAACGTGATGGAATTCCTGATTGTTTTTCATAAAGCCATTTTGTTCTGGGTTAATTAAGCAGTTCAGCTAATTTATTTTTACATTTATAGATCTCAATGGGAAGACCATCAGGGCCTGTGACCTTGCCTTCCTACGTATCGGCAGTAGTGTCAGCAATCTCTATGGAATATAATTCTCTATCCATATTATCTTTAGAATTGTCTGAAATTGTAAGAATAGAAAGCCTGTCTAGTTTATAGTAAGGTAACTAGGTGACTTTTGAAGAGAATTGGTTGGACTTAACTTAGAGGTAGCAGAGTATAGGGGGCTGAATTAAAATGTTCACCACACTTGAGATTTTGACTCATCAAAAAAAAAAAAAAAACTTCACAATTATGCTTTATTTTGTCTCAGTGTGTCACACTAAACCATATTAAAAGACTTTAAAGTAGTAATGCCATGAAAAGTTAAAGGGGTATAGAAATCCTTTCCAGTGCACTGTACACTACCTGACTTTGTGGACCCATGCGCATCGCTGTTGGGAGTCTTAGAGAACTTCAGAAAGTCGATGGAAAAAAAAAAAAAAAAAAAAAAAAAAGAGAAAAAAACCCCACACATTCCTTGGCAATAACCCCCTGCTATCTCTGCAACGCTGACCACTTTGATTGACTTGAGCGCGATGACCTTGCCCCATTCCCTTCCACCAGCATTCCGGTCAATGCGAGCAGAAAACAGCAGTGCTGATAACAGATGCCCAGATGGGGAGATCTAGATGACAGACAGCTTCCTGCTCCTCATCTTCGATGAGGCCATTGTGCCGTGCACACTCAATGAGGATATATGCTGCAAGAGGTCAATACTGATAGTGTAAGGCAGACAAAAACGTTCTTTGTGCGTGGCTGTTTCGCCGACTTTTTCTCTGCCTCTGTAGTTATTCAATTTCCTGCACAGCAAGAGAAGGCCTCCTTATCTGGGACTGTTTATACCTGCAAATCGGCTGGTGGCCTTTTGTTTGCAGGTGACCTGCCCTCAGGTGACATTTAATTCCTAGACAAAAAAAAAAACAAAAAAAACTGTGTGGTCATGCTCTATGGCACAGACTCAGTGCTGAGGAGATTAGTAAAACAGTGACTGCAACAGAGGCACATTCATGGGCTGTACTGAGAGCTAGCCAGCAGCCCTAACACACATCATTACACTGACTCACATCATATATGACTGTCTGCCATACAAGAGCAAAAGGCAAAAAGAAACCAGAGCTGGCTGTGGAGCCAGTTTTGTCCTCCATTTTTTTTTTAAAGCTTACTAGTCCCTCTGCCTCAGCCTCTGCGAACAAAGAAACATGTCACAAAAAGCCAAAGTTGTCAAATCCACAATGCTTTTTATTGATTGCCATATTTTTCTACTGTCAACATCCGTTTTAACTCTATCGCTTGCGGTGCAAAACACAACCATCAGTAGAAAATGTGAGATGTGAGCAGTTATGACATTTTTGATTCAGAGCGGCGACGACAGGTAGAGACAAATGCATCATTTTGGAACAATTTTCACACAGAGTAAATAGAACTGTAGTCTCCTTTTATTCCCCTTCCTCACGACGAGCCGCTTTTTTGTCCAAACGGCAGACACACTTTACGCGTCTACTCGACTTGACAAATTACTGTTCCAACTCTGTCAGGATTAAAAACAAAGCAGCTGAAGAGGTAGTGCTTAAAGAGATCCTGCTGAAGGTATTCAGAGCACCAACTGGCTTTGATTGCTTTTACTCAAAAGTGCTTTATGGTATACACTTTTGTTGTTGCCTGTTTGTTTAGCTGCTGTGCTTTAGATTAGTTATGACGTGCCTTTAAGCTATTTAAAATTTCTGTGAACATTAAAAAAAAAAAATCGCAATAAAACCGAGAGAGGTTCTTGTTGGCTCCGTGAACGCTTTTGTCTCTGTTTCAAAAGGTGATTTCTGCTGTTGGAAAACACATCCCAAGACACCATGAAAGGCGAGAAGATTCCTGCATCTTTTTATATTGTTATTGAACCCCTACTGTTTCCCTTCAAGATTAAATGCTATACTTTGTTATGACAGCTGAGCCCTGTTCAAAACAACGCCTTGCAGCGAGCAAAGTTTCAAATCCGAGGCAAGCTACTTCACGGCTTTGAGCCGGACTCATCCATTACTTGAATGAGGCAGCCTGGAGAAAGGAAGGGAAAAAAAAAAAAAAAAGAAATTCTTAGACAGCATTTAAGAAAGGAAAGCGCGAGGTGGGCATGTGGTCCAGTGTTTATACAACTTGTTGCCATAAGAGGCGTGAGTGGAGTTGCTCACAGATACTGCTGGCAAATGAAGATTTAGGGCACGCTTTGCAAATAGAATGAAACTGCCAGACAACCTGTGCGTCTCTGAGCCCATTAAATTAAGCGCCTGTTCATCAGCTCGCCGTATAACTGACTTTTACAATCCTGTCTTAAATACACAATAACGGCTAAGCCTCTCCTCAGGTTTGGGGAAAGAGTTACACACCAACACTCAAGTGCTGGATGGAAACATCTCTCTTTGCTTTCGCTTAGACCAAAAAACGCACTCAGGAAATGGCCGTTGCAATAAATCTAGGATGAACCCATTGAGGCTGATATTGTATTTCATTTCCTCAGAGTGAAACCCTGATCCTGGACATTCGCGTGGGTCTGGCTCATTTCAATTTCGTGTTCTCCTATGGTTCCAAACTTTCCAGGATATTATTAAAATAATAAAGGGCGATGTCATGCAGAAATATATCTGGTGAGGTTTGCAGAAGCCTGCAATGCCGCTGCATCAAGGCAGGAATACAGACAAAATACAGTGCCTTATAAAAGCATTGAATGTTTTCACATTCTACCAGATTACAACCACAAAAACAAGAGAGAGTATAATAATTCTAAAGTGGAACAAAGTAGTAACATACTTTCATAAAAAAAAAAAAAATCCTTCCTAATAAAAATCTGAAACTGTGGCATGAATTTGTATTTAGTCATCACGTTTTTACTTTGTAGAACCACCTCCAAGTCTTTAGGGGTCTGATTCCTCCAGTTTTGCATGTATATGAAAAGACTGAAATTTGTGTCCGTTGTTCTTTGCAAACAAAGATCAAGCTCAGTCAGACTAGAGTTTAGCTGCATACTTTCGACTGGACTCAGGTCTTTGACTAAGCCTTTTTAATGCATAAATAAGCTTTTCACTACACCATTACATAGTAGCTCTGGCTGTATGTTTTAGGGTCTTGTTGCAAGGTGAACCTCACCTTTCCTGTAAGGTTTTCTTCCAGAATTAATGAGTAATTAGCTCCCCCCATCTTCCCATCAACAGATAGAGCTTTCCTGTCCCTGCCGAAAAAAGAAATGCCACAGCATAAAGCTGTCACCACAACATTTCATGCTGAAGCTGGTGTTTTGGAGATGACGATCGGTGTTTGTTCATCATTCCAGATACATTTGTGGCTGTTTTTTTGTTTTAATAAAAGTATATATATATATATATATATATATATATATATATATATATATATATATATATATATATATATATATATATATATATATATATATATATATATATATATAAATTCCCTTCTCACCCTTCTCGGGTGGTCTCTTTCATCCTCTGAGCTCGGGTCCTCTACCAGAGGCCTGGGAGCTTGAGGGTTCTGCGCAGTATCTTGGCTGTGCCTAGAACTGCACATTTCTGGACTGAGATGTCTGATGTTGTTCCTGGGATCTGTTTGAGCCACTGCTCCAGTTTGGGGGTGACTGCCCCGAGGGCCCCGATGACCACAGGCACCACTGTGGTCTTCACCTTCCAGGCCTTCTCCAGTTCCTCTCTGAGGCCCTGGTATTTCTCCAGTTTCTCGTGCTCCTTTTTCCTGATGTTGTAGTCACTTGGTATTGCTACATCCACCACAACAGCTTTCCTCGGTTCTTTATCCACCACCACAATGTCCGGTTGGTTCGCCATTACCATCTTGTCTGTCTGGATCTGGAAGTCCCACAGGATCTTAGCTCGGTCATTCTCCACCACCTTTGGGGGTGTCCCCCACTTTGACCTCGGGGCTTCCAGTCCATATTCTGCACAGATGTTCCTGTACACTATGCCCGCCACTTGGTTATGTCGTTCCATGTATGCTTTCCCTGCTAGCATCTTGCACCCTGCTGTTATGTGCTGGACTGTCTCAGAGGCCTCCTTGCACAACCTACACCTTGGGTCTTGTCTGGTGTGGTAGATCTTGTCTGCATGTAGATCTCATTCCCACATGCAAAGAATGAGGGAAATATATATATATATATATATATATATATATATATATATATATATATAAAATCGCCATGGAGTTTGTTGGAGAGCCAATGCACAAACGACTCTTGAAGTGTGACATAGCACAAAAAAAATAATTAAAACTAAAAAGAGTTTAGCTAAAAAGACTTAAACAAGCTTGGCACAAGCATAGGACTGAACTGAACTAAGCTGAAAAGAGCCAAACAGAACAGAGAATCCAGCGATGAACAAAGAAAATCCAGGAACTTGAATAGCGAGAGAAACAGTAGAGTGACATAAGATGGGGCAACACAGGTGAGTTCAATGGGCTTAATTACAGGGACATGGAAACTGAAATGAGACAAAATAGGAATTGGAACCAAAAGGATAAAACAGCCTGACAGGAATCTAAGATAATGAATACAAATACACAAGACGTGTAACACTAAGAAACTAAACATACGGAAACATAGCAACACCTTAGACAGTGACAGCAAACCTAAATAGCACTAATGAAACTAATGAGGATGATAAATAAAAAGAAAACCAAAACACTATGACACCATGTGTTTTGGTAATGTAAAAGGAAAAAGGGAAAAAACAATCCAGGCTTCAGGATAAACTATGAAACTAGGCATTTGGTCTGACTGAACCTGACTGGCAAGAAATATAAGTAACTGAACAGAATGTGATAGGACTAACCCAAATAAAACAGAAAGGGAATAATCTGACACACTAATGGGAATAACCTAGGAAAACTATCCAGAGAAGAAAACACTGGAGAAAACTGGAAACAGACCTCCCAGGAAAAGCAAATATTGCAAAAACTATTCAACATAAATAACCCATAATAAAAACCATAAGTCAAAAACCCAAACACCCACAAATCATGACAAATTTTCCTTTTCTTAGATTGTGTCATGCGAGATGTGTATCTCTGCAGCTCCTATAGAGATGCAATGAGTGTCTTGCTTGCTTTTCTGATTGCTGCTCTTCTTGATTGATTGCTCTAGTCTGTTCATGTTCAATGGCATCTCTGCAGCGTTCTTTGGTCTTCATCATACCGTTTGTTCACAAATGTCCTCTTACAAACCTTACAGTATTTCAGAGTGCAGCTGTCTTTATACTCAGATTAGGTTACTCATATAATTCCATTTTCTTATTTGGGTTTTATGTAGGGTAATAAAGGGGAGGATTCCAAATACAGACCACGCTTAACAGATTCAAAATGTAAAAAAGTAGAAATTCAGGTTCTTTTTTTTTCCTTCCACTGGGTAATTATGCACTACTTATCTCCTGGTTTATCACACATAAACCTAATAAAATACAACGAAGTTTATCAATGTAACATAACAAAAATGTGTTTTTCCTTATGCTCTACTTTTTGCTGCTGCATCACATTAAAACGCTACTAAATATGTATATGCATTTAAGTTTGTGGTGTGAGTGTTATGAATACTTGTGCATGACACTAAACTATCAGTTATTAGATGAAATTTTTTTTTAGAAAAACAAATAATGAGACCATTTCTCCATCTCCACGTGTCTTCCAAGCAGCAGGAAAGTCCATCCAGTCCAGATGATGAACCCCTGCCCTTATTTCTTGAACTACTTCCAGTTGGGCAGAATTTCAATGAAGCACTGATATATCACATTTTTTTTCCTTCCTCTACGCTTGTTCTCACCACACAGATTGACCAGTCATCTGTGAATCTCCCACGGTTTAGCAGATAATTCATGATCGCCCTACCATGGACCCGCAGCATTCAATATGAATCATAAAACGGCAAGCCAAGCATATCAATGGATGACAGACTGGTTGTGTATGGCCCGGGGCCAGAGAGAAGTTGGAGCACAATGGCCTCCCCCCTCAGCTCCGTCAAGCCCAAGACTGGAAATACCAGCGTGGCACGAGGGAGGGCCCTCCGTCAGCACAATGTATGGCACCGCTTGACACAAATGTTGTGCCGAGACGTGGCGTTAACCTTCGCGACCTTTTGGGGGAGAAACACAAGCATACTGGTGTGTTCAGCAGAGGGGTCTCTCGCTATCAACAAAAAACTCCTCAGCGAGAGGCGTACAGTGTGTTTTCCAGAGCGGCAGGGGCTCACAAGTGGCAGGATTGATGTTGTGGAACAGCTCCTCGGAAATAAAGTGCCTCATTTTTTTTTGTGCATGTTTTTTTTTTTTTTTCTACACAGTTTATTATTCAAAAAAAAAAAAAAAATACAGCTGAAAGTCTTTTCCCTACACTTTATTTGTGCTGGAACAACTTCTCAAGACCTTGGCAAACGCTCCTTAACTTTAATCCTCATTTCTATAGATGTACAACACCTATCAAACACAAGCCACTTAATTTTTTGCAGCAGACCTTTGTGTAGCTTTGTGAAAGAAGCTCAATTTAGACCATTTTGTAATAAAACACAGACAAGTGTTGACATTTTATGACACGGCCCCTCCCAAACTCGTCTTTCTTTCCTTTAATGACTCAGATAGCAGCTCGTGTTCAGCCGCTGCAGATAAACCGCTCTACACTTGCTCCCCCTTTGTGGCTGCTCCCTTTGAATCAGGTCGTCGTCTTTAATATCTTTAGACAGGAGCACCGTAGCGGTCTGAGAGATATACAACAGTTTCCAATACCTGCATGACCTACTTCCCTCTGGGTAGAAGCATCGTTTTATAGACTGGTTATAAAATGCTACGAGGAAGTGAGGGGAAAGGACTACAAATCAGGCAGGCAAAGGAACAAGGCATATGATGCCTTGCAAAAAGTATTCCTACTCTTTTGTCAAGTTTCTATTCCAAACTTTAGGATTTGAATAATTCAGTCAGATTATCAATTAGATTTAGTGCTGAACTTTGACTGTGCCGTTTCAACATACAATTATGCTTTGGTCTAAGCCTTTTCATTTTACTCTTGCATATGCATCGAGCAAGCTGATTAAATTTGAGCAGTTTTCCTGTGAATGATGCAAAGCATCCCACAACATAATGCTGCCACTGCCATGTTTTGGTGGTGTGTTCAGAGTGAAAAGCAGCCGTTTCTCTTCAGTTATGGTCTCATCTGACCAGTGCACCTTCCTGTTCATGTGTCTTCTACCTGGTTGGTGTCCAGTCCCTTCAGAGATACCAATAGCCTCTTGGCTGTTTCTCTGATTATAGTTCACACAGACTATTTACTAAATATGTGACTTCTGAAGTCAAGACGTTGGACTGGATTTTTCTAGGGGTATTGATGTAATGGGGCATGGATACAAGCATATAGTTGTCCTTTTGAGATTTTTTTTATGATAAAAGATCTTAAGAAATCGTGTAATTATGCAGTACTTTGTGTGAGCCTATAGTTCCAATAGAAATACATTGAAATTTGTGGTCGCATGTAGCCAAATGTGGTTGCATATGAAGAGATTAGAAACAACAAGGTTTAATTAAAATTGCATTTAAATAGCTTTTTAATGAAATCAGTCACAAATAATTCCATCAGTCATTGCAATTTCATCTATTTATCTGGAGTAATTACCTCCCACACAGTAGTTTTCTCTTCTTAATCTTCCATAAAAGGACAGGATTATGATTTCCATCCCACCCACATAAGATCCTAAATTGTTTTTTACTATTTTAAAGTTCATATTTCCTTCCCTTCTCACCTGAAGCGTATAAATCCACTAAGTTTTGTTTTTGTTAGGTTCTGTGTAGATTTCTGTGGGGCTATACTGGCTTGTTTTGCTGCTCAGTTCCCCAGTACGTGTGCAACACAGCCACTAACTGTACTGAAGTATAAGGTACATGCATCTCTACTGCTCTGCTTGTTAGCTCCCTGCTTGCTGCAGAGAAAACAATATTACAGAACCATCGACTGTGCATCCAAACAATGAGTTGAAGCTTGTTGTGAAGATCTGCAATGCTAAAAGAGCTGCAGATCCCGAGTTCTGAGTATCCTAATGTGTAAAATATTCATACGACACACTGTTAGTATAAATATATGAAGAAGTAGCAGTTCGAGTATTAGATTTGATGTGCCGAGAATAAATAACAAAGACGTATGCAAAACCTAATTTGAAATATACTGCAATTTGATGAGAAATATCCCAAATCTGTTGGGAAAAAAAAGTAAAGTTATTTTTCAAGAATCATTTGTGTATTTGTGTTTTCATTAAAAAGGTCAGCTTTCAGTTAATTTAACAATTTCTCAAAACTTAATAAGCTCGTTAGTGCTAATGCGTGTTCCCACTCATAATTATTAAACCCCAGGTGAGGAAAAATTCTGAGGTTTATTTCTGTCCTCCTCAAACCTTGTCCCAGCAATCAGCACCCATAGGCTCCTCTAAGCACCTGCCCAGCACTCTGATAATTAAAATAATTGATGCCCATAAAGCAGTAGATGATAGTGAAGTCGTGCTCAGGTAGCCATTTCCTTGCTCTGAGATCTAATTAAGGGACGGTGGTTAACGGGAGCAGTGGAGGTGTGGAGTTGAGATGTTAAAAAAAAAAAAAAAAAAGAAAAGAAAAAATATGCCAGACAATGAAATTCAAATCCTTGTTTGACTGCTGAAGACCTACTGGAACATCTAGATTGAGCAGCAAGATACAAGCAACAGCTGCACAAACACAGCCTCAAAACAAATAAAAACAGAAGACGAAAAGCATTCTTTCATCCCGATCATAAACTTCATTACTAAAGATTTACAGATGAATATTCTCACAAGGCTGATTTATTTTGCAAAGAAGTCATGTGGAGTGACAGGAGGAAAATAAAATGTTTGAAGACAAAAGTCAGCAGGATTTGTCAAAAGCATCGTTAGCCACAACAGGGCATGAATCATGGAGTCGGCTTGTGTGGAAGTGACGGGCACTGATAATGTTTCACCAGACCTTAATGCAATAATAAAAATAAAAAAAATCAGGTTTTCTAAAAACAGTATATAAAAAATTGAATACTAGAGGTTTTAGGGTACATGTACAGCCTACAAAGAATATAGTAAGAAAAAGTAACTTCTGCCTAAACTTACCATCTGATTGTGCCATCTCTAAAACCTGACTACTCTAACATCTTTTTTTAAAAACCATTCAAAGGTGGACTTCTTAGTTCTTTGGATCATTGTTCTGCTGTACAACTGAAGAAGGCTTGAGTTTAAGGTAAAAAACCAATGATTGGATACTCCATGTGTGACAGAGAAGCAAAACCAGTAGAAATTTGTAAGGGACGAACACTTTTTCATTCAACATCAACTGCCATGACAAAAATTAGAAATTTAAACTACAGATTAAAGAACTCCACGCCAAACTAATGAAGGAAAACTTGGCGACAATGACTTTCAGAAGTTGAAGGACTCACTTTTAGAATTTGTTTCAGGTTTACAACAACAATGCTGAGGCATTATTGAGCCAATACGGCAATATTCATATAACAGCATGCTTATGGCAAGCCATATTTGTTTTTATTCTACATCTCTCATATCAGGAATCATCCCCATCTACTAATTCGTAGATTGGCATCCCGTCAAATAAACACACCACCAGTCACCACCAAACACTAAATAAAAGTCTGCTTTAACTATGGAATTTTTTTTTATTTTTATTTTTTTTTAATGTAAGTAAAGTAATCCTAATTAAAACAAGACATATTTTCTATTTTTGTTACACTGCCCTGCTCAAACCGGATGGCCTTTTTATTGTTAGATACTTTTGCCTTGCCGTACATAGACTTCTAACTTAAGAGCATCATCTTAAAAAAAAGATGGTTTATTTTGCTGCACCAGTTCTTTAGATGGGTTTATTTTCTGCCTAGACCACAGCTACTTTCTGTGCAAAACATGACTTATGTGTGGACCTCTACTTAACATGGATGTCTTTCCAAAATAGTATAAATATTTTTAAAAAGCCATATTCCACAGTGGAGCTATACGGGTACAGGATGAATTCTGAAGCCCACTCATTCTGCACAACCAAAGAGTCTGTCTGTAGGCAGACCTAAAAAAAAAAAAAAAAAAAAAACATGCATCTATTTTGGCTCAAAAGGAAGAGTAAAAACTGGAGAAAGAAAAAAAAGAAAAAAAAAGTTGGCTGGTAACAAAAATCTGTTATAAGCCGTCAACAAGTTACCAGTGATCTACCAGACTGTCCAAACTTCCTTTTGTCTCCCTTTTTTTCTCGTGTTTCTGAAATTCAAGAGAGAAGAAAAAAAAAAAAAAACAACTTCATGCTTTTTGAAATCAATTAATTCGTTTACTTCAAGAAAAAAACTATTGTTGGCCACATTTTTGTCTATCTCTAGAGACATTTTAGTCTCCACAGTCATGAATCTCAACTACTTAGTTTAATTTTGTTTTTTTGCATTTCATTCGTAGTTTATCAAAACAGATGATAAACTGCTGTTCCTTCTCACCGCCAGAAAAGAAAGTAAACGTAGAGAGAAAACTACTTTTATTTTTTTTTTCCCCCCAGGTATGTCAGTGAGTATTTCAAAGTACGGCTGGAGTGTTTGGGGTGAAAATCATAACCTGATTATACCCTCTCCTGGTGAGGGACAGGAGGTAATTATCAGGTAGAGTTTGCATTGCAGGGACGCTGATGGAAACATAGATCATAAGCGGCAGGATGCAGACCCTCAGGGCTGGACGGGCTGAAGGTGAGTGGCATGTGGATAGAATTGGATATTGTTTTCAGATGGACTCACACACTCATTCATACACACACACACGCACACACACACACACTCCTTTATTGACGGATTGGCAAATATGCATTCTTGGGCCTGAGAGCCTTCACATCAACTTGAAACCCAAAACCTGCCCTTTCTGCATACCAAAGCAGTGTTCCTCTTAAAGAAATTCAACAAGACTATTCAACTCAGTTTCCAAGCCAGGCCAAATCAGGGGTCTATTCTTCAAGAACCTCAGCAAGCCCTTCTCCCATTTTATCTAATCTAACAAAACAAAAAAGCTGCATTACTACTAGAGAGACAGCTGGAATAAGGTCCTCTGTAGCAGGCTGCCATTGTTAACAAATTGTCTACCAGAGCCAGATCTAAAATGGAACTGGAAAAGAAATCTATCACAGAACAGCAAGAGGGAGAAATAATGCAAATCCCAAATTGAAAAAGAGTCCCCTAACAAAAAACTTCTTCAACATCTATCTGTAATAAATGCTTGCCACGCAACTATGTGATTTCAGGTTACTTTGTCTCACCGTGCAAAAGGGTCTGAAAGGGAAAGACGGAAACGATCATCATTAATTCAGACACACCAACCATCAGCCGTGGTGACGGGCGTATAAATGATGGGTGTGTTTTGTCACAACACTTGTAATTACAGCCAAATGTGTTAATCAAAAGCAAGGGAAGGGAGAAGAAGCTGAAATAAAAAGCAGAAAAGAGGGGGAAAAAAGCAGTTTTAAGGATTAATTTGGGGATTTATAACAAGTCCCTTGCTCTTGTGTACGACTTTTGAGGGTTCCATGTTCGCAGGGTGCCTCAGATCAATTTTATCAAGGTGAGAATGAAAAATGCATAAGTTCTTTGAGAATCTGGTTCATCAAAGTACACTCTCATAATCTATAATGAATCTTGTGGAGCAGAAAGGGTGTCATTTTTCAGACTTTACGGGCAGAGAACGATGACAGCAGTTTCAAGTGCCTCTGCTAAAGAAAAGACTTTTTCTCTTTTTAATTTATAAGAAGCCGGAAAATATCTAAGCAGTTCTGTTACAAAGCTATACCAAAGTTTAAAACTGAACAAATCTTCCATCGTGCCAATCCTGTGGTTTCAGATCATTTTGGAAAAATTGTCAAAGTGGGATTTTTTCTGGCAGTGTTACCTCCCCCTATTATTGCTGCCCACAGCTGGTCAGGTGGATGAAAGAAGGCTTCCGCAGTTTTCCCCTGATTACAATAAAAACAAATGTGACCACTTGGAAATTAACCAGTGATGGAAAAACAGAAAGCCATGTTTTGGGAACTAAAGGAGCAACACTATTTATTAATGTGATATGGACCTAAAATGTCAGCACCATATGTTGTGGTATTTAATTAAAAAAACTACAAAGGTGACTTTAACAACTGTTTCAAAAGTTATTGTTGTTTATTGGACAGTAAATAAATTAGTCACTGCCAACAGTCAGAGATTTCGAGACACAGATTCTGCTCCAGGCAGATATGCTAACCTTAAAATGCCATAGCTATATATGTATTAACATAAAAAAAATAAATATAATAACCACTTTCACCTGCTTAAGTTATAAATACCATAACTGTTTCTAAAACATTGATTGGGTTATGTGGGCGGTTGCAGAAACCACCACTGGTTTTAAGAGCAGAATAACAAAATCATATAATACTCTGCAAAATAGGTTGTTGTAAACTAGCTTGTTTTGTGTTTTTTTTAAAAACTAAATTTCTGCCTGAGAATATTTATCAGAATCAAACAATGACTAGATGGTACTAAACTGTAATAATTAATATGCTATAGTATTCAATAAAAAGAAAGTTTTGTTGCTTTTCTGTTTTAAATAAAAGCAATTACACAGCGTTACATATTTCAGCTTTATGGTCTTGGGGTAATTACTGTGAAAGTATGGCATTTTTATTCAAGGTTAACAGACCATGTGATTTTCATCCCAGTTTGTGCCTGGTCTAGAATAACATTTTAAAACTTCAAGGTTAAACTCAAAGAAGACCTTGGCAACCTATCTGCCTGCTCTTCACTTCTCAAAAACAGCTTACAACAATTTTCACTAATACATTCCACACATTCATAATGTGTTGAATACTAAGATGCTTTTCCAAAGGTTGCCTGAAATGGCATTAATTCCACCTTCTGAGAACGTACCTTGTGTGCAGTGAAAGCACAGAAAAAGGAGCAGGAGGCAGCGCAGCACTGGACACCTCCACAGTGCAGAGGCCATTGTGTCGCAGTTAGCAAACGATCCGGATGACTGATGGGCTGATAACAGCGTTTCAAAGTGTCGCAGCCAGAGGACGGAGAGCCGGTAAAACCTCAGCGATCGGTAGGTCTCGGAGAAGTATTGCTGAGCATCTTTTTGTCTAGAAGTAAACAAGAAAAGAGAAAAAAAAAAAGCTGTGTAAGAATTTAGTGATTGAATGGTTAACATTAGTGTGATTATAGTGTCGGCAATTCAACATGTGAAAGATTCGAGAATTCATCAGCGGGTTGGCGTTTGAAAAGAATAACACCAAATATCTGAACATCATGAATACCACAACGTTCAAAAGGAGGTTTGATCGAACGAGGACATGTTTGGAGTTCAAGTTCTTCCAAATCGGACTTGTTTTTTCTCACCACATGTTTATAAGGGTGCCAACATAACAGCAAAGCACATAACACACTTGAGCACTTATTCAGCACTGTACCATTACAACCAACTGTTTACTTTGCATTATTCCCCTACGTCTCTGTGCTTAACCTTCTACATTTGCTGCCAGATCACCGCAGGAGAAAAGCATGTCGCTCTGGCAACACGTTAATACAGGACGCCATTACAGACGAGGCGGCTTTGAGAGCTACTTTTGTTTCCTGCCTTATCAAGGGCCGGCAAAAACGGTCCTTTGTCTGCACAAGAAGCGAAAGGTTAGAGCCTGAGACAGACTAACACACAAGACAGATAAGCTGCTTACCAAAGTCAAACACCGGGGTAGGATGTGTTGTGTGTCACATGTGAACACTCGCGCGCGCGCACGCACACACACACACGCACACACACGCACACACGCACACACACACACACGCGCTTATTCGTATGAGTGCTTGAACAAATACATAGTTAGCAATAGTTAATGCATATCCTGGTGTGGAGTCATGCTACAAAACTCCATTAGAGCAAAAAGGAAAAAAAAAAAAAAAAAAAAACGTATTTAGTTTGGTGTGTTTGCGATTCTCTATGCAGTAATAGTAGAGATGCACCGAGAAGTTGGGCAGTGAATCGAAACAGACACATTTTCTGCTTGATCGACCCCGGATCAGATGGAAACCTAAAAATCCTATCTGTTTCTAATTAGTGAATGCACCGTTTTGAACACCACACCACTGTGTGCTGAGAACACACTTTGGTGTGGACGTTGTAATTGAGTGACTGTGCTACCTGCTAATATTACTATTAAAGCCAGTTTAAACTTTTAAAATTTATTTATTTATTTATTTATTTTTTAATTCTTAAACCTTGCATTATAGTGTCACATTACCTCTGCTCCTAGCATAAAGCCACTCAAAGAAAGCTGAAAAAAAAAAAACAGAGACATTCTTATGTCTTTAAGAAAAGTTTGATTCATAATTTGAAATAAAGTTGGTTACAAACTCTAAATCATACATCCACCCAATCCCACACATAGGTCACTTGCTACTTGTCTTCATGTAGAAGAGAGTGAATGTTCCCTGTTGCTGAATGTTGCTCCCTCTGAGCCACCTTTCAACTGCCGTGATTATTTTATAATGAACCCAAAATATGAGCAGCAGAGCAGTCAGTGCTGATCACTCTCTGGGCCTCGCTAATACACCTAAGATATTTCTGGCAACATAAAAACCCCACGAAACATGGGAGAGCTTTCACATTAGCATACTCAGACATTATTCAAGCAAATATTGGGCATTTTAAATACGTGACCAGAACCCGGTAGGGGTGGAATAAAAGCTCGCTGGTTCTCCAAGCAGCCTGTCGAAGCTTGAAAATATTTATTTTTACTTGAGGTCACCCTGACCGAGCTATTGAGCTGCAAACTCTGAGCCAAGGAGACACGCATGCGGCCAACTTAAAATTTATCAGCCAATCTTAGGTGGGTTTATGGGAATTGTGCTTTTATTTTTCTTGCAGTTGTTTATCTGGCAGTGGCGCCGAAGCAGATCAGATAAGAACAAAGAGGAGCAGGCTCGCTCTCCCGTATGGGAAGTCTGAGTCCGTGTCTGCTGATGCAGCTCGCAGTCCTCAGTTTACCAACACAGCTTCTACAGGTTCAATACTGAAGAGAGCAACTACTCTCCAGAGACGAGCCGGACCTCTGCAGCCACTTAATAATCCTCCAAATATGAGGTTTTAGACTGTGGCATAACCACAATAGTCGCTGACAGGAGATGACTGGAGACTGTTAGGGACTGCTGGTCAAGGGGCGTGCCCCTGCCCTTCTGGTCTGCTGGACCTACTGAACCCCCTCCAAAGCCCCTCCAGACACCAGGGGATGAGATCCTGCCCAGTCTTGAAGATGAAGTCTTGCCCTCTTCACCCCAGGGTTCTTTCTCCTGATCAGCTGTCGCCCTGCTGAGTAACATTTCCCCTCTCTCCCTTAAGCTGGTGGAGGACACAGCCATGTTCATCTTTCCTAAAGAAAAAAAAAAAACTGTTTTGTTTGGAGGGATTTCTGCACTGAATCGGTCCAGACTTGAGATAAACGGATTAGGCGATTAACATGAAGATGCTTTACACGAGCGCTGACAGACGCATCATAATTTCACATCAGGGAACGGGGGGGGAGTTGACGTAATTTGGTGGATGAGGGCCTCAATGCTTCCGAGCAGAACATTATTTTAAAAGGTAAAAATGAGTCACAGTTAACCCTTTAAGATACAGAAAAATTGTCTGCACTGAGCCGCCCTACAGCCTCGAAACTGAGGTTGACAAAGGGCCAGCATTTCTGCATAATGATCATCTGTAGAGATGCACAATCTCTCTTCTTCTGGTTTCCTTTCAGGTCTGACCTGCCTCTTTCAATTATGACTAATTCAGCTTTTTTAAGAGAAAAAATGTTCTGCACTATGATTAAAGCAGTACTTTTGAAACCATCAGAAAGCATCTTGTTTATAACCGCTATCTGAACTCAAAGGCATAAATCACAGAAATTCAACTTAAGTCATCATTGAAATATTAGCATGTGCAAAATCATAATTGCACAGGACTGCATGGATGCAATATTTTCTTGAATAATGTATCAGAAATCTGATGCATTAATGCAATATGGGTTTTTACAATTTGAGATCCAGAGAGTACAATTTGAATGAGAAGAGCGAGTAAACATGTACAAAATTGCAATTAGTGCTCCCCACATAACATCCATCCATCCATCCATTTTCTGAACACCCTTGTCCCTCAGTGGGGTCGGGAGGGGTGCTGGTGCCTATCTCCAGCTAACGTTCCGGGCGAGAGGCGGGGTACACCCTGGACAGGTCGCCAGTCTGTCGCAGGGCAACACAGACACACAGCCATGCGCACACACACACACACCTAGGGGCAATTTTAGACAGACCAATTAACCTAACAGTCATGTTTTTGGGACTGTGGGAGGAAACCGGAGTACCCGGAGAAAACCCACGCATGCACAGGGAGAACATGCAAACTCCATGCAGAAAGACCGGGGCCGGGAATCGAACCCAGAACCTTCTTGCTGCACGGCAACAGCTCTACCAACTGTGCAGCCCCCCCACATAACAGTGTTCAATAAAAACTTCACGATTACAGGACTTCCTTCATGCAAATCAAATTTCAAATATTGTTGGCTGATGGGTAGCTGGTGGTAGGTTTTAATTATAGTCAGAGCTGTGCGATACATCTTTACTTAAGAAATCTCCTGTCAATCAGGATGACGTAATAATTTACAGGCCTACATCTAATCTTCCTCTATTATCTAAAATGTTTGAAGACACAGTAGCTAATCAAGTGTAGGTGCATCTAAACTGTAATTTCTCTCTGAGATTCACTCACACTCATTATGACGATGCTAAAACCGATGCTGAAACGTGACTGAAGCCTGTCAGGTTCATAACGATTTAAAGCTTAAAGACAGATGCAGATATTGCAGATTTATAAATATCACCCACTGTGACGTACAGCGTGACTATTTTTCATGAGTCCACACTTGCAATGCACACCAACAGACTACAGATAAGGGACATTCATTTTGAACTGTGCATTAAGATCCCCTTCCTTAAAAACACACACCATATTCCCCAAGGTTTCCCTTCCATTAGCAGTCTATCTGTCTGGAGAAAAAGACGAAAGCCCCAGCAATGAAATGAAAAATGATTCACAAACATTCCTGACATCTGTTTTCTTTTGTCTCTCATGCCGACACAGTTGAAACCCAAGGAGAGAGATCAATCATCAGTTAAGATAATGGAGAAAATCACAGTCCACAGCAAATTTTTCACATCAGCCTGATAGAAATAATAAACAAGCATTTAAAAATGGACAGCGAGCAATTAAAGGATAATTAAAACAAATGGACAAGAGGAGACGGCCCACATGTCTTAACATGAAATACAGGGCTGGCTGCAGCAGCCGCCTGAATGAATGCGAGGCTCCTTTGACAAAGCCTGCGTCTGCCTCACTCAAGCTGGAGAGGCGTCCGTTGAAAGAGAGATGGGGGAGAAAGAGGCGAGTGTGGGAGTTTCGAAGACGGAAGGGACTAAATAGCTGTGAGAGTTGAGGGGGGCGACTGGCAAAGGAGGCAAAGAATGGAAGGGGGAGAAAGAAACGGGGCGGTGGGGTCACTGAGGAGGATTGACAGGCTGTGAGTACGACCTGACCTTGTGGGTTTGCCTCCAAGTTTTCTCAACAGGCTTAGAGAAGACAAAAATAAAGCCCAGGAATGTTAATTTATTTTCAATTGTCAACGCCCAGAAGAGAGCGTCAAAGAGCGCATACATACATATCAAGTAAGACTGGAACAAAAAACTAATGTGCAAGTCCAAGTGTAGGCTGAAAATCTACAAGTGAAATAGAGCTGTGGTGCTGGATCTTACCAACACAATGATGCGTCTTCCACTCAGTGAATAAGTACTAATTTGGAGAACTTTCTGCCTCCAACCCCCATGCCCTACATTCAGAAGCAGAGAAGACACATTCAAGACGGGAGTTTCAAACGCCAGAATGCAGTTGATGGACTAGAAACGAGAGACAGGAACTACAGGAACTAAGAAAACACAGCCTCAGGGAAATTTTCTTCCTGTCCTCGGTGCGCCATGATGTTTCGGGGGAACTCTTTTGTCATGACAGTCCTGTCAGAGCTGCGCTTTAAACCCCTGCAGGGATATGATGTCATTTCCTTGGCTCCACCGGTGATGAAGACAAGTCCCCACCAACATCCAGAAACAGAGCTGCACCTTCACACAGCACAGTCTGCCAAGTGTGCTTTATCAACAGTTCGAAGATAAGATAAACTGCCATCAGGATTAACTGGCTGTAAACGGGTTCCCAGCTGCACATGGTGAAACAACAAAACATGCTGACGACTTCCTAATTGGAACTCAATCCTCTTAATTTTCTCAACTAATGAGCAGATTGATTGGAAATTAGGTCATTCTGAGAAATTAATGTCTGAAAACTGTAAAACAGAAAGAAATAGTTTTTCTATTCCACTTAAAACCTTCAAGCACACTTGTTATTACATATTGTGGGAAAAAAAAAAAAAAAAAAAAAAAAAACTTTATGGCCTTTATGAGTTCAACTCATAAAGGCCAGAGCCACCTTTATGAGCCATAACTTCAAAAACAGTCTTCCTCTTTGATGAATCTCTTAATTCCTTTGTTAATAAAGGAATTTTGTGCAGTTATTCTTTGCACGGTTTCTTCGGTTCATTATTGTGTGAGCACTCATTAACTTAAGGCTTCGGACCATTGCAATACTTTAATTGTTGTGGTTAACAGTGACGCTCTTCCCGACTTGCTGCTGTGCTTGGAATCATGGTCTTGTTCCAATGTTGGCTACACTTCAGCTGTCAAACAGATGGCCTCACATTTGTCTCTAAATTTCCTTTGTGTACTGAAAAATTCAACCCATCATCTCATTTAATGCAGTTCTGGAGCAGTCCAGTGAAACAAGTTCATCACTCCGCCACCACGCTTGACAGCTGGTGAAAGGTGTTTGCACTGATATGCTCGGTCTTGTGTTTGCAAGTCATCTTGCTGTGGATCATTATCAAGCATCTCCGTTTTGGTTAAGTCTTTCCGGGGGACATTGTTCCACATGTCTTTTTCACTTGTTCAGATGTAAATTAGTAAGCCTTCCTGTCACGTCTTTTTTTTAATAAAACGAGCTCGTTTTAACAACCTCTCCAAGACTACAAAGAATTTTAACATCTAACAAACTCAGAAACATTCTTTTTATAATTTCTTTGAACACTCCCATGTCTGACCTTGGAATGAACTTCCTGACATCCATTTCTAGGAAGACTGACAGGTGTCATAAATATTATCTACTTGTGAATAATCTTTCTTACTGTCAAGGATTGGCTACATATTGTTTGGTTAACGCACTTATGACCCCTTTCCAGAATGATGGGCAGCAAAAATTGCTTCACAGAGTGTATTACTGATGTATTTCCCCCTTGGAGTACCTGAATGTACTAGGCCAGAAAAGTACCAAATTGTTCCTTTTGATGCAGGCAGTCTATCTTGCAAACATACATCTACAGCTCCTTTAAAAGAAGTAAACTTGTGGTTTTCCCAACAGCCTCCTGACATGTTTCTATTACCTAAAATGTGAAGCTGAAGAATCAACAGAACACCTTCTTTTATTGCAATCTGTTTGACAGAAGCTCAACTTAGTTTCAATGCTGCATTTAAATAAAAGTTCTTTAAAATGACATTTTGAAAATACATTTTGATAAGTACTAAATAAACAAATTTTTGTTTAGAGTTTAACTAAACATGCTGGTTCAGTCAATGGCACTGGTAATGCCTGACATCCATCAGAAAACAATATAATTGTTACATAATTGAGGTGATTATATAAGAAATTAATATATCTACATAGTAAAAGACGTGTGCTGAGAAAGTTTCTGTTTTGAAGCAAGAAATTCAGCTTGTAGCTATCTGTAGCTAGATTAGCCACAGCGCTAACAGTAAGCTAAAACTTACAAGCGACCTGAACTTGTAAGCCTTTAGCCACATTTTGCTAATGACCATCACAACTACAGCTGTCATGGAAACTGTTTACATGGCACCTTACTAAAACAAACTGAAAAAGGTTGTGCCTACCTTTAACACTTTTGTGCTAAAGTCTTGCTTGATAGCAAGCTAAACTTGTTTACTCTGAGAAATCAATGCCTATTAACAGTAGAGTTTTATGGTTTAATAATAAGCCATATTTTTTTTTTACAAAATAGGACAAACCTATCAACTTATTTAGCTAGGTAGCTATATTTTAAATAGAATTTCACAATTTTATTTAAGATGTACTGAAGATACTTCCATACCTTTCACTGATACATTGATTAAAATCTACCAAAATGAAATGTTTTATTAGTGCATTAAGCCTGAAGCTTTTATTTATTGTCTTTTTTTCTTGGAATAAATGACTTCAGTTGAAAATGAGGTACTGCTAAGAAAAAATATTTAAAAAATAAATACGCTTTTAAGGTGAAACGTCCTTGATCACAGCGCACAAAGCCCACACAGAAGCTCTCTGTAAGGTGCAAGGCTTCTTTATTTTATTGAGAGAGCACAACGGTTGGTGTGTTCGGCGGCTCCTGGCCAAGTGATTGAGTCAGGAGATAAGATTGAGTGCCAACGGGCAAATGGACATAGTGAAAATAGAGCGGGTTGGGCAAAATATATTAAGTAAAGTAAAGAGAACAAAGAAGGCCCAGGAGTCACAACCAGGTGGTTAGTGTCAAGCAAAATAAAGAAAGAATTTGTGCCTGGGGTGACAACATTAAAAAAAAAAAAAACACCTGTCAACAAAATAATGAATCATGCCTAAAATAATTACAGTTATAACTGCTACATCTCTCAGCAACAGCAAATTTACCTCCTGACAATAATTATCACTGATTCATCAACTGTGTATGCAATGTATAAAAAAAACTGTTCACACTGTTTCATACCTGTTCTGATTTCGCCATCAACCCAAACCAAAATCTACCAAATTAACGGCGAGAGCCACCTATTCATTCTGAGCTGCACTCTGGGGAGAACGGGGATTTCTGAAAGTCCTAAATAGATGAAAGAGCAGTCCTGTTTTGTACAAGCAGAGCAATATCCTGAACAAACAAATTTTACTAGGTTACCGATATGTAATTTCCTAGCATCAAAAACAGAAACAGAACATTATGTTTCGCACCAGTGTGCATGCATATTGCACGGCTCATTGGGGTGTTTTGGGGATTGTGTGTTTTCAGAATGTGGTTCTCAGGAAAATGTAGCTTTGAAATGGTTCACAGGAGACAGCTTGTGCTTGTTACTCCATCATAATTAATACTCGCGACTGGGAAAACTGTAAACAGTGCATGTTTGGCACTTTGCTGTATAACTGATTTAAATAGTTCATGCATTATCATAATTGTTGGGTATTTTTCTGCCAATCAGCCCAATCTGACATTTTCACAAACCTGGAAATTTAATTATTCAAAATTAGACCTGCAGGTGCATTTCAATAAATTATATGGTCGTCAAAAAGGCAATTTATTTCAACTCATATTTTATTTAGAATCATTGCGCAGTTATATTTTTGAAGTGCTAATTTAACAGCTGCATAGCTTGATTAATTTTTGGTAGACTATAACATTTTGAGTCCCACGCATTCAAACTCTATTGACTATTAAATATCTGGCTATGTACACAAACTTTCGCAGTTTTTTTTTTTCTTTTTTTTCTTTGCTGACACCTGACACCTGATAAAGAAGTAGGAGGTTTGGGTCACTTTGCTTATGGAAACGGAAAAGAAGAGTGAGGAGAACTGGGAAGAATAAAAAATTATATAGACAAATAATGCATAAATATGCATTATTTTTTGAATGCATATTCAAAAAATAATAGTGGAATTTAAAGCTTTTTTGATAATATGCAGCCCTCAAAAATCAGAATACTTAAGATTTCTGACTTGCTATTCACACCCTCCATATATGAGTGGTAAGGTACAAATTGTTATTCCTTCAGAAGCTGACTGTGTACAAAGTGCTGCATGCCAAAAGGTTCAATAGAAAATTAAGTGGAATGAAAACGTCTTATGAAGTCAAAGCTCTTCTAAAACTATGGGAGTGTACTCACCAGATTTGGACTGAGACCAAATCCACTGCTTCAAGAGCTGAACACAGACTTAACCAGGACATCAGCTACAACTGTTGTATTGCTTGGTATGCCACTGCTTAACCAGATCCTAAGTAGGCTGCAAGGAGACAGGGAATAAACTGTAAGTCATTGGGCCAAATATTCCACTGAAATAAAATTGTGCATTTTATTCAGAAAATCTTCCTATACTGATGCAGTAATTCAAACAAAAAGAACCCCAACATGTATTGAATGCGTATTCATAGACAGTGTGTTTCACTAGAATGAAGTTTTATTGATATTAGAATACAATTTTCAGATAAACCCAACTTTAAGTGTTTGACCATTTAGATAACCATAATTATCAGAAATAAATGCAATGTGTGCAAAAGGTTCTATATAAGAAGTTTTTCTTTTTGAAATTAATTAATGAAAAATTAATTTCCAAAGGTATTCTAACGTCACTGAGCTTCGAAAAACCAAATCTCAGCATACTCAATTAAAGAAGCTAACCTTTTATTTACCATTTGACTGTAAGTGGATGTTTTCTGTTTGGCTCTGAAATTAATAGACTGACCTAAGAGCAGATGGTTAAGCAGGAAGGTCGTCAAAGAGGAACACAGAGCAGTCTGGTACTGACACAGTGAAGAAAAGTTACCTTTTTTTCAAATCAATCTCTTCATACATTTTTCTCAAAGCCTCACTTCTCACCTCCTCCATGCATCATTCTCACACTCCCCTGCATTTATCCACAAAAACGCCCACACGTGCGCACACACTCCTCTCACCTCCGGCTCCCTCCGATGTTAAACAGCATTTTCTTTTTTTTACAAGCGGCCATAACTGGCTTGGCAATGTCAGCTCAACCTGAACACACTAAACACGCCACACAACAGCTCCGTTCACTTTCAGCACATTTGCGGCGAGTGATATGTTGATGTTAACACCTCCTGGAGGTAAAGAAAAAAAAAAAAAAAGAAAAGAAACTAAGCACACCGATGTGATGTTAGATTTTTACACACTCTAAAGCCCCATTCAGACTAAATTAGTTTTATCAGGAGGGAGCATAAAGCTAATACATAACATCTGTGATGTTAATGAGCAACATGCAGGCAGGGGGAAATCTGTCTAATCAGTCTCCAACGTTACACAACTCCATTCATGTGCTTCCATTGTGCCAGAGATGGATCATAATAATCAGATACAATTTCCACAGTTGACAGCAACTTGTTCAAACAAAGACAAAAGAAACGCTGCATCTGGGCCGAAGTGATCTCAGCTCCGGGGTTAGAGCCAGAACAGTCCTTGGAGTCCCGCCTTCTTCCAAAAGGAAATGGCACATTATTTGCAAGCTATCACAGGGATGTCGCCACGGATGGGATAAACTCTGGTTTTATAGGTGTTATTTCTGCTGTAAGGGAGGGCAAGGGAGTAAGCTCCTGCTGCTAAAACAGATACAAGTTACTGACACGCAAGATCCAGGCACTGCTTTAATATTTCTGATTATTTCCCTTCTCACACTAATCCTGTAAAAATAGAAAATTGTCTCTCGATAGATAACTCAATAGCCTTTTCCCCCCCCCAAATACACAAATCATACTGCAGAACAGTAATAAAAAGTCATCATTAATACTAACAGGGGTAAAACCACAGAAGATTTTAAAATGAATTGTGTTAGTTTGAAAAGAGAGAAAAATGAAGTCAGAGGCGAAGTTCAGAATTATACTGAAGTTTTATGTTAACTAAAACATAAACAGGAACCAATCAAGCTTCTCATTCTGTAAAGGTTCACCCCCGTTATTAAGGTTTTTAAAGAACAACAATAAGGCGGAGGTAGCAGTTTTAAATGGGAGAGAAAATGAACGAAATACACAGTTGTATCTATTTAGACCCAGGCATTTCTCCGTAATTTGTGTCAGATTTTTATTAAGCTCAAATACACTACCTGATTGATGTGTTTCTCAACTGAAGATAGTCAAAGTTTCTAGTCTTGATGCCAATGGTTCAAGAATTCTGATTTTTTTCAGCAATTAATATGCAGATTGCCAAGTTTCAGTTTCTGGCTGATTGGCTGGTGCAGCTCTGCTAAAACATTTTAAATATTTGTCAGATTATTTTGTAAGCACATTTTCCAAGCAGTGAAAAGAGAGAGAGAAAAACAGACACTTAATTGACTGTTACCTGAAACTATATTTTCAACTTGACCAGATAACTTATTTTTGGTATTTGCATATTTATTGCCCAGTATTTTCTATCTGGTTCAAAACTGATATTTGATTCCCATAGCTCATGCAGTTCATGGGAACTGCAACCAGAAAGTAATTTGTGCATTCAAAATAGGCTTATGTCATCATTTAGCACTTTTTATTCCAGTTGTACAATTTCCTGCAGGTTAGATAACAATACATGGAACAAGTTGAGGCTGGCAACCAAGGAGCCCTTCAGGCAAAGCATTGAAACAGCTGAAACATCTTTCAACAGTTGATTAGGGGGAAAACACTAATTTATATGTTTTTTTGTTTGTTTGTTTTAAACAGTTTCAGAATACTGAGTTTGAACAAAATAATGGCTTCTCCTGACTCACCACCCAAAATGTAGAAAACCAAAATCAGACTTTGTTGTCATTCAAAACAATAGGACATGAACCAGATGTTGACCTTGTTGAACCTTTAAATGAGGCATTTGTATCAACCAGTGCTGGTTTATCCTAAAGTTGGTTGTGTTTTACTCCGAAAAAAGAGCACAATCCACACATTTTGTATCAGTCTGTTTTTATAAAGATGTGACAAAAAAATTCCAATGGAGATGTGCTGGAGAAGCATTTCAGTTAAAAGATGGACAAACTGCAAAAAACTTGTGATTCCTAAGTGAGAAATGTTACCTATGTGAAATAATGACTTTGAATAACTCCAATGGTAATTACGGCTACTTCACAGGAGATCCGCACATAAAAGCTTGTAATCAACTTTCCTAGAGACAACTGTGACATTAGAAAATCATCTAATCAAAGCCTCATAGACTTAATTGGAGTCATAAAGGGAAAAATGACATTGTTACACTTAAAGAATGGTCAGAATTGCAACAACATAGACAGCCTGTGCAAGTAAAACTGATGTTTTAGATCAATTGGAACTGATCCGAGTATTTCAAAAATACTGTGGAACCATTTTGTGTAAAAAAAAAAAATACATTAAAAACTATTGAAATTGCTTGACTAAAGCAAGACTTTACAACTGAAGACGACTTTAATAAATAGAATAATCAAATTTTGGTGGTAAAGGTTTTGCAACGTACAACATCAGCATGGAAAACAAAAATGCGCTAATTTTTAACATGATTGATGAGCTTAGTAGAACATTTTAAACCTACTCATATACCTAATTATACAAAATGTTTAGATTTTATCAGGAGTCATTCCGTAATTACACGAATAAACTAAACAGATGGAGAGAAATTAGACAAAACTGAGATGAACTTTGAGTAACACGGACAAATATCCACATTATTTGTGTAGCCCCTACATCACTTTATTATGAGACGTAGTGTAATGTTTATCTGAAAGTCAGACTTTTAAGGCTGTTTTATCTCAAAAACAAATCAGTTCTTCAGACCCAGTTTACATCACTCAGACAAGCTGTTAGGCCTCTCCCGACATTCCTGTCTGCAAACCGTGCTCACTACGCTTTCACACAGCTTCTAGGAGCTATTTAGAGTTAGATGAATTCTTTCAGCAGCATGAGAAACAATTTCATGCAGTGACTGTTTCGCCACAATGACAACTTTATGGCTCGCCTCACATGCACTGATATAGCCATCCTTCTTGTTTCCACACATTCCTGGAGCGGATTCACCGTAATGTTTGTCCGAACTCTAAACTCCGGTCTGCTTCGCATTACCCATGCGTGGTCGGCCCATGGGCTTCCTTCCCTGTGTGGTCTGTGTCAACGCAGTTTTGACACCTCGGTACCTGACATGCATCAAGCCGCTTTAGATCCTGACTATAGAGGCCCTGCAAATCTCCAAATAAGAACTAGAAGATTCATCAGATTTAAAAAGAATGACTTGAGTGTTGCATGTCGCCACAAGTTGCAGATAATCATATGTTGAACACAGCATCAAAGAACGAAAGTAACATAATTTAAGTGTAATTTATATGATTACTGTATGTAACTATCTATTTTAGCTTTAGATGCAAAAATTATTGAGCCTAAAAAAATTCATCAACATCAACTTTGTGTAATTCTGAAGTGTTAAATAAAACTTTGAATGGGTATTTTAAGCAAAATAAGTCAAAAAATCCCTGTCATTTATTTCTATTCAGCTCAAGTAATTCAATGTGAATTACTGAAAATAAACACTAGAAAGAGAAGTGACAGCCAGTCACAAGGCGTGTTCATTTCACCCTTTACTCATACAGCCCTGATTAACATGGAAGCTTCAAGCATGTCAGCACACCAACAAACACTTTTTAACATCACTAAAAATATTGACTGACATGAACCACAATGAAATTCAAAAGGAGAAAGAATTACAAAAAAAAAGAAAAAAAGAAGAATCTTCATCGTCACCTTGGAACCATTTTAGCTATTTAGTGCTGAACATCATCTATGTATGAACATGTTCCTGCTAAGGAATAAAAGGCACACAAATACACTGTGTGGCTAAAAATTATTCGGTCCCTGCGCAAATCTCATTGGCTTTCCAACTTGCACCTGGTACACTTTTAAGTTGGGTTTGATGTAATGTCAATATAAGCCTTCAGAGGTAAAAGGGATGCAGCAACGTGTTTAGAAGTGAAGTTTCTGCTTCCCCATTGCTGCATTTTGCTCCTGTCATTTTTTTCCAAATAAAACTGCGATGGCAAAAACAGATGGGGATTCCCCCTGCACTGTATCAATGGGGATAACCAGTATCTATTGATAGTGTCACCAGAACACGGGAAAAAAAGTCTACTGTTTCTGTTAATGATGCTCTTCTAATCTGTCTACTCTAGCAACTATTCAAAACCCCTTGTTTTGCTTCTTAAAAAGTAGTAAAGAGAAATGGTGATGCTGGACTGTTTTTTTTTTTTTTTTTACATAACATCACGTCTCACTGTTTACACATATCATGGGTAGAAATGCAAAAAGGACAATTCCCAACTTGATTTGCCATGACCAGTGCCAAGGATGACAGAAACTCAAAAATCATATCTTTTTCCGTTCAGTAAGCACATCATATATAAGCATTACCAGGTTGTAGCAACAACATTTCTCTTTGGATGAAATCAGAGTAAACACAGAACTGTAGGACAGCAATTGGAGAGGAAGGTGTTTTTTTTTTTTTAAACATTGCATTTCATTCAGGCTGCAAGAAAGCGAGAGAGCGTAAGTCTTTCAGGAGTTGAGAGGAAGGCTAAACAGAGTACAGCAAAATTGGTCTGTTTTATCCATTTTGTCATCTGTCTGTTATGGAACATGGTAGCTTTTGGAACGCTGGCTCAGGTTAAATTTAAGAGTATAAGCAACAATCCTCCTGGGAATACACACAAAGACCGTGGTTTTAATAATCCCAGCCACCCTAGTACCAACTACTTTAAAATCAAGTCTGTAATCGTTTAGGTTTGTTTTGAATTATCAAAATAATGTTTTACAGCACTTGCTCTCTCACATAAACTGTGACATCTCCTCTGGTCCTTATATAAATATTTAATGACCGCTTATGGACAGGAGGCAGGAAATCTATTCCAAACGCTGTTCTTATGTCTTTTACTGTTATAGTCCTGGGCACCCTAAACCTTAACAAAAACAAAGATAAGGAATCTGCAGCTAATTCAAATCACTGCATCCAAGATCAAGATCTAAGTAATGTTAAAATATATTGAAAAACATTGGTGCTGTATGCAATTTGTTTAGAATGATAATAATGCAATACTAGTTAAATTCACATACAAATAAAACTCAAACACCACAGAGACCTGCAAAGACATTGTCAATGTCTTTACATTGTAAAAACATAATATTATTTCTTTACCACGTCAAAACTGTAATATATGATAAATACCACCTTCTGTTAAAAACAAATCCAAAATTAGCGTGATAGCAATATTTAGACATCCTGAAAAGTCTGACGGAAGTGTAAATTACCTTTTCGGTATTTAACAAAAAGCACATTTCAGTCAGTTTACCTTGGGAAACCAGACAGTGAAATTGCTTTAAACACAAAAACTCCTGCAACATGAGGTCAAACTACTGTGGTCCTGCGAAACTGCCTCCCACACCTCGGCCATTACTGGACTGTGTGGAGTAATCGTCAGAAGTAATGACTCCCAAAGGAAGGCTGCCAATACTATTAAGGACCCACCACCATGTTTTACTGTTGATAGTACATATCTACTGGTTTTTCCCTGCAGGTAAAGCCATCAGGATGCAGAGAGGGGAGCATTTAACACTGCGTTAATTTTTCAGCGTCTCCATGCTGGGGAAGCCTTTTTATGACTGGGCCAGAGATGAAAGCGTATCCTGAAGGGCATCGTTAATACCTGCAATGATATTCAGCTCAGTGTGTTTACCGGGGTCTTGGTGAACATACGGGTTCATTTTGATTTTCAGAATGTAAAGATGTTTACCAGCTAGTAAATTACCGTGAATTTTTCCTCCTTTGATTCCATCCACCGTGTCTCTGCGTGATAACTTTGAGCTGATAATTGTGACTAAAGAAGCCTCGGCACTTTTTACTAAGGATGCAAGATATTTGGTAATTTCACCAACATTAATTTATGATCATATAATTTCCACCAAGGGGAAGAGAATATCAAGTCTATCCAGCAATAAAATTAACATAATATTATGTCTAGTCTTATTATGATAGCCCAGTAGGTGATGCAGACAGAAAATGCAAATTCACTTGGTAAAATTAGACACCGTCCCTCACCCCCACTTTTCACACCATTTTCTTTTTTTTTTGTTTGCTTGCATCAGAAAAGCTTTGGTCAAGCTACTTTTATCAGTTCAATTTGACAAGCAGGGCCAGCAGAGGAAATTGTAAACACAATAATGACATATTATTAGCAAGTCTGTTTAGACAGTCCTTGCAAACAACTGCCTAATTACACATCCAACAGTTCCAAACCAGAATTATCACTTATTTGGAGATGCTTTTCAGGCCAGCATACACGCACTTTTAGCTCTGCTGCAGACTGCAAAACTCCTGAGGGAAATATCTGGTTCTTAATCTGCCAAGTCCTGCATTATTAGCTGGTCGCTAAATTTGTCTGTCTGCTGTTTGATGATTGGCAGGTGGTGTATAATTTTTTTTTCTTCCTTTTGCTTATTTTTGCATTCATTAGCAATGAGAGGATCCTTTCACAATGCATGTTTATTTTGTCTGATTTTTTTAAACTGCTGCAGATTTGAGACCTGATTTCTCAACTTGCACACACATTTAAATATGCTGCATTGTTTTTCAGTGAGGTAAATGCTGATGTTAAGTTGGTCCTTTTTTGGAACTTCAAAACTGTATTTTCAGCATTGCACAAATATATCCAAACACTTTTAATTAATTATCTTAATAATGAGAAGATATGTTCAGCAAAAGCAAAAAAAAAAAAAAAAAGAACACAGTACAATTAGCATTACTTAACGTTTGCACTATTAAGAATTTAAAAGCAATAAAAAAATATATATATTGCTGCTCGATGTACCTTAAGTATAAAATGTGCTGTTTAGCTAATTAGAGAAAGGGAAAAAAACATTGATACTGATTGAAATAACTTCATCTTAGGAAGAACCAGTAGAGAAATGTTGACTTGTTAAGTAAAGGAAGGTCTTTGAGAAAAAGCAGAAAAATTATGTTTCCCAGAGGTATAGTTGTGGGCCTAATCGTTGAGAAAATGTGCGCATTAATTTAATTTGTTGAAACCATAATTTAAAATCAGTAATTGTAAATTGTTCTGCTATGTTCAAATCTCAAAGGCTTTATTAAAGGTTAATTACTTTGCATGATGGCACTGATTAGGAAAGATTCTTTTGTGTGGACTGGGAGTACTGCTCAGACCATCTATTTGGCAAATTTAAGTTGGAAAATTCGCTATGGATTTAAAAAAATACTTTAAACTTAGATAGCTTCCACTTCCACTTTTTTCAGTACTGGTTTGTAATAATTTGTCCACCCACGCCGTCAGCTCCTTTGGAAACCAAAACGCAGGCATCAATCTGCCACATTTCCTCTGGGAAACGAACACAGGTTGGACTTGATTTTCTGGTTTCACTCTACATAATTGCTTTCTTGTGCTGTCGCTGACTTACGAAGGCAGACACCGGGTGGTTATTCAAGAGTATCTGTCTCTGATGAAAAAATAAAAAAAAAATAAAAAAATTGTAAAAGCTTGTGCATATTCATTTTAAAAGATGGGCTGCTGACCCGAGGGACTAAAATACCTATGAGAGACAGGCTGATTTAAAAGAAATGCAACATGAAATTCACAGCATATTGAAGCCTTTAAACCCTTTACTCCAGGTTTAACACTTTTGACAACAAAATCTGTACTATTTCATTCAAAAAAAAAGTTTTTTGGATGATTAAATGAAATGCTTTCATCTACAAATATCAATAGATTGTTAAAAACCCACCTAAAAGCTTCAAGGACCACACGGGTGAAATTCTGCGTGTCCAAATGATGTGCTTTTGAAGAGTTTGCTTTGCTCACTCCATTGTTATGCAAACTCCAGGGCCATAGTAGTGCAAAGAGAGCGAATTTGAACAATGATGAGAGCTCTTGCAATAAGACTCAGGACAGCTGTCAGGGTGTGTGTTTGCAGAATTTAGAGCTATGTGCTGATCAAACTAAACCCAGCAAAATAAAAAAAATATGAAATCCGTATGGAAGATGCTTTAGTCCAACAAGAGACTCAGACTGTCAACGTGTAATCACATAATACTAGAATTTATGTTTTTCTTCTTTTGGTCTAATAAATGTTCATAAATACTCTTTATGTTCCCCTTCACCAGATGCATACCAAAACAAAGGCTTTTTATAATCACAAAAAAGTCCTTGGGTATTTTAAAAGGCTAAATTTATTTTACTTATAAAAAAAAACTGTTAAATGAAACCATATGCACTAAGAGTCTTCTGCACTCCACAGTTAGATAACCATTGCTTTAGGGACTAGTGATTAATTTTCTTATCAATGCATCTATTGACCATTTATATGGCTCATTTCCTAAATCATTTATATTATAAAGTGTTAATCGAGGAGTGCAATGTGGCATCCTCTTATTGTTTTATTTGTCCAATCAACAGTTCAAAACCCAAGTGTTCAGAGATCAATAAGGGAGAAAAGCAGAAAATGAGACCAAACGCCATTACATAAATAGTGTTTTTGCTAGACTAGGGCAATTAGTCTACAACCAAAACAGTTAAAGGCTCATTCCCATTCAATCCCCTGATCAGTTTCTTTATCCTGACTTCTTTTTAAGCTGTAATCCTTATAAAGTGTGCACAAAGTTTTTACTTGTCTATTCAAACTTCAAATTCCTGTCTGTTAATAACTGTAGCGAACCTGTGTGTATGCGCTTCTGCACAATGAAGGAAAGCACAACCAGAGCGTTGTATAAATATAAGCAAAACATACACAGCCACCATACCACCTCTCAATGCTTCAAAAACACAAAAGAAGGCTTCTGTTCATGCAAAGCCATTCTTTGCTGCCAAGTTGTTGTTTTTTCCTTCTGTTGTGGCTTAGCCCAACAGTGGTGTAAAGGATTCATGCCTCTTTTATTTTATTTTCAGCCCCCTGCCTCCGTTTGTTTCCTCCTCCAGTACATCATTCCTTTGGGTGTTTGTACGGTGTCCCTTAGTTACCACATAAGAGGCCGCGTAGCTCAGAGAGTTAAAAGCCTGCTCTGTCCCACTCATACGTACAAGGCCATCAATAATTCACCCTCATCGGGAAGCATTATCTAACAGCCTTATGAAAATTTAAGGATTGTGGGTGACAACATGGAACCATGAAGAAAGTGCTTCGTAAGAGGACACTTCAGGTAGCAACAATGCTGGCTACAGATATGTTAAAATCCGGGATCCAGACTTGTTCGTTGAATGGTTACACATGAAAGACAGACGCCTCGCCGTTTTAAAACGTAACCAACAACAAGACTCGGCCGTCTCATCTCTACCAGTCCCTCTTGCAGGAGTGTGTATCAGTGCGGCACAAAGGTGGAAGCGTTTGCTCGGGTCGTATTAACGCCCAGGCTCATTCTCATTGACAGTGAAATCCCTCTAAGCCGAGATCAATTACATCCAGCTCTGCTGTAATTAAAATGTCCTAACAAAGGTCTTAGGAGTGCAGGACAGAAACCATACCCATTCAGGAGAAAGATCAGTCAAATCTATAGCAATAACTGCGAGAAAATAACTCCTGATTAAATTGGGGCTCGCTTGGAGAAAGTATGTGTAAGCATATGTATACCAAGAGAAGGTTGACCATCAAAATCATACTATTTGACACTAGAAAACCAAAAATCTATATATATTTTTTTTCCCGTCCAATCAGTGAACACAGCAGTAACAAGTCATGTGGGAACAACACCCTTTGGTGTGAAAGTTGTTGCCAAGTGAAGAAGTGTTTAAAAATGTCAGGAAGAAGAAAGGTGTCAAAAGTTTCTGGAAAGGAAAATCTATTTTCTACAGATGCATGATGGCTGCTCAGCAGATTGTAGGTTATTGTATAAACCTAAACAGAGGTCAAAATGATCCATATTGGAGACGGAAAAATACACTGCTGCAGGAAATTAGATGACTTTCGGCATGATTGGAACCGCCATGTGATTGGTCGGTCAGAATCCAAAAAAATACAATATATTTTCTAATCAGTTAACAATCTGCAGATGTCACAGAAGTATATTTTAACGCTGTTCCCAAGACAACAACATCTTGTTAAAAGACGCTGTTGTCTGTGGTCTATTTTCAGTATCAGAAGAGCCTTTAAGGAAGAACATAAATTTGAAATAATGTTTCAAGAAACTTTATCTTTCTATTATTCATTCAGGCTGTGAGAAAGTGAGAGAGAGCTAGTCTTTTCAATCAATGACAGGAAGCTGAAAATCCCTTTAAAATCTGTCACAGGTATACCATTTCTTAGACTATACAGTGATTATGTTTGTCTGCTATAAAAGTGTAATCACTACAACAGAATTATTGGTTGTAATTTTATTGCTTAGAATCAAGACATGCTTTCTTGATGAGAGCCTCTGTCCCAATCTCAGCAGCTGGATAAGACATCAATCAGCACTGATGCATCATCGGCAACCTTTTGGACCCCAAAGTAGAAAAACAGACAAGAAGCAGGCAAGATAAATTAGAAAGTTCCAGTTCTGCGTCTTCATAGCTGAAATGTGCCCCACGTAATCTTTATGTTGCCGTTGTTGTGTTATAAATATTTGTCAAGTCTTGTTTCAGTGCAGAGCTGTGTGATGCTGACTGCTCACTCACTCTTTCTCACATGCATGGTCTAATGTTGCCTTCTATAGAGTTCCAGTACTTGAAAAAATGATTCAACAGTTTAACACATCACAGTTTTTTTTTATATTAAATTGAGAACTTCATATTAAATTTCTCAATTGATCATGTATAATCACCATCTTGTGATATACAGCACTTTTACATTTTTAGGTTGAAATTTTGAAAAGGAAAAAAAAAAGATGCCTTGTAAGCCAGTAAAATAAGCTTTGATCTTTTTTAGTTGGATTTTATTTAAAAGTACTTCTATCCCATAGCCTGAAGCACTCTACTGTTTTTTGAGGTTTACATCAATGCAGAGAGACACCTCTGTAAATTGTAACTTAGCTTTTTTTTATTTTACTACAGACATTTTAATACTGCAGCTTTCAATGAATTCAGAAAGTAGTAAAAAGAAATATGTTGCCATTTCATGTTCTTAGGGAGAAATCAGTACTGGCAGGTCAGAGTTTTACAAAATCACTGATAAAGATCAGCTGCAAAAATTCCGATCTATACATCTCAACTAGGGGCTATTGGAAAATATTGCAACGGCAATAATATTGACATTTACTGAGATGAAGGTATCAGTTACATTTCTTCTTTTCTCATCTGTGCTTCCTACACTCTGTGACCTTTAGCATTTTGGGCAACGTCTGGTGTGAGCATCAGCTGCCTTGAGACGCTTTCCAACTGGCTAAATATTATTACATTAGCTTGAAAAATGCAAGTTTTATTGCACTCCAAGCAGTCCTTAGTGATGTGAATATTTCACAACCTTGATATTGCAATGATGGTATAGTCGCGATATATTGTGCAGGCTTTATGTCTACTTTAAAAAAAAAAAAAAAGAGAGAGTATCTTACAAGGTGAAAAAAATAACACAAAAGGTCATGTTACGCACAGCTGTGCTAAAAAAAATAATCAGTGTGTTATTCTTGTATGCTGTAGAAACACGAGCTTGTTTTGTAGCCCCAAATACTAAGGCAACTAATTATTTGTTCTTTTAAGAACACGATGCTCGAATATGCTGTGCAAGGAAATGACAGAATGCTTATGAGTCTCCTAATTAAAACTCAGCAGTAGAGTGATTAGCAATCACAACTCCACTCTTCAAATATCAAGATCTGATTTGCTCGGCTGATCATCAACAAGCTTCCCTCGCTCGCCTGCAACTCGCAGAGCCCCGCAGTCCCTTTTCTCCCTGTTCTAAAGAGGCTTTTGAAATGGCGGAAATGAGCACAACTCCACAAGAAAGGGCTCGGCTGAGTTTTGGAGTTCTTTACCGCTCCTGTTTCATGCTGCAACACTTTGGTTCGTTCTTCTTTTTTTATTTTTATTTTTTTTAGGTTGTTTAATGTTGCAAGTGATCACAAAACAGATTACACAGTGACACTGATGAACGCTTCAATGTTTTTGCTTTTACAGGACGATTCATCATAGCACTAAGCTCGAGCATGCGACATCAATAAAACTGCTTATGGCAAGCCCCAAAATTAAACTTGAAAGCTGCTCCCTCGTTGCTCTGGTGAGGGGACTCTTCCAGACGCCAAGAGTATGCAAGATGGCTGACTTCACTGACACATTGTGAAAGTGTGCCTATGCCATCCGAGGTAATAGATTCTCTCTGCAGTGTGACTCCCACCACTCCTTATCCTCGGTGACAACGCCTGCCAGTCAAAGCCCGGGAAACGTTCAAGGACTCTGACAATATCTCCTCACCTTGAAAATAGATTGGCTTTGTCGCGGAACGCCAAGTGACACCAAGTAAGCATCAAATAGCCATTAGACATGGCAGACGACGAGCTCACAGATTACAGGTGATCTTCTGACTTTTTTTTTCCCTCCCTGGTGAACTAAGAAAACAGCCATATGAGGTATTCTTTCAATACATAAAGACACAACAAGGACAAAATGCCAGAAATACCGTAGGAGGTGACATTTAAGCATTGCATGAGAGCGCTAAGTGGGGATAGACTTTTATGATCGGAGCAAAACTGAGGTGAGGGAAAAGGCTGCAATGTAGTATTTGATTTAGCCTTTTAATGCTTTGAATAACTAGTTTCTCAAGAGGTAATTGTGCTTGTGCAGTTCCTGTGAAGGCACTTAATAGAAGAACTCATGCTGTCCATCATGTGTGGCGGCCTTATAAAAACAATTAAAAAAAAAAAACCTGGGTGTAGACACACTCCACTTTCAGATGTTTTGATGCAATGAGAAGAGTAACTGTTAAACCACATCAGTTGACTGATTTACATATTTATATGATTCATGAGTGCCATGAAGGAGGAACTGCAGTGAAGCATAGCCTGAACCTCAATTTCTAGGATAATTATATGGTGCTATTTAGGAATTTCAGGGAAGCACTGAAGACAGATGACCTGTCAGATACACCTAATACCAACACACTCTTCAGCCCTTAATCTACACACTTCCTGTGACCTTATACAGCGGCAGGACCAAATAAAGAACACTATCTCTGTATCCCCCCCGAGACGGAGAAGCGTCCTTGTATGCTAATATCGCCGCAGCGTTGGGGCAAAAGGAGCTCAGAGGGCGGCTCAGACAACTCACAGGTCAGTGCTAATCTTCTGATAGATGGAGCCGAAACACACGGGACACATCCATCACGTGCTGCCGACGGGGGGAGAGCTCTGCACCCTCCGAAGGGTTAACACACAACCTAAAGAGACCTGTGATGATCCATCACTGGAGAACAAGCCTGTTTTTGAACTCGACGTCAAACAACGGCACCAAGGGGAGAGCTTTCTTACACACAGAGCCAGCGTGACTGCTAAGGACGCTAAGCTCTGGGCTTCTGTCGATCATTAAACATCCATTTCAAACCAGTGGGGGAAAGTTAACCGTCATTTTAAACACCGGAGGAAGTGCAGTAGGGGGTGAGATTTTCCTCAGGCATATATCCACCTATGCTGTTAAAGGGACAGTTCAGGATTTCTGAAGTGTGTCTGTTAAACACTTAGTTAATTTTTTACCCAGAGTAACTGACGCTTTGCTTATTACAAATCCATATTAGGTGGAGCTCTCAAAAAGTCATAGAAGGGCATGCCATCACTACTTCATGACATACTTTATGAACTAGCTTTGTGTTTAATTTTTGGGATTTTTTACAGATAACTACAAATATTTACAGTTAAAGTCAAGGCTGGAAGTGGTCCGCCACCTTCCTAAAACACAGTTAGAATGGCACATAAACCCTGTTCCACATGTAAAATGACCCCAGTCAGTTCCTTTGTAAGTGGCTATTGGCTGTTCAAGAAGTCAATAAAAGTCACTAAATTTGAATGCTTCCTGATTTGCATAATTGGCCATGTGAATGTAAATGTAATGGGTGCTATGAAAGAGAAGGAAAGTGTAGGAGAGACAATGTGAGTGAAGCTCACTCAGAACATGAACTACAAACAAAGCTTTTGATGTCACAATTGTAATCCTCCTTCTTCATCCAAGCTCTAGACCAACAAGAAGAACCCAAAAAGAAGACTGACAGATTGGTTTGCAGTTCGGAGACATAGGGGTGACTATCTGCTGCTCTGTCTGCAGCTGGGAGGCACTGATGTGTGGCGCGAGGACTAGGCCGCCTGGAGGTGCTTTGGCAACGGGCTGGAGCCAAAAGGTAGCACCCATTTGCTGTAAAGAAAAATAATGATATGGCCTTTCTCTTTCTAAAAGTCTCCAATAGCACCAGAAAAAGTTGGTAGATTTGTTGGCAGTTGCTTTACAAAGAAACTGTTGCCAGTGCGTTCTTAATTCACGTTAAATATAGTTGCAAAGCGACCGAGTAGGAAACACTACAGTGAACAAGGCTAAAAGCTAGACCACAGAAGACTACAACTTCAATCTCAAAAACATTCTTCTGGTTAATGCAAACTATTTTTGTATGAAACTTTAACTCGTTGTGACATTTGCATTGAGTAGTTATTTACACAGAGAAGCAGAAAATTATTACACAAGTACGTAAATGTCACTAAATCTGAAACACTGCTAAGGATCAAACCAACATCAATACCAAAGTGGACTTGTACTGACTCAAAATAACTTGTCTTAAAAAAGGTCACAGTGATTCATTCAAATGCTATTTTATAAAACTTATACCATCGACATATTTGAATCAGTTGGTTATTTGCAGCAAGGAGAATGGTTCTTTACAAGAGAAGTACAGTGCAACACTAATAATCTTCCTTTGTGAAACATAAATTGAAATAGAACATTTACGCTTTTCTTGGTATAGCTTACAAAGTACAAAACTAATAATTTAAGTTAAACTGCAATAACATCCTTGACTTTTTACACTGCTTAATATACAAATAAAAAATATTGTACTTTAACCAGAAATGCTTTACATAATCTGTTCTCAGTATGTGTTTCACACAGGAAGGCAATTAGGGGCACACTGCCTCCATACTCAAGTTTCCTGTGTAAATGATATTTTCCATCCATAGCAGCCGATTCCAAACAAGACAATGGTTTAAAGAGAAATTAAGTGTAACATTTTTTAGAATGCAGTATCTTTAAATGGGAGTGGCTTCAGCCTTTGGAAATAACTAATCTGGATTAATAGTGAAAGAAAACATATTACCTCCTTACAACCTCTTGATAGAGCTTTTCTTTAAAAAAAAAAAAATCGAAACTATCCCTTTAACTACCCTCATACACATTTATTTGCCTCTTTATTTTTTAAGTAAAGCCACAAAATGGCTTCAATGGGCCTCAGCAGCGAGTGAAAAACTCACCCTCGAGCACTTTGTTAAATACTCTGTGCCCTTTCCAGCTTTTTAACTCCGGGAGTTTTTTTTTTTTTCTTCAATCCCTTCCAAATGTGGACAACAAGAGAAAGAGCAGCTTTGATGTTACTTCAAAAAAATAAATAAATAACCCAAAAAATGAGGAGGAGGAGGGGGCTGGGACGGGGAGCGGGGGGTTGTCTTTAGAGAGCATCACAGGAAAATGTCAGGTTGCAGCCGTTACTAGACTGTAGATCATTTCGCAGCGAGCAATAGGAAATTCATCTTAGGAGGGAGCACCGATGCCAATTTCTCCACTGACAGCAGCCTCCACAGAGCAGAATGCAAGCACCTCTCCTCCTCAGCAGCTTTTTAATAATCTGAACGGCCGGCTCTGGATCAGCACCGCAGCGTGGTTTCCACTCCAACTCGACAAACTTACCACAGTCGCTCCTGCCTCATCCTCCCACACGTACACAATGCAGGCAGGCTGTTCTCGAGGCTTTGTTAGGGCTGAGAAACCGCCAACAGAGGGGAGAAAATTACGCCATGCATAGGAAAATGTGCACGTTGCATCTTTATGGACCGTTTCTCTTTGAAAATCAATCTAATCTAAGCTCATCTATTACTCATCTCTTCCTCTGTCACCCTTTCGGGTCTACTTGTTTGCCCAACCATTCACAAGGAAGTTGGAGGAATTGAACAAGGCAGCTGTCAAACCTGTCGGCCATGAGGGAAGATAGCAGGTGACGTTTGGATACCCCCCCACACACACACACACCACACACTCTTTCCTGCTCTTTGGGCTTCAAACTTGAATCTGCTCTCCCGCTCTTGCCCCTCTGCGACGGTTTTGTGATGTTATTTTGTCCAAACAAAGGGAAGGGGAGGAAAGAGCGAGCTGTCCTCTTCAGCCGATCGGGGAGCAGTTGGCTCATGTTATTACCGAGGAGCAGGAGGAGCATGAAGGGGCCGCTGACCCCTACTGCGCTTCCAATGGCATTTACATTCCCTGTCTCTGTGTAATAACATTTCACACGCTGCACCCTCTTTCACTATTAACCTATGCTGATCCTATTTTCAAAGTAAGGGCATACACAAAGGCACAAAAGCGATTTTTTTTCTGTTTGTTTCTCTTTGTGCTCGCCGCAAAGTGTCTGTTTATTTTCATCTATTTAACCTGCCGAAAACTGAAGCGAAGATTAGACCGTGTATCACAGAGACAAAGAGGAAAGAGAGCCGAAGGATCCATCAAAATAAACAATGTCTTGGCGCATTCTTTCTCTGACAAATAACACCTGCACAGAATTGGAAATAAATATTATCTCTGCAACAGAGAAAAAAAAAAAAAAAAACAATCAGACACCAGTAGGCACACGGGAGTCTTGCAACAAAGCATGAACGCTCCGTGTCTTTACGTAGTCACTCAATCAATGTCCAATTAAACCATTCAACTCGCAAGAAGGCACTCGAGAGCAAATTTGTTTGGGGGCGCTTTAGAAACTCAATACTGCAGCCCAATCGACTAAACAAATTTTCTGCAACTTATTTGTGTGTGTGTGTGTGGAGGGGGGAAAAGGGGGTTGTTTGTTTTTTAGCTAGTGAGCAGTCTTGATTCCCTTACTTAAAAAAACCACAAATTGGCTAGCATTGTTTTGAGGAATAGTAGAGGAAAAATCTTTCTCACATGACCACGTCAATGAGCTGCATCCACAATTTCCACTCAATATATGGCTTTTTTGTGTTAGATTATAGCCAACTAACTCTCCCAATCCACATTAATTCTGCTTCCAACACAAACACCATCTCTCTCTCTCTCTCACACACACACGCAGCCAACTGCCATCTCCAGAAATCCTGTGAGTAGCCTGCGTCTTCGCCACCACCGACCCCACCAGCGGCAGCAGTGCTCCATCAGAACAAAACTGCATGGAGGAAGGGGGCTGGCAGCTAAAGTTCTCCCCTATTCAAATGCAGACACTTTGATATGGAAATTGGCAGTTACAAAAAAACCTGCTAGAATTCACACTAGCGTGGACTGAAACCATTTGCGCAATGTGAGATGAGATGGCACTTCCTCCCAAAGACGACACCAGACAAATGGACCAAACCAACCGGCAGGGCTTGGGTGGGAGCTAAGCTGGAGAAGGAGGGGTGTGGGATGGGAGGAAGACGCAAGAGACCATTTGTCCCCAACTAGCACCACTCCCTATACCCCCATTTGAATTCCTGCCATTTACTATCCTAGTGGCTCTTTCACCAATTCTCAACTCCATTTTGTACCTTGCTTACCAAACCATTTCACACAGTTATTTCTACAATTCTATGTCAGTTTATCTTTTTTCACAGATAAGCCTTATACTATATTAAAGACATAAGTCCCCTTGAAAATTAACTTTTGTAATATACATTTTAAGGTTTCCTATGCCACCCCTTTTTCACTGATGATGGTTCTAATCCTCACTTGGACTCACGGTTTTATTTGAAATCTGCAACAACTTGACTCCTTGATCAAACCAAAAGGATTCTGAGAAAACATTTGTTGGATATTCATTGGTTTCAACTTTCCTTACAGAAGAATAGAAAAATGACTTGAAATCCTCAGCCATCTAAGCGCACACAAAATGACTCAAAGGTGACTTTAAATTGACCAAAGGTCAGTACAAAACATCCTGTGAAAGAAGGCGTCCTCTAATTTCCAAAACTGCTGAACGCAAAACGAGAGTAGTCACTTAGCGCACCTTCTATTCATGGGAAAAAAAATATTTATTGTGATAAGTATTTTGCTTCATCAAGGAAAAATTCCAATTAATCATGTCTGAAAAGTCACGGAAACTGTCAGTATTGTGAGGATAGTTACGTTTACTTATTTTTAAAAAAATCTTTTGTTCCATAAGAGCATAAGTAAATATATGATTAATGATTAATACAGTAACAATGTGCAGTTCAGTGACAAAAACCACACTTCTTTATATAATTAGTGTCCTGAAGAACTCCATTTCGAAACAAGTGTGTGTCTTTAGAACGATATTTATGTTTGTGCGGTCATACAGCTGCCTAAAAAAAAAGAAAGACTGAAAAGAAGTTAAAAACACATTTTCTATCCTCATAACTATCATTATCACAATAAATACAAAAAACATTGTAATAAAATATAAAGTCCATATCGCCCATCCCTTCACAATAATCAATAATGGTTCAAATTGGCAAAGATGCAAAATGATCAGCACCCGTTGGGGCTACTGATCAAACACACACAAAAAATAAAAATAAAAAAAGCAAACTTCTTTGGGAAAACTTCACATACTGAAGTTATAAAATCCATATTTCTTACAAAAATTTCAGAAAATTACTTTAAATGGCGGTAAAAGCAAGTTCAACTTCTGTTTAAGGCGAGGTATGAATTGATGCATCGTAAGATGACAGATACTGACGGCTCCATTTTATACCTGAAAATCTGGTATGCAACGACAAAAACTACAAGGGTACAAAACTCCTAAGGGGCAAAATGATCAGCACCTTTGGGACTTTTTCTTTAAAAAAAAACAACTAGTCCCCTGTAAACTAAATTATACTGACATATAAAAGACAATGTTGCTTTATGTCTGTGCAACATATGGTGGAAAAAGTGAAAGGTGTCTCCACGAAGGCGTTTAATAACACCTAAATTTTGACTGAACGCTGGGTGGTTAAGGTTGGTCGCATGGGTCAACTAAATTGGCTAAATTCAGACAGAACAAGAAAAAGAAAAGAAAATTTCCAAAAAAAATAAAATTCTGGATATAATTCAGACATGGGCAAGGTGAATGGAGGGATCTTTTCAGTTGTAAATGTTGCCCTTCTTAGCAGAAAGGCGAGGTGACCTTTCCATGATTAGGGATCACTGATGGGAATGTCAGCATTAAGCACTGAACATCAATCCCAGCCAGCGAGACTTTTATAGTCTGGTCTTGGATGAAGAATCGTTCCCGTCAGGGTCTAAATATGATTGGATTTGTTTGGTGCCGTAAAGACATCCAGAATCTTAACTACGAGGCTCTTATATAAGCCCAAGGAAGCCCCCAGTTTCCTCAACTTATATAATGATGCACCACTGTCCTGATTTAATACAGACAGTATGGATTATATGTAAATGTTGCTCAGCTTTGATATTTCAGGCTGGTACTGGCAGCCCAAGCGCTCTTTTGTTGTTTCTCTCTGAAGGTCTGAGCGGCCCATGTCTCTAAAAGCCTCACGTGAGAGTAAAATATGGTTCCTTCAGCCTGTAAAAACTCTATTTATGTGTGTATTAGTGTGTTTGTGTGTGTGCGTGCGCATTGTGGTGTGTGAGTCTGTGTGTGTGTGTGTGTGTGTGTGTGTCCCATCATCACACATGGCTAACTCAGGTCTGTGAATTATACATGTCCTGTGAAATGATCTTATTTTACAGCCGCAAAATGGAAAAGTAAATGGAGACAGCAACTGACAGTCCAGATCTAGGATGTCCAGGACTGGGTGGAGATGTTTGGGAGTTCTTTCTTTTTGTTTTCTCTCCCTTTTTTTATTTATTATAAAATTAATAATAGTGGTTACCTCATACATCAAATTATTAAATTTGTATTCTCACATCTTTAAGGTCATGTCAAGAGATTTCTTTATCTTGTTGAGCATCAGTGAAGACTATTGATGTATGAATAAACTGGAATGTGAATGTTAAAGATGAATCCGTCTGAATTGCATTGAATTCATTTGATTTTACATTTCTGGGTATTATTGTGATCTGTTGCCTTATAAAGAGCACTATTTATTTATTTATTTTGCAATGAAGAGATATATGAATAAACTGAACTGAAAATATGCGAATGTACAATAACGGGGAGCATTTAGGTTAAAAACACAGCAATCAGAAGGGTTTTCTTTTAGATTATTTCCACCCACAGACAGCATTCTGAATCTTGCAGCCAAGCAACTTCTAACTTGAAGTATATATGTGTTACACGATGGGGATGCATTGATCTCGTCGGTCGCAGCAGTTTAGAACTGCTGGAGGCCCCCTTTTCTCACATTTTTTTCTTGATCCTATTTTGAGAGTGTAAATAAATGGCATTGATTCGCCGAGCCACAACCCAACATCTCCACAAGAAAGAGTCAAACATGCGCGTTTAAACGCTACTTACAGCGCGGTGCCAAAATAAGAATCCCCGGCGTGGAGTGGAGATCCGATTCAGTCCACCAACACCAGGAGTCCCGCCGCCGCCTCTCCTTTCTCTGTTTTATTTTAAAAGAAGCCCTCATAAACTACACAAAGATGGCTGGGGCTCTGCTGCATTCCTGACCTTCTTCACACTGGACAGAAGATGAGGATCTCCGAGGCAGATAAGCGCTCTTCTTCCAGCCGGTGCGCACGGGACCGGACGAATAGCTCCATGTCGAAGGGTCTGTTCAAAAGTAATGATTGCTTCCCCCCCACCCCCCCACCTTCTCTCCGATTCCTCCTCCACCACCTCCTCCTCTTCCTCACGGACTCCTTCCGACGGGAGCGCTACAGACAGACTGCATGAAAAAGGGATCACTTCAAGGAGACGAGATGCGCCCCAGTCTGGCTTCGAAATCAAACTCCGAGCGTCTCAGATCAGTCCGAAAGTCCTCGGGCGGTTTCGCACGCAGGCGGACTGCGATCTAAATGGGAGAGTGTGGCTTCTCCAGGCGCTTGTGTGAGCGCTCGGGGGTCGTTCCCTCCGCGCCTCATCCACACGCCGCGCAGACAGTCGGAGCTACAGCCGGACTGGAGGCAAACAAGGCGAGGAGGAACGGCGCACCGGTCCCCTGCTCTGCAGCAGCTGGCTGTGCATGGCGGCGCGCAAAACCCGGCGCGGATCACTAGCACGGCACGGATCGGGGTGGCTTCTGATGCTAATTAAAGGGATAGTTAAGGGTTTTTGTAGTGAAGTTTTGCTGAAAGATTATAAGCAGCTGATTTTGTGACTTAATGTCATACTTTAGTCAACATCCAGATTACTTAACCTGAGCCTCATGAAATATTAAAATTAGTGGCAGAAGAAGGCATGCAAGAGTGATTCTAAATCAAAGACAAAATGTGGGAGTTGGCATGTAAGCTGGCTTTAGCAACCTTTGTTGTCAATTGACATGACCCGTCAATCATTCTAGGGAGTTTTTGTCAGCAACTGACCAATTAGCGGTCAATCAACACCCCTTAGCTATAGGAACAGAACCTCTGTCAACATTTCCGGTGTTCCTCATTGCTAACAGGCTATGGTCATAAAGATTTAGGGGGAAATAAAAAGGAAATCATGGTCAAACGTTGACAATGAGGAACATACAGTCCTGACAGCCGGTACCCGGAGCATGTAGAGAGCGGAATGCACTTTATTACATTTCCAAAACCCATAAGAAGTCTGGAATAATAATGCAAGAAATGGATAAAGGCCTGCAGCCCACCTCATATCCAGTTGAATGAAACTGTGATTGAGGGCAACTACGACATGTTTGACTCCATGCAGGTGCAGTGAATATCCCATCCCATTTTTAGCATAACGATACTTACTGATAGTCAAATCACAGATTAATAGGTGATGGTAGTTGTGCTTGATTTTATGTGTAAATTCCAATGGTAGCTCTGTGGCAGCCTGAAAACATGGACTGCAGTAACTGTGGTATTTACATTTAAGCACCTTTTTATGCTCCTGTTTATTTTTATACATTTTCCTGAAGGTAGATTTTCACAAGCCGGTATTATTTAAGTAATACTCACAAAATGCATCGGACACAGCTTTCACACTAACATCCGACAAGACTTTTTGCCCCTAATTCTTCATCTGGCTGCAAGAGTCTTTGACTTTAACTTTAATTTTGCCATTATATCCCGCAAATAACCTTACAGACCTGATGTAGGACTCGTTGGATAATTTTCTTGACTTTCGTCTTTGTCTTAGTGTTGACTGAAGAGGGAAAAATTATTTTTAAAAAATGTCTCCGTAAGATTCTTCTTCTTCTTTCCTACTGCGTCAGATCGCAGGCAACTTTAAGGTACATACGGCCACCTACTGTAGCTACACGAGGGTGTAGCAAAACTACCTTATGTCATTAATATTTTTTAAATTTGTATCATGACAATAAATATTCTTTTCTTTAATCCTTCCAATAATCCTTTAAGACTCTATTCCTGTCCTGTCCTTCTTACTATTTTTCTCAGTCTCTCCCTTTCCGGTGTTTTACAAGGCTTTGAGTACCACATTCTGCCATTATAACACTGTTTGTTTGTCAGAGGTTTGCTCAGCTCCTCCATGGGTGGAGCCAGCATCATGTCAAGTAGCGCAGTTGGCACAGCCAGGACATTGATAACATTGTTACCCTTTATATTTGTTATAAAATGTAGAGGCTTACTCTAACTCTGAGATTTCATGAAGGCTGCCATCATTTCAAAATCTTGCACGTTAAAAAGCAGACGGGATTTAAGAGTTTAAAAACAACTGTTGATGCACTTTCTTCAGTCTTCCTGTTATGTTTTGAAAATCCTTTTCCAGTCTTAATAAAGCTCAAACTTTTCTCAACATCTTGACAAAATAGTTTCTTTTAATTGCTTCTAACATCACTGTTCTTCCGCTGACTTCCTTTAAAAACCTTTTTGATACTAAAAATGGCTAACTTTGAGCCTCCTCTCTTCTGTAACAACTTTCCTTCCTTATAAGGGAAGCAGGTATTGTCTGTCCTAAAAGTTGCTAAAAATGTCGTAGCCTAATCTGTACAATTAACCATGTGAGCGTAATTTTAATAGACAATATACAGAGGGAGGAGTAACACTGTGTTAGAGAAGAAAAGGTGAGTTTCTTTCATTAATTCTTGTTTTATTATTATTATTATTATTATTATTATTATTATTATTATTATTATTATTATTAATGTCACAATTATAACTTGCATCCTTCATTTGGTTTTGGGAAATGCAAAACTAACCCAAGAAAGAAATGTTCATAGAGGTGGTATTTTTCTTTAGCTTTCCGAAATCTGGTTTGCTTCTTAAGATTATTATTCACTTTGGAGCCTCTTGGAACTTCATGCATGATTTATTCACAGTCTGGTTGCAAAAACTGAGAACTGAGTTTACGGCTAGTCTGGGAAGTGTCAAGACCTAAGGGAAATTTTTCTTTCTTACAACAACAATCTCAAAAATATTGCAGTGGTTTAAATGCAAAATATATTTTTAGTGCATTTAAACAGTGCTCACCTTAGTATTTGGGCAGTTATTCACAGAGAAGGCAATTATTATTTACACAAGGAGCACAGACAGAAGGTGGTACACTAGCAATGAACTTCATTTGTGAAACATATTGAGAAGACTATGTAAAATATATGTTGCCAGAATGACTATCAAGTACAGAGGAAAGCAATATTACTTTTACATTTTATTCAAATTTACTTTTGCATCACAGTTACGCTGATCAGAAATGCTTTGTGCTGCATTTTCATTATCTGTTTCACACAGGAAGATCATTGTTGTCGCACTGCCTCCAGCCTCCAGAATGTTTTGCAATGGATGGGCAGATGGGGGCCCATTAATAAAAACTGGGAGGCACATAGAAACCAAAATAAAATAAAAAATGCTATGCTGGAACGTAAAACTTAGCTCCAAACAAAGTAAAAATATGTTTTCTTATGATTTTTGAACATGCTTACATGTTGTAAATTAGCGGGACTTGATTAAAAAATTTTAAATGAGTTAATTGCAAGGACTTAAATTAATAATTAAAGTTTACAGCATTTTAATCAAAAACCATGTATCGGTAAAATAGACACTTTGTATTTAAAAATCCTGTCCGCTGCTAAATTACTAAATAATATGAGCTCATCATATGAGTGAATATGAACTCAACAACGAGGATATATATCTTTAAATATGTGACTTAGGTTATTCAGCCATCAGATTGGGGCAAAGAGTGATTTTATGAATTCGATTTTGAATTCCTCCAGTGACCTCTGATCATTCATGTAGCTTCTTTGAAAAAACACTTCTTCATAAATGTGAATTGTGGATGCTGCGTTGGGAAGGTCTTTGCTTGCCACAACATGTTTTGCATTGAGATGGTATTTTAGGCTTTAATAGCTTTGTGGATAGGCTAAATCCCTTTTTTCCGCAATTCACACACAACACAGCAACAGCAGTAGTCTTTTCCAGCGTCCCAACAGATTGTTTTGTGTTGAACCACTAGTACTTATTTGTTGTTATTTGCAGATGTTGCTTGTGTGTCAGATTTATGGGCACACTGGAAACATGGAAATACAAAGAATCTGGCTTGAGGCTTTATGTATGTAAAAAAAAAAAAAAAAGAACAAAAAAAAACCCATTAAAATGATTTTTAATGGGTCAAAATCAAAATACTGATCAAAATCAACATGTCAAAGTCCGGGCCCTAATTATAAATGTATGTTTTCAAGTGCTGACAAACCAAAAATCAAGATGGAAGGCAGTCTCCAGGTACAAGTAATCTAGATTTACAAAAACCGAAGACGCAAGACGGTAGATAATTATCTACTGCTTAGACGATATCAATTTTCTGTCACATTTTTCAATAACCCTTACTTCAAAACTGTCCCTTTAAGACTAATTTACCTTCTTCATCTAGTATTTGCACACATCTCATGCATGCGTGAGAAGCAAAACAGAAGCTGTCCTCTGTGTTCTCCAGGTGATGTTAACGATCCAGGAAGTACAATATTTTAATTAGCATTCTCAGGTTTAATTAGGAGTGGCTCGGAATTACAAGGCCATTAATGACGAAAATCCATGTAACTCAGAGCAGTTCATGTATGTAACGCTCTAATTTTAACTCTATTAAAATTTCAGCTGTGTGGGCAGTGAGTTTCACCTGGATCATTAAGGTATTAATAAAAACAACACATCAGCAAAAATAAATAAATAAATAAATAAATAAATAATGAGGCTGAAGTAAGATTTATTCTAATTGGCTGAGGCCAGAGAGTTTACGGATAAAGCGCTGAATGAAAAATGCACCAAGGTGATAAGAAAATACCTTTTGAAATATTCCCACTCCTGCACTCCTCTTATCTCTCTTCACTTGGATTATATTCCACAGAAAGATGGGAGCTCGTAGACAAACCAGTGTACAAAAATGTGCAGATCAAATGACTTATCGAGCTGTGATATCTACAACAAAAAGAGCTTAAGCTTTGCAACATTTGCACGCCGTAGCCAGAAAGTTGGTTTGTTCGCTGTAAATGAATATGAGAACGCATTAAACTTCAAAGGATTTTCTGAGCGAGAACCTCACTTTGGACTCATCTCTGCAAGACTTAATTCCAGAAGGTAAAAATTTAAGCAGGAGAGCCATCAGTACACTGAGAGGGATGTTTGATCAGCGCCTCAGAGCAGATGATGTGCATATTTGACCTCTATTTGTTCTCCCCTTAAAGGAAAACATATTACCTCCACAAATATTGGCACCCCTGGAGTGTAAACTGTTTTCAGAAATCTTGAAAAATCCAACTTTTAATTGCATTAAGTTAGGAGTCCCATCTCTCATTCTGTGCTTTCCCATCCGGTAGAACAGGTGACTGGGTGAGGAATACCCAAAACATTTTACATCTAACTTCTGTTTGTTTCACTTTCAAACTTCAGTTTGAAATACTATGGAAACATAGGGCAGTTCCAAGAACTGGTCATTTTGGTTGCTGCCATAAGAAGTGGTAGAGAACCCACGCATATCTCACCAGACAAAACATAACACTGACAAGAGATCAGTGTTAGGGAAATGCAGCCAGCGGTTGCTACATCGTCCTAAGACTGCATTTTATGCAACTTTTTAACTATTCCTATGACTGGAGATGCAGCTAAATTTAAACGAGTACCTATTCTCTTTCTAGCTAAAGTTGTGGATTTGCTATTAGTAGTTCCTGCAAACTTTGGGCAAAATAAAAAAAAGCTAAATATATGTTAAAACAAATGTTACATTTATTCTACAGGTGATTTTGCAGAAAGCAATTATTTCTCAATGTGGGTGTTTTAATCTCCACTGAGTAATAATTTTTCCAACATTTTTCAGTGCAGGATTATACAACTGCAGTGGAGGACTAATTCATTTATTACCAGAGGTGGCAATAAATGTCAAGGGTTCTAAATATAAGCTTACTTATTGAAAAATGTAACCCCTATTTTGTGCAAATAAGGAGGTGAAGACAATTTTGATACGAATTAGGTTTAATTTTATTTTTTCAGTAATTAGTCTTGTGCTTTTAAAACATTATGCAAGTCTCTTTGCGAGTGGTCGCAAATATAAATCATTTTGCTATTTAATATTAATGTACGATGCTTCTCATTTCTTTTGCATGGAGCCACTGGTAATATGTCACGGTTGTATAATAAAAAGTAAACTAGCATATTTTTTTTCTCTCCTTTGAGTTAAATTTAACATCCATAAAACATGAATAAATGTTTGAGTTTTACAGGCAAGTATTCTGCAGCTAAAAGATGCTGTGGGGCTGTTTTATGAAGCAATGAGGACCAAGTAAGGCGCGGTGTTGTTGAGAAAAGCCTGATGTTTTGGCTCTTGCACCCTGTATATTTGTGAGAATGATGTTACACGAAAAGTGGTACGAGAGCCCAGCTTCACGGACGTTTTAGCTGATTTCTGTAGCATAAACAACTGAACTGAAAAGGCAGGAGCTGCTTAGAGCAGTTGAAAGAATACATCCAGCTTTCTAAAATATGGCCCTTCTGCTGATTGGCTCCCTTTTGATGTAAAGCTGGATTTACACATCTGCGAGAGACGAGCTAAATCATCTTAAGCTACCGACGTCCTTAAATTATACATGAGACACAGAACCCTGAACAGTAAGGAGAAATATTTATATTCAAGGTGTTCTCTCACATTTTATGGGTAAATGAGTTCAGTTTATGTTTAACTGTAATATTTAAATGTACTAATTTAATCTTGGTCATTAAATCTACGTTTGTACGTTACTATCTTCAAACAACAACTATATTGCAAACAACCAATTAGCAAAATTGTCCCCACCCATTTCTACATTAAGTTAGATTACAACCACAGACTTCAGTAGGTTTTATAATTCACGGGGAAGATTATTTTCTTCTTTTCTTTTTAACAATTACAAACCAAGAAAGGGTTGAGTTCAGTAATATTTGCTTTTGGGTACTGTGGTACCCAGAAATAAAATCAAGCACAACTGTCCTTATTTTTTCATAAATAATCCCAGATGTTTTTATCTGTAAAGATGTTTTTTCAAGCCATGTTATATTTTTATTTTCATTTCAGAATCATATGTTGCTTTGTGTTGATCTAGGACATAAAATCAAAATATAACACATTCACGTTTGCAGTTGCAATATGAATAAAATGTGAAAGCATTTAAACATTAAAATATACTGCAGGGAACTGTAAATAATGAATATTCTTTCCTCATTACTACCAATTTTACTGGGAACCCTTTGTTTGGGCACAAAAACCAAACCAGTCAACAAGTGAAGGTTCATAATTAACATCACATTTTGGAGGGAAGTAAAATGATTTCTCTTCACAGTGAAATTCTTTTGTCTCTTAAAATTAAACAGGTCTGCTTTTCTGTAAATAAAGGAAAACAAAACAACAACAACAACAACAAAAAACATGCACAAGAATATAAAATCAATAGATTTCGTACACAGATGGCTCCACAAATAGCTCTGTCATCTACTGAAAAACAGCATATGGTGAGAAACTGGAGCTGAATGAAGTACACTGCTGGGTTTTTTATAATTCAGGCTGGTGTCTGGTATAGTATGTGAATGTAGTTGGAATGGAATCATCAGACATGAGGTAAGAACAGCCCAGAGTGGTAGCGTTGCCAGTATTTATTGCATCAAAAAAGAAAGTATTCCATATTTGATGTTCTTATCGGATATAACATTTAAACAAGATGTGAATTTCAATGAGAGATAGAGCATATACATACTGTAGTTTTACATTAGCATGAACCACTTTATGGGGGCTTTCATCAATCCACACTTTATTTTACCACTTGTGCCTCACAAAGTTTTCCATACTTCTTAAATTGCTTTATGTTGTGTCACCTAACACGCATACATTTTTGTGTATCTTACCTGGATATTGTGGGATAGATCAACACAAAATAGTGCATAAATCAAAGGTAGAAGGAAGACTATACATGGGTTCCAATAATAAAATATATATAAAAAAACATGTTGCTGCTGAAGAAATGCTTTCACACAGCATTACACATCCTCTACCATGTTTTACTGTGGGGATGGTGTGTTCAGATAAAGGGGATGTGCGGTGTTGATTTTCCACCTCTATATGAGTGTAGGCCTAAGCATCCATGCAGATCACATTTCAAAATTTTCCATGAATTCTCTGTTGGATTTAGACTTGGCCATTCTAACACATGAGCCGTCCATAATCCAAGCCATCAGCTCTGGCTGTATGTTTAATATTGTTGCTCTGCTGGAAGGTGAGCCTTTGACCCTGCCTGAAATTTTTTGCAGGTACTTTTTTTTTTTTTTTTTTTTTTTTTTTTTTTCAGGATTAGCTTGCGTTTAACTTTATCCATCTTCCTATCAGCTCCTGTCGCTGCTGAAGAAAATCATGCACAGCATGATGTTGCCTCTACTTATGCCTCCATAGGGATGGTATGCTCAGGGAGACGTGCAGTGTTTGCAGGCTAAATGGTGCTCAGTGAGAAGAAAAGCTGTATTATAACCGAACCATGACGTAAGCAACTTTATCCCTGTCCTGTGTGAGATGTTCCTGGCTGTTTTTTTTGTATTTGTTTATTTTTTTGCCAAAAAATACAAATAAAACAGATGTACACCTATGACTTGAGCGGAAGTAATTTGTCTTTCTTGAAAAAATTACTCTTTGAAACTAAAAGTCCATCAGAGTTGTACCGTAAACCGTTTAACATTAGCCTCAAATTGCTGTTTCTAGAAAAAACAAAAAAATCGAATCTTCATGACAGAGTGGACGACAGCATATTTGTGCGCTGCTATTCCCTAACTGTGCAGTCATTGCTTGTCGAGTGGAGGCACAGGCCAAATAGGTGCTTTGTTCTCCAACAAAAACTCAGAAAAAAATTATATTAATTTAAATGCATTTCAGAATGCTCTGCCTCATTAAAAAACACACTGGAACTATCACTGGAAACTGATAAACTGAGGAAATTTCAGCATACTTGATCTGCTCTACCGGCTGATGTGTCTGCACAGCAACCTTCCTTCTGAGACAACACACAATTTTCTGATGTGCTGCCTCAGCTCTGATATTTTGCTTCTGAATATCATGTGATGTCTGTGTAGTTGTCATTTTCCCAACAATTCAGGTACTGGAAGGGGAAAAGATCTGCGCAGTTGGAGGCAGGTTTATGGTAACATTTTCCTCAGGTTTCTAAAGTTCAGCCACACATAGCTTTCTTTTGAACATGATATTATACACTTAGTAGGAGCTTTCATTCTCCCCTAACACTGCTCCTATTTTTAGATCCCTGCTTTGCAGTATTGTAATGTAAGAGCTATCTCAGCTGTGCAAATTCAAGCAAGAACCATATTTGCCTGAGAAAACAAAAAGAAGAAAAAATTTGTCTGAGAATAAACACTTGATTGCCAAGGAATAATATTCTAAATATCTCTGCTCTTTTTACTAATGAGCCAAAGTATACAGCTGGGGTCAATGGGGTCTGTTACACGTGGATTCAATAAAAAATAATAATAAAAAAAGGAAAGAAAACAAAAAACAGTCCCCAGGTCGCACCAGGGAAACCTGAATTTGGGTCAGTTTCACCAGGTGGAAAGTGAGAAGCTTAGGGTAGAGCTTGAATGTTTTCTGAGGCGTACCTTTACATAATAAAGACCAAGCAAGTAAGAGAAAACAGATGTAATGATGCTGCTCCACCAGTACGTAACCTTATTTAGAGAAACAATGTTTATGCATTGCCTACTACTGGAAGTGTAAACTCTCAATTTCATTTGAACTAACCCAGGAGAGCTCGGCTTGTTGGTGTTTTATTCATTGTGGTCAACACACTATATATGTAAATAGACACAGACGGCCCTTGTCTCTGCTTTCTCCTCTGTTTTTTTTCTTTTTTTCTTTTTAAAGCCTGATGGAGTTGTCAGAAAACGCTTCGCTTTGCTTTTTCCTCGCTGCGGCCTGTCATTCTCGGTGTGCAATCAAAACCCAATATCACAATAGGACTAAATGCAAGCTTCAGTTTTGCTGCTGCTGACTCATCTGAAGAGTGCAAATAATTTTTTTTCTTATTTATCATCGGTTTTGGTAAAATCAGACTCCGTGACGTAAATCACGGGTCCGTGAGGATGCTCGGTTGGAGTCGCAGCAAACTCCTCTCACTTCCGACCACAGCTTAACTTCCACATCTCTGCTCAATTAGTTGTAATTTGCAGTGGGATTCACAACTACCCATCCATACATACAGATTACATCACCTATGATTACTTGTGGTTGCTTGGAGACCACCTTTCACTCCACTGTAGCTCATTGGAGAAACAAGCATCCTACTGATTTGCTCTGATCAGCAACACATATAAAATTTATTCACAGATGTGATTATGCAGTGTGAACACTCCATGAGGATATATTTGTGATCTAATAAATGCATCTAGAGATGCAATTAAAAATCCAGTATTTTGATTCAACACTGATGTTTTTTTTTTTTTGTTGTTTTTTTTTTATTAGAAAATTGGTTGTAAGACATAATGCGGATACTAAAAGAGAAAGACTCCAACTAAATTCTCGTGTAAGATGGAGGTGGGAATGAAAGATTTTATTCTCTTTAGTGGTGGAATTATTGTGGCATTTTCAGCTGAAAGAGACCTCACAGAAGGAAACAATCTGAAAATTAAAGTTCCTTTATAACTACATGTTTTTCTCTCTTTTTAAATGTGTGTTCTCTCCAAATGTGTCATTCACATAATGGGGGGGAAACCTCATGCAATAATGTGGGGTGCTTCAACAAACATCTATGCTGTAAATAAAACGGGTAGCTGGGAAAGCTGCGGTAAATATGTCTGAAGTCATTATTAGATGGTTTTCCTCATTAAGATCAAAAGCTACGAATTCAAAGGCAATCTCAAACCTTGGAGGGAAGAGCTATTTACTGAAAAAAGAGAAAAATCAAAGGATAACTTTCTGAGGATTTTCTATGGGATTTGTTAAATGCTCTTGTTCCAGGCAGAAAGACACTCTGTGCTCGCTTTCTCCGGCGAAGGGAGGCAAATTCCTTGCGGCATCCGTTTCCAAGCTCATACTGGAGGTGCTTTCTGCACTTTTGTAATTGGAAACCAGAAAAAAAAAAAAGGGAACACAAAGGGGGGTGGGGATGGGGTGACCATGATCTAATCACAAGAAAACTGGACTTTGATTGTGAATTTTAAATTGGCTAGATCAAAATGGGATTTGAACCAAGGAGAATGATTTGGAGTAAGTATTCATGAAACATACAAAAGCCGCTTGGTTCTCAATAATTATCTACAAATCTGGAGAATCCAAATAAACGTAAAAAAGACAGTTACAAGGTATACTTCACTGTCACTTATTGTCACTTACGTCTTTGCATCCCTTGAACAACTTCACAATATTGTCTTACAAGCATTAACTGTAATGTTCTTTATGTGGATTTTATGTGATATACAAAACAATGATACACCAGTCCGTGTTGAACGATCTCAGGGTCCCCTCCCCCCAGCATATCTGAAAGTTTGTGCTTGCACTGTGGCAAAATTTGAAAAAGTTCAACAAGTGATGCTCTTGAAATCCTCTGACGTGTGGAAAAACAACTGTTAATAATCTAGCATCTCTAAAATTTACAGAACGTCCCATTTGATTTTCAATTCCTTTTTGTTTTTATGTCAGACACTGGTACTGACTTTATCCAACCTGTTAGCTACAGCGCCAAGTACTAGCAATGTGTAGCTGAGCCTTTGTATGACTAGAACAGATAAATAAATTCACAGTGAGTGACTGTGCATACTAATGTGAGCTTTGTTCTTTTTTTCCCCCCCATCTTATTCATTGCTGTGCTTGAAGAGTTTGCAGACCCCAAGTTGCATGTGGTGCTTGCAAAACAACCTCCCATCTCTTGGAGATTCTTTTTCAAAGAGCATGTCTGAAATCTTCTGAACATGTTTAGAGCGAGTGGCATTTATTATTGAGTGAGGTGAAAATGTTACCAAATGTTTCTTGAAAATCGTCATCTTGCTGTTCTGAAATTCATTGTTCTTTTTTCCTTTGCTTGGTTTTTATTGCATATACTCTGTAGTTGACTGCTGAAGATTTGCACACAGCTAAATTGCATGATATATAGATAGGTATAAAAACAGAAGAAAGAATCATATTTGAAGTGTATTTGAAATAAATACACCTCTTCTCGCAGTTTTGGACTTCACTCTGTAGTCTATTTTTTAAACTTACTGTTCATTACAGAATTCAAACGATATAGTGCCTTGCAGAATACTGACACCTTCTTGTTAACATTTTCTCACATTACAGCCGTAAACATTCATGTATGTTACTGGGATTTTATATTGCAGGCCAACACAAAATGCATGGCTTTCCTTTTTTTTATAAACAAACAACAGGGGGGGCAAGCATGCCCACAGTATTATTCTGCCACTACCGTGTTTCACTGTGAGGATGGCATGTCCAGGATTTTAAGAACCTCTTCTGCTTCTTTGCTGTATTCCCTACATGGTCTGCTGCAAACTTGAAATGGGAATCTGAATGGTTTTGTTTTATGGCTTTCTTGTTTCCAACCAGTCGCAGTGGACTTTTTACGGGCAATAAATACATTTTCCTGTCACCCTTTCTTTTGTTTTTTGTAGACTTTTATTGGAATAAACTGATATATATGCACTTACTTTGTATCGTTTCATAACATTTCACAAAGCTGTAAATATATGAACTAAAGTGTTCATGGCTTCTGAGTATATTCTCTGGAAGTCCTATAGTCTCAAGAGATTTGTCTCAACAGCAGACGCTGACAGAGGTGGGATCAAGAGGAGGAAGAGTATTCAGCTGTGTACGGTGGATAAAATCTGACAAGCAACATGGATTCAGACTTGTCTCACTTCCAGATCTTTTTGGCTGAAAGAAAATTGCCTTTTCTCTGCCCCTGGAATTCCTGTAAAGAAAAAAAAAAGTAACGGTTTTTATATGGGGAAAAGCACCGTACAAATAAATGTAATGTACCAGAATCACTGCTTTCCAACTGTGTGATTTACTCCAAAAACATGCTTATCTGAAAAAGCCATCGGAATCTACAGTCAAGCATTCTGGAGCGCTTGGGAACATTTGTTTTAATTTAGTTTGCAATGGTGACTGTTTATTTTGTGTGTACTTGGAAATGTTGTTTCCCTGTAAGTTGTGCAGTGGAGTCTGTGCTCTTTCACACAGACGCTGAAACACACTGAAAAATGGAAACAGATGCTCATTGTTCCAGTGTGAAAAGGCGTAGAGTGAAAAAAAAATCGGGAAAAAAAAAAAAAGATTTACTGAATCTGATGATGCCATTGAACAGTAGCAGACCTTGAGTTTTCTTCACACGGTTGTGTTAAAAAGAAACAATCTATAAGTTTTAAAAAAATATGCACAGTGTTGTTAAAAAGTATTTCCCACATATATATATGTATAGATATATATATTTATTTTTTCTGTTTTTGCTTTTATATTTCAGATCGGATTTTTTTTTTTACTTAGTTAAAACATGAGAGGGCCTATGTAAATGAAAAAAAAAACAGTTTTCAAGAGAGAACTAAAGTTATTAAAGGAAAAACAAAACAATTCAATTCCAGATTCCTGAAGTTCACCATAGATAGAAAATAGAAAAGCACCACAGAAATGGAAGACCTCCTTTGTAGAACCAACATGCAACAGAACACATCCGAAACCAGCAGCTACCACACAGGTAGTATTGACCTTGCATCTGATGAAGGCTTTGATCCTCAACACTATTTGTCTCCTGGTGAGGTTTTCACACGATTTTGCTGCAGTTTGCCTACCAGCCTGGCTGCAGGGTGATCGATGCCATCATCTACCTCCTGCACCAAAACTCTGACTCACCTGGAGAAGGCTGGAAGACTGTAAAGATCATGTTCTTTGATTTCTTCTGTGGCTTTAAGACAATCCAGCCAGGACTACTATAGCGTCATGAACATCCAAGGAACTAACATTGAGATAGTAGATTTTCATAGGTACCTTGATGTTAACCTGAGCAGTAAACTGGACTGGTGTCATAACAATGATGCTCTACAGACTACAGTAAAGCTCGGAGCAGACTCTACCTGCTAAGGAGAAAGAAAATCAATTGGAGTACAATGGTTGCTCCTGAAGACTATTTTTTTTTGACTCTGTAGTGGCATCAGCCATCTTCCATGGTGTTGTTTGTTGAAGCAGCAGCTTATCTACAGCTGAGAGGAAGTCGTTGATAGGCTAATCAGGAAAGCCAGTTCTGCGCTAGGAAGCCCTCTTGACCTTGTGCAGGTGGTGGGGAACAGAAGAATTCAAGCTAAAATAGCATCATTCATGGAGAATGTCCCCCACCTCAGCCTCAGGCATGAAGCTGTTGCAGAAGTAGAGAGCTCCTTTGGTGACAGACTGAAAGACTTTGCAACCATTACAGCTCCCAGTTTTTAAATTAGCTTCTTTACTGCTTTTTTTTATTATTATTATTACTTCTTGTAAACAGTTTTTTGTTTTTTTATTCACAAATTATCTATACATATTTATTATTTCAATTTGAGCATGGCATGCAGTATGATTTTTTTAATTTTGTAATTATTTTGTCTTTTATGTTTAAATTTTTATGATCTTTTTGTGAAAATGGATGCATCCATTAGCCTCTCACTTTGCTGCTGATGTCTATTCTATTCTATTGTATTCTATTGTATTCTATTGTATTCTATTGTATTCTATTCTATTCTATTCTATTCTATTCTAAAGTGCCAGGTTGGTTTGGTTAGCTTTTTCCCTTAGTAAATGAAATCATCACTCAAAAATGGTAGCTTTTTCCCTTAGTGTAGTTTATCTTAATCCAAGAATTAGCTTGATGCTTAAATCGTTTAAGTGTGACAAACAGAAAAAAAAAAAAAAGGATTGTGTGTAAAGGTAAACTCTATTTTTTTTTTTTTTTTTTTTAACAGCACGGCATTTTTAAAATCTTTCTTTGATACAGGATGATTTTATAGGCTTAGTTGTTTTCAAAGAAATAAAACAGTCAATCTGTTGAAATACCATCATATAGCGGGGTGACGTTTTTAGGAAAAAGGGAACTGGATCATCTTTGCGTGCCAGGCAGAGGAATCCTGTCACTCAAGCAGGAGTTCTGGGACTGCCTCTATTTTTAGCAGAGGAAGCTCAGACACATACCATACGGCTTAAACCCTCAGACAAACACAGACGCAATAAATAATGAATGCACAAAAAACAGGAAGATATTATCCACTCAAGTGTTGGTTGGAAGTCAATAATTTGCAAAGCAGCTCACGGGGAAAATTGGGTGCAGTAAACCCATTATGCAAAAATGCATGGTGGAATAGATGTGAGAGGAACACAGCCTAGCCTTGAAGTGAGGTGGGACTTTGAGGCTTCACATCCGCCCCTTTTTGCAGGCTTCGCCTCAATTAGCGTCCACTATGTCTTACTCAAAACGGGCCGCCTTTACAGGCCTGCTTGAAAAGCCGCAGTATGGAATGCATCTGAACACCATGTCATTGTAATCAAGATAAAACAATCCCAATAACCCCCGCACAGGTGGCTGATTAAACCTCTTCACATGCTGTGTGCAAACTCTTCCTCACTTGACTGCTTAGCTCTCCTGGCAACTGTTCTGCTTGGGGGGAAAAAAAAAAAAAAGAACACGTATTTTAGTAAAAACATTCAGTCGAATTAGCCCTTTGCTAAATTGGATGGATGCGGTTTTATGTGGGTATAAATGTATTAACAGTGTGTGAAGGCAAAGCTGCACTTTGTAGTCTGCTCATGTATTATTGTGCAGAACAGTGCGGCAGTGAAAAAGATGCTTTGGCTGAAATGAAATATGAGGAATTATTTGAGGTATGGTTTACGAACACATCTCATAATCCCTATTGTGCTTCCACCCACATTATTCCTCTTTGCTCTCACATTATTTCTAAGTTATTGGTCCTGGTGCTAACCTTGTCCAAATTAACGGCTTTTGAGATGGTATGTATTTGCAGCATTTCATTACTAAAAGTGGGGCCCTATTTAGGTCGTACTTCTTTTTAAATAAAAGGCTTCTGAGCCATTAGTGATCGTGTTAGTTCATTTCAATTTACGCACACGGTTAAATGCAACTGAAAGAGCAGCTGACAAGCAAAGCATAAAGACAAGTAACCGGGTGGATAATGGTTATATATGATAAAACCTTTTTTCTGCTCTCTCTCTAAGAGAAACTGGTCCAAAGCGACAGAGCTGGTACCTCACTTTTCTCGGATCATCCTCACCACATGCGAAAAGATCTTGCTTGGAACTTCACCCAGCGGACACACTGAGTATTTATTTATTTTTATTAGTTTCTCAGTTTAGCCTCCTGTCACTCTAGCTAAAAGAAACTAAGACGTCACAAATTAATTTTCAACCTACCCCACGTGGACTCTGCGTGGTCAGCAAACATACACGAAATCCTAGTTTTCATCAGCAAACGAGGGCGCTTTCTCAGTACATGGGGATGCCAACTTTCCATTGGCTGCACATAAAAGAAAAAACAATAGAAAACTTGTGTGCCCCTTTCTAACACCACCGTGGGCAACTGCCCCGATGACCTACATCGCAAACTGTCTTGCCTTCTCACTCAGCTGTCTTGCTCTCTCGTCTTGTCTCTGACATCTTTTGACAGCTCTTTGGTTTCTCCCTTGGCAGAAGGAAAGTTGCAGTGGAAGAAATTATTCTGTAGACAGGTGAGCTTTATACACTAAGTGAGCTGAGATCTGGAGGATCTGTAATTGATGAAAGGATTTAACAGTCTGCCACTTGGGCATTTAAACAATCTGTTAGACGCCCCATTTCTGGCTTCCTCGCTTTAGGTTAAATATTTATCTTTAAAGCCACATATCGATTTTTGACATTTATGTAATTTATTCTTTATGAAGTATTTGTTGATATTTTATTCTTTTACTTAAAAACAAAGGAATTGTTCAAATTTAGGTATGTTTATATTCCTCTTTAAGTAAGACAACTTTAAACAATTTGCTGATTACTCTATTTCTATTAGAGTAATCAAGTGGACAGTTTTAATACCTTGTAAGCTAAACAGTTTCCCCCCCCCCAAAAAAAAAGATTTTCTCCTGGAAAGCACCAGGGAACTTGATTTATGCTTCAGAGCCAAGTGGGAGTTGTAGGCTGGAATGAAACCTTAAAGTGCATTAAAGACAAGTCAGAGAACTTTCGAATCAAAACACGAATTGACAGGCTACCAATGTAGGGACTTTTAAAAGGTGCCATGGCCTTTCTCCTTCAGGTCCTTGTCAGCACTTTCACATCAGACAGGAGAACAGCACATTAGTGAGAGCTGAGCTGTAAAAGGTTTCAAAACACCCAGGTATTTCTCTGTAAAATACATCTAAAAAGAGCATCAGCTGGGCCTCTGTTATTGTGAGCTGCCTTGCTGTGGGAAAAAAGAAACAAAAAAACTGAAATTAGCAATTTTCTCTACCAAGAGTGCTCTGACTTAGAGTTAAAACAACAACAACAAAGAAAAAGACATCCCAAACTGATTCAGAGACCAGGCTGAAACATACCTATTTAAACCATATATATATATATATATATATATATATATATATATATATATATATATATATATATATATATATATATATATATATATATATATATATATATATATATATATAAACCTAATTACTTCCATATATGGCACTTTACCTACAATTGAGCTTAAAAAGGGAAGTGTGGAAACTGGTGCGTAGTTAATTGGTGGATCTTCTGCTTCTTTTCTAAAGAGACTAAATAAGCCTACTCTTTAATGCAGAAGATTAAAAACAGTTGCAGAGGATGATTCAGAGCTGTTAGGACCGCATTCAGCCCTTTAGTGAGCAGATGTGTCTGTGGATCCTTTTATGATGAGAAGCATGTCGTCTGTGCAAGAAATTTCCAATAACTATGACTTCAAGAATTCCATGCAAAAAAAAAATCAATCTATTTCTGTAAGTGGTTTATTGGAAATAACAAACACACCATAGATCTTATTCTTTTATTCATGGTATTTTTTATGTGTGTGTATGTCTATATAGCTTAATTTCCTGCAGAAGAGCCCAGTTTCCTTGGTATTTTGGACTAAATATTGACCAACATCCAATCCAAAGTCCAACAAAATAAAAAAATGTTTAAAAGCATAGTTTGGACGTTGACTAGCAGACATATTGGTCCCAAGTAACATGAGTAAGCATACTGGCGGGCAGATTTTTCACAAAGGATTCCAGTGCCTTGCAAAGTATTCACACCCCGTGAACTTTTTAATGTTTTGTGACTTTGCTACATAAGACTTAGTTGTGATCTGAGGGGATCTTACACCGGCCCAATGTGATGCATGATTACGATAAGAAAAGGAAAAAAAGCTGTTTTCATACTTAGACAAAAATATAAAATGTGTTGCATATGGAGCCATTTACACAAATGAGGTGACTTCTTAAAGCCAAGTAGAAAGCCACTATTAAAAGACAGGCATGTGTGTTCAGCCACACCTTCCCACCTAAGTTTGCACATTCTTCTTTGCAAAGTAGCTCAAACTCAGTCAGACTGAAAAAAAGATTTGGGACTGACAGGAGCATTCTAACACATGAACGCCTCAGTTTGATCTAAGTCATTAAAATATGGCTCTCGCTTTATGTTTGTGAATCCCTGCCACAATCCCATGTCTTTTGGTGCTTCTAGCAGGATTTCTTCCAGGATGGCATTGTTTTGTATAGTCCTCACCTCTCAACTACATCTTACTTGTCCCTGGTGAGGAAACAGACTTTGATCCTACCAGCACCATGCTTTGTTGAGGATGGTTTTTATTTTTCCCACCACTGATTTGGATTTTTGCATATAGGTCAGAAACCTCCAGTCTCTACATAGCGCTGTCTAAGACACTGCTGTAAACTTTAAATGTGACTTCATTTTCAGATTTTTATATATATATAAAAAAACTTAAAAACCATACATCAATCCCTGTCCACTACACAAGTATGCACCGCAGCATATTGTGTTGGCCTATGAAATCCCAATTAAATACATCAAAGTTTGTGGTGGTTGCATGACAATATCTGTAAAAACTAAAAAGGCACGAGTCCTTTCGCAAGGCACTATAAATGTCTTTGTCACATCTGTCTAGAAGATCCTGCCCCATATGTTGTTTCAAAGACTGCATTTTGTCAACAGCTGACCCTAATTGCCCAATCAATAACAGCATAACAAGCATGCAATTACCATCGCCGAGAAATTTTTTTTTGGTGTAAAAATTACCTCCATGCCCAGGTGAAAGTGTTCAGAAAACTCTCCTCATTTCTTGACTGCCACTCTGCTTTCAGAAGCCATCATTTCTGCACGGCGGCGTCGCCTCGAGTGATAATCACGGCATTTCACAGCTATGACAGCACGGAGAGAGCCGCCCTAAAGAGGCTCTTGTTTGACAGGTTTTAGTCAATGTGTGCTCTTGTTATTTGTAATGCTCCAGACTGACGGAAACTAGTGCACATAACGTTGGCGTTTGTAATTGGTCCACATTAAACGTCTGATTGCTCATTGCTCTCTCCTTGCTGCATTTTTCACCACTGGGCATTTGAATGTAACATGCAATTTTCCTTGAACCGATGAAATTATGCTACCAAATAACAGTAAAGAACAAATGTGAAGATATGCAGTGAGATCTGCAGGCAGCAAACAATGTGCCCGTCTGTAGATCTCACTTAGGCTGAAATGGATGTGAAGAAGGAGGAAGAATGGATAATAGCCGGTAAGGTGTCAGTTTTTCCAAAGCCTTCACAGCAATCACAACGCTTTGAGCTGGACTCAGACTTGTTTGACATGTTTTAAGAGTGGATTTCATGTGCTGGCATTTGTCCTGGGACTAAACTGAAACTGAACAAGCAGAGCACACGCATGCCTATCACGGGCTCCCAACAACATTCGGTTGTTTTGCAGTATTGTTTGATTTATTCCTTTCGCGTGGGACTGCTTCACGTAGCAGTTTTTGTTACCTTTTCTTTCATGTGCACGCCATGTGTTGAAATCTGCGGATATGCTACTGCCTCGGTATCCAGGCATGAGGCTCCATGACATATACTTTACACATGCCAGACCGTTAGACAATGGAAGACTTTGAGACAACGATAAAATGTTCATATTAAAAGCATTTACCCCTCTCGAGGCGCCAGACTGTCTGACACTGGCTCAAATTGATTCTTAATTAGGTTTGTATGGACCCTGAATCTACTGTTGATGAGTACAGTGAAAAGTGGACAACTGCTGCTTCTTCGGCTGCGCGGAAACGTGATAACACAACTGACCCGACAGAGGAAGAAAAGTCTTGGCTCTCATATAAAAACCATAGGATAATTGTTGTGAAATGAATAATCGGCACATCACGGGAAGAAGTTTAAAAAAAAAAAACAATCCATCATCCAGACATGACAGAACAAAGCCACTGGCTCAAAGGGGATGTCATTACTCATCACAAGTCACAACCAGTTGGCATTAACCAGCTGTGTAGCTAAATGTCTTTTTGGGAGACTTGTTTTTTTTCTGGGCAGTAATAAATCACTCACTGTTGCTTTGGAATGCAAGCTAGTCCTCTGGAACAGTTTGGTCTTGGTAGAGGTGATTTTCTGTTTCTGACATTCCTTATTATCTATTTTGGCTGGCCTTGCACGCACACCGAGTGGCGGAAAAGACTGGTTAAAAGCTGAGGACTGCGGGGGGAGAGAGAGACGCAGCTCTAATGCCTCTCTTCGTGCTCCCCTACCACCACCTTTTCCAGTGAGGCTCCGCATGCCTCTATTTGAAGAGGAAGGGGAGGGAAGGGTTCCCCCAGCCCCGGCCTTGCTCATGAATTCCCCAGTCACAGTGGAGGCTTGTTACCAGAGCAAGTAGACGTAGAAGAGAGAGAGAGCCACGCTGCAGAGCTTGATTCAAGCTGAGGAGAGAATCTGCTGTGGATTAAGAGTCGTCCACAGTACGGTCTGGTCTCAATTTCACTCCTTTTTGTGCAGGGGTGCTTCTGATTACTGTCGATACCTTTGAAGGCTTTCTTGGTAAACCTGGGTTAATAATAAAAACAACATTGTTTTTGAATTGCTTTGTGCTATTCTAAAAATCTTAATGGTTCTGATGTATTTGGCCAATTGTAAAAAACATTCAGAGTGGAACATGACTGTAAATATGACTCATGAACTTTAAATGCCATCATAATGAGGATGGGGTTAGTTTTCTTTGATCTATGATCTTATTACATCAGCGTGGTGTTTCCAATTTGTACGAATGCAGGACTGTAAATATAATGCAAGTAAGTGAATATCTATTATAGTTGAAAAAAAATCATAAACAAATTCAAATTTCTGAGTAGATTGACAGTTGATTATTCTTTGGCATAGAATAACAAGGATGCACTGAAGAAGATAAGATTATCTTAATTCTTTCTTGTGCTATGTTATTGAGTCTTCACATTATTCTTGAGCTTTTGGTCCACTTTGTTTCTTCTGTGTTAGTTTCTGTGTTTCCTTTACTTTCCCCGTTAAGATTCTCCACAACTGCACTGCATTCTCTTGCTTAGTCCCACCTGGTTTTCATGTCACTCATTCACCTTCCCCGTAGTGTAACCGTCCGTCAGTTCTCTGCTTCTTTGTCAGATCCTTCTGTTGCTTACTTGTCCTTTGTCTGTAATTTGTGCCATTTTTTCTTGTGTTGCTGCCTCCATTGATTCTCCAGTGCTTTTTGTGACTGTCTTGTGTTATTTACATTTTTTTTTTCCAATGAATATCCCTCTAAAACATATTGCCATCCTCTCTTCTGCATGTAAGTCTATGACAACCACACCTTCTGACAGCATATTTAAATGCGTATTTATTCGTGTAATACAAAACTCAGCAGTAAGAGATTAGTTTTAAACTTTCCAAACAGTTCAAAAGTTGACAAATATGAGGGCACCAGATGGCTCGTTGTTTGGGGTTCAATTCTCCAGCCCTGGACCACTTACCGCATGTCCTCCCCTTCTCTCTCTGCCTTTATTCCTAACAGGCTATTAATGAAGAAATGCCAATTGTGCCCAAGACACTGATGAATCTTGTACTGATTTCAGGTAAAGCTGAAAAAAGTAATTATTCCACACAAAGTGAATGAAACAATCCCTCCAAAAGCAAAGCATGATACTTTGGATCTGGTTCTCAAATTGCAAGGCCTCACCTTGACTCTTCCAAGCATTCTTCAAATCATTGTGGGCAACGGCTCTTGTCTGATCATAAAACGTTGCTCCAGAACACATTTGGCTTGCCCACGACAGCTGCAAATTTCAACCGAGTTTGAAGATGTGTGTCGGGGGGGGGGGGGGGGGGGGGGAAGGTGTTCCTTTCTTCGCCGCCCTTTAATTGTCATGGAAGAGTGTTTTCACTGTGGATGACAACACTGGTGTTTTAGTATCTTGAGTCATGGAGATTCTTGGATTGTTCCTGAACAAATGGAAATGATTCCAAACAACCATCAAATCTGAGTTTGGAAGGAATGAATCAGACTAATATATGCTTTTGGAAAGGACCTAAACTCAGTCCAAATAGAACTTTATGGTTTATTTCTAAAAACTCTGTAACAGGATGCCATCCTACTTAAATGAGCCCTACCATTTCTGATGAAAATGCTAATCAAACATCAAAGCATAAAAATATCAGAATCTTGTTCATAACATTTATTTAAATGGTGAACTGCTTAAATAATCCAATTAAAGGCCCCCGATTACCATCATGTTCAGTAATGAGTGTGTGTATATTTCAGATTGGCACTGTGGACACTGTGTATGGATGAAAGGCAAACTCGAGTCCTTTGAATGGCAGAAATACAAACACTATCTTTTGTTACAGATGGTAATCTCTCTAGATCAATAAACCATTCAGCGTCATGAGACTGCATTTGATTTGACATGTCAGAAAATCTTTATCAGTAAAATTGTGATGAATCAGAGATGCAATATGATTAAATATTTACTCAAATAAGGTCAAAAGGTGTTTGCACTGTGCTTAACTCAATTCATTTGTTGTGCTACTTGTCTGCTTGTTTTTAAAAATAATAGTTTTGCACACAAAAATCAGAAGATTTTCTCACCTTTTCTATAGTAATTTAAAACTGTATATTTATGCCATGACATTTTTAAAAACTTTTATCATTATAATTTTCACTAACATTTTCATTACAAAGCTCTTTTATAGTTCAAACTAAATATATACATGTTCCGAATAATCTTCTTGACATTAAATCAGATTCATCTCTTTCTGCTGTATAAGTGAGATAGATAGGTAGATGACAGTTAGAGTTTCTTCAAATTCACAAGTTTACATGTATTTGCTTTGTACTTTTCAATCTGTAGGTTTTGAGTCAAACCTTTCAGGTATCCCAAAACATCCTCACTCACTATTTTTTTGGAACGTTGCTCCAGTAAACTGAACTGTTTTCGTTCTCCTTTTCAGATCTACCCACATATTTTCTGTGTCTGAGATCAGGGATATGTGATGACTACTTTAAAACATTGACTTTGTTGAGCTCAAGCAACTTTGTAATTTATTTGGTGACATATGATTAGAGTTTTTGTCCAATTGGAAGACCCATTTGTGTCCAAACTTTAACTCCCTCCCCCTCCCCCCCCAAAGATCCCCAGTTCTTTCTACAGCAAAACACCCATGCAGCGTCATTCTGACTCATCAGATCTGGGATGGTTCTGTCACGCCTACAGTGTTTCTCATTTTCCTCCAAATATAACAATAATCATAATGGCCAAACCCTTACATTTTATTCCCATCAGATAAGAAGATGTATCTCTAAAAGGTGAAGTCTTTACCATAGGGAGAATTTGCAAAGCCTGGTCTGCGATCTTGTGTAGCTTTTGGGAAAATGCCTCCTTCCTCTCTGAGCGGCCCTTCAATACATGTTGTTACAGAATCTGTTTTTACAGTGGATAATGATGCCAGCTAAACTACCATCTTTGCAAAGACTTTTGCTGCTGTTCTGGGGGTTTGTTTCCAAAAGTTGCTCATCTCTGAGAAACATAACCCAATTCCTTCCTGAACAGTACGAAGGTTGGACATTCTCATGATGTCCATAGTTTCATCTGAAAATTATACTCAAGGTTGACTCAAACTTGTGGGGTCAATGCAGAGTGTTTGAGGAAGCAGTGTGGGGTGTTGCCTTAAGTGCATCCACAGACGTGCCTCCACCTAGCTTTAATGTTGTAAATGATCAGAAGCGTATAAAATAATGACATTAAAATCAGGACTGTCACAAATTTAAAGGTAAAGTAATCTGTTTTCAATTTAAACATATCTACAAAATAAAAATCATTTTTGGTAGTTTGGTTCATTCTTACTGAATTAAAACATGACAAGTTTAGTCTGATGTAATGTCAGATAGTAAGGGGGGGAGAGGGGGGAATGATTGATGTCTTTAAATATCTGGTTTCAACTGTAAATGCTTCCCCCACTGTTGTGGGAAGCTGCTTTAGAAAGTCCTGTGAAGCAATAATATTTGAATCACAAACAGCTTCCGAATGCCAAAAAAAAAAAGAAAAAAGAAAAAAAAAGAAGAATAGAATAATAAGTATGCAGGACAATAGAAGTGTGATTGCAGTAGAGAAGAATAACAATCATAGGACCAGTGGAAACAAAAAACAGTCTTGGCATAACAAACAATGAAAAAAAAAGTTGTGGTCATGATTATAGGCAGGATTGGAGCACATTCATGACTCAGCCTCTTGCTTACAGTGCAGTTTTGCTTTGTAGGTGTCGTAAATTGGTCCAGGCACCCCGAGCTTCAGTTGGACTGCTGGGGTGGTCCTGCAGCAGCCTCATCCCAGGGTGGGCTAACGTCAGCCTGCAGGCCCATTGGGCTTGTCAATGTCACTTTGCTGCTTCTATTCTGGTCTCAGAGTGTAGAGGAGTGAGTGGCTGCAGTGTTTGGGTGGGAGTGAGGGAAAAAAACAGAAGAACCTGTTACAAACTCATGGTGGTCTCCTCATTTTCCAAGCCATGAGATGCATTTAAAATGAGAGGAATTTACAATGTGCAAAGTGCTTCTGTTTGATGAGTGGAATCCTCAAACTGATACCAAAAGAATGCCACTGGTGAGCTGCAAAAAGGCTCAGTAACGCCTCCAGTTATCTGGCAGGATGAAGTGGCTCTAAGAGAGCCAGAGCCTTCGCCACTGATCCATTGTCTAAGTCAAAACTTATTTTAATACTTTATAGCTTTGGCTTCGATTCTGCTTTGAAAATCTCTGCTCATTAATCATCAAATCAGACATTCAAACCCCCGACTGTTGGCAATAAAACGAAAGATGGGTTTTCCCCACTACTGGTAGGAGTATTAAACTCCAATTTATTCCAGCCATTTTTCATATGCGCTGAAGAGAGCAGTGAAGTAAAACAAAACCAAGTTCCCAAATGTTTCTGTTTAAATTATTATTTGTTTCATTATTAACCTTTGTTTCACCAGGAAAATTCCATTGAGATTAAGTATCTCTTTTACAAGGGAATTCTGTAATCCTAATAACTCAATTATTATGTTCCCTCTTCGAAGGTACGGTACTCGTTTTAATACGCCTAAATCAATTAATATGCTAATAAACTGCAAAACTGCCAGTTTACGATTGTTTTAACAATCAGTTGCAAATTAGGATTGGCAAAGCTTGTGGTTTTATATTCAGCACAAGTCTTTCTACTCTACAGACTGAACATTCTTTTGTTATATGATAACCAAAACCCTACTGCAGGATGTGACCACTCCTTTTTTTCAAGCTCATAAAAAAGTGATTGTGATCTATTTGTTCCCTTATGTCCCTCATTTTAGTTGTGGGACACTCTTAGATCTTTTGTGTAAAGTAAAACTTGGCCTTTCTTAAATGCGTTTTATTGCATTCCTTCTCTGACCAAATTCCTCTTGTGCTTTTTAATGCTAGATGTTCCTCTGTATTTTCACAGAGAAGAGGCGTCTGCTGCCAGATCTGTGGGCTGTTGCGGTCCAAGAGAACAGCACCACAGGGAACTTCAGAATAACTCACTCGGATTTCAGTTTTTTTGAAATATAGTCGAGCCTGGTCGGATTGAGGGGGCGTGGGGGAGAGGGCTGCGGAGCGGGGGGCATCTCCCCAGCCCAATATTTCAAATCTAGGATGGAGGGGTACTCAGTTTGAAACAGAAGGCACAATGGCCTCTTGTATATGTAGCATTAAGCTACCTGCATTTTTACTGAGTGCACATGGTTGCAGGCTAATAATGCTTAAGTTTCCCCATGACAGGTGCTGGAGTCCTATGTGTCTGAAGTGCAGCTTAAGAGTTTTCTGTATTTTTACAAGTCTAGCCTTGCTTGGTTGACCCCACACATGGCTCTGTTGCATGGAGCTGAGGCAAATGGCTTGACACAATAGTGCTAGATAATACGCAAAATCCACAGAAAAACATAAGCACTGCTCTGGGATTCTTGGAAGAAAACAAAGTTTCTAGTACTTGTTGTGAGTTTTAGTCTCAAGTGACAGTGGCCTGCAAATGTATTCATACTGTTTGAATATATCAAACATGTTTGATTAAGATCATGTGACGCATTCGAAACCAAAGCACATTTTGCACACACAATGTAAAGTAGGGACAAACGATGCAATAATAATAATAATGATAAAAGAAAAACATTAAAAAGCAGCATAAGATGTACCACAAAGACCACAGGTGGTGCATAGTTCTGAAGTAAAAGTAAAATTACAAATGATTTTCAAGGCTTTTAACAAATAAAAATCTGAAAAGTGTGGTGTGCATTTGTATTCTGCCATCTTTATCAATACTACCAAATACAATTCAATGGAAGCAATTGCCTTAAAAAAAACAACATTTTTCTCAGGCCTTCTTTGGGAAAAAAAATCAACAAAGTTTTCTGAAGTCACATATTCTCAATTGCATTTTGGGGATGATGTTTGCATTTTCCTGTTAAAGAAATGCAAATGGAAAGAACTTTTGAAAACTAATTTTCTTTAGCTTTAGTTTTTAAACAGAAAGTCTTACAAAACGATATTCTAACAAAAAATATTAAGATAAAAACTTATCTTAGTAATCATGCCCTAGACAATTATGCATATTCAAAACTTTTGAAAGACCTGAAATCTCTGTGTCTTATGCACTCAGGCTACAAATATCCTTGCTTTTATCTTCATGGCTCATGATCGGAGTATTTTATGTAATGATTGTTTACAATCATACCATACTGAAAGCCGACACAGGAAGAAGCTTGTATGCATCCAGTAATAGGTGTATCTAGTTTAAATGAAGCTTGTAGTATCATATGTCCACAGGATACATTGATTAGCTCCTGCACACCAGAGACCATTGACTACCCCTCATCCCTCCTCTCCAAGCCCCCCAATCCCCACCTCTAATGTTGCTCATTGGAAATATGCTAATGAGATTTGTCACGATCGCTGATTCCCTTTGAACTTTTTATTTCGTCACGGCCTGATTGAAACCACAGAGGTAGAGAGCAGGAGGTTTTCTGCTGCAAGCCCACGGCCCCTCTTCCACCATCTGCTGGACCTCATTTCATTTGAATAATAAATGATTCCCTCTTTTTTTTTTTCTTTTTATCACTCCCTCCCTTCGTACCCTCTCCCTCCACCCACCACCCCTCCTCTGCTACACAGAGGCGCCTCATCTACTTGCAAGTTTCTGCAGTTCAAGGAAAGAAAAAAAACGACACCAGGCATGACGGAGCATTGTTGCTTCTCACTGTAATGCGTTGCTCAGGCTCTACGGGCTGAACCAGACCGCTCACTGCCTTAAAACTGGCTGCAGCATGAAGATGTTACTCTGTTATTCAAAGCTGAAATATGCTCCCCTTTAAGATGCGAGCCCCAGATGGGGTTGAAGCCTCTCTTTATTTTTGAATAACTGCGCATGAATGGAAAGCCTCAGCATCCTGTTTCTCTTAAAGAACAAAAGGATGTTGAAAAATATTTTCATGCTGGGCTAATTCTCTTAGATGGAAAAGAAGAATAGAAGCAGGAACATATTTTATCAGCAGGATGTTCTTATATGGTCATATTCCTTCTTGTGTCTGAGGCCACAGAAGAAGAGAAAGGTGCTCAGTGACGTATAAAACAAAACTTGTAGACGAGCTGTTTAGTGTAAAGGACATACAAATGTTCTTGTAGAGCTGGTATCAGAGGCTTGCACTATTTTTTCAGCGCAGTCCCTTGCTGTCAATTTACATAGTGCCCAGCTGGGGAAGTGCTGGAGCAAATCTAATTCAAACTTTTCAAACCTCAAAGACACTGCATGCTCCAAATAGCAGTAAAGGCAATGGCCTCTGACCTCTGGTGTACATCCCGTTGACACACTTCATACCTTCAGTTCTCAGTGTCGACACTGTAACATGTGCTCACAAATAGATTCAAATGCAGTCAATAGGAGCTTCTTTCTCCTCTGCTGCCAGCATCTGGATTTCAAAGTGGTGCGATTAGCATGCACATACTTGGTTTGAATTCACTCCATTATAATTTCCACTTCATATGAAATGCAGTCAGGAAACAAATGTTAGCAGGATACCGGTCCCAGCTTTGTACAGAACAAAACAAATGATGCTTGAACATTACAGTGTACATTTTCTGCAAAGGGGAGAGTTTTACTGGTTACAGCTGGGGAATTTATTAAGAGCACACGTTTTAGCCACTCTGTTGAAGGGAAGATTAGGAGAGTACGTAAATCTGCTCCCCCGCTGCGAGCCTCCGCCAGCTTTTAGAGTGATTGACCTTTGCATGTTTCCAGAAGCTTGGAAACGGGGGAATGCCCTTGACACACTAGGTATGAGAGAGAGAAAAGAAAAACTAGCAGAGACCCGAGGGATCAACGGGGGCAGTGAAGCAGGTTGTTCCATTTCCCCTTCATTTAAAACCACCAACTAGCTCTGCATAGGCCATGTGTCTGACCACTGACAATGAGGGTAGACTACAATTAAAGAAATAATTATCTGGAAAGCCTGCAGTATGGAAGCTCTTCACACACACACACACACACACACAAGTATATATATATATATATATATATATATATATATATACTGCTCAAAAAAATAAAGGGAACATTTCACTTTAATTTTGTGTGTGGCTCCAAATCCAGGCCTCCATTGGTTAATAAATTTGATCTCCATTGATGATTTTTGTGTGATTTTGTGGTCAGCACATTCAACTTTGTACAGAACAAAGTATTCAATGAGAATATTTCATTCATTCAGATCTAGGATGTGTTATTTGAGTGTATATATATATATATATATATATATATATATATATATATATATATACACACACACACACACACACACACACACACACAAAACAGTGTTAGTGGCTCCTAAAGACCTGGGACTGAGTTGTTCTGGAATAAAAATGTACTCTTTTCAGATAATTATTTGTAAAATAAGTTCAAAATTATTCATCATTTATTTCCTACTTCACAACTTTGTCTACTTTTGTGTTTGTTATAAAAACAAAATCTCAATGGGACACATTGAAAATGATGGTAGAATACAGATTAGTTTCAGTAAAACTTTTACGGATGCATGTATGGTTCTTCAATGCTCCTGGGACACAAAGAAGAGCCTCCCACTTCCTCTCCTGTTTCCCTTTTTTATCAAATCTATCAGCAGTGATAATGGCTTGGCAGTCGCCACAGCTGGTGCCTTGCATTGCTGTTTCAATTAGTGGACTGTTTAAAATATTTCATTATTAAAGCTAAAGCGCGATCACTGGTCTATAACAGCCGAGTGCAGTCAAGATCCCTGAGGATAAAGTGGTGATAATCTCTAGGATAAACAGCAGCTCAGCAATAAAAACATGCATTATAAGGTTTGATTAAGCACTTGGCAGATGAACAAGTAGCGATGACTCTAACATGAAGCAGTTGTGTTGGTCGTGTGCAGGAATCATACGTGGTCATGAAACGGGTTCCCACTGTAATCTGACTGTGTATTGCAGCTCCTTTGGGTATCTATTAAGAGTAATTTGTGGCCAGTCAGTGTGCTAACTGCATTATCATGCAGGAAACTCATATTCTGCCCTACAAAGGCAAAATGCTGCATCAACATATTTCAGAATAAAACTGCATTACGACTTGATTTTGACCTTTTCAAAAAATGCAGCCACAGATATGAGTAATTTTGTTCCAGAGCAAGTGAAAGGTAGCTTTTGAAATAGAGAAGGCTAACCTCAGCTTAAACTAAAGATATAGTTCTTTTCTGATTCTGGCCTGCTCTTATGTGAAACTTTTTTTGTTTTACCTCTTCAGGATATATTTAGTTATTAAATTTTTTTTAATGCCTTGTATAGAATATAACATTAAAAAAAATAATTTGGCACATGAAACCAGTGATTTAAAAAGCAGTTAAGCCCCCCTATAGCTCTTATTACCTTTCATGTACCAGTATAATCAAGATGTTGATTACATTGATGCACAACTATAATAAGGTTATGATAATAACTATCATAACCCAATGGAAAATTCACATGCTGTTTTCCCCATCTGATGGCAATAAAAAAAGGGGAAAAGAAAGCACAGATAAAAATATAAGCAAAATGGAACAAATTATCAATTTTCCACATTTAAAACCAAGATAGGAAAATGTTCCACATATGAAAGACCTGTGGAAATTACAATTTATACATTAGCATAGTAACATGTTAAGTATACAATTCATGGCTTTCATTATGGGAACATGTGATACTTCAAGTTTCACATTGCCACCTCGAGTAACTTTATGGTTGTCACATGTTAATTTGTTTGTATTTCAAAGATTATTGTCATGAATATATTCCAACTTTTTATAATGTGCAATAATGTGTCCACAGTCTACACACAAACAAAATTGTTTGTAACCCCCTGAAACTGACAAAAGTAACAGATAAAAATTGACTGAAAATGAATAAATGAAAATCATACATTGCTTTTGACATGTGGCTCAACAAAATCACTTTCCAAAATAAAATAATGAAACAGGTTTGATAAAAATAATAATCCAAGCCAGGAGGAAAATTGATGACACACTGAAGAGACAGACGATGCTAATCCAACCAACCTCCAAAGAAACTGAAGGTGAACTTCAAGGTCAGAGTACATCAATGTCAGATTGCACTATACGTCACTTTTTGAGCCAAAGTGGACTTCATGGGAGATGAGCAAGGAAGAAAGCAAAGCATGAAAAAGCGAGACTGGACTTCACCACAATGGATATTAAACCATAAAGCTTCTGGAAGAATTTCCTTTGGACTGATGAGACAAAACTGGAACGTTTTGGCGAGGCACATCAGCTCACAGATGCAAATAATGAGGCATACCAAGAAAAGAGTACAGATCCTTCTGTGAAACATGGCAGAGGCTCAGTTATGTTCTGGGGCTGATTTGCTGCATCTGGCACAGGGTGTCTTAAATTTGTATAGGGTTCAATGAAATATCAAGGCATTCTGGAGAGAAATGTGTTGCCTTGTGTCAAAAAGCTTGGAGTTATAGGTTATAGGTCTTACAACACACAACTAAAAACACCCCAGAATGTCTAAGAGGAAAACTATGGACTGTTCTAAACTGGCCTTCTATAATCCCTGATCTAAATACTTATAAACATCTGTGGAAGGTGCTGAAATGTTCCATCTGGATAAGACACACTTCAAACCCGAGACAACTGGAACAGTTAAACCAAAATGTCTGTGGAAAGGTGCAGAAGTCTCATAGACAGTTACAGAAATCATTTGGTTGTAGTAATTATCTCAAAAGGTTGTACAAAAAAATAAAAAATAACAATAAGATTCAGGTTTCATCATCGTTGTCCCAGCCTCTTTCAGTAGTTTGTTTTTTCTTGTAGATTTTCAATAGATAATTTTCTGCAATTTTTAATTTGTCATTACATTTGTCAGCTTTAAGTTATTTCGGTGACCAAGGTGGGCTTCTCTGTCGTTAACAGAGGCTTACCAACAATTTTGTCCATGTGCTTTTTTGACATGAATTTGACTTTGTTTTTTTTTTTTTGTTTTTTTTTTGCCTGTCGTTAATCAGATTTACATATGTTAACTTTTTTCAGAAAGCTATTCAGTGATATCAGGGAGAAAATGTTTCCAAGTTCCAAAGAACCAATTTTGTGTCTAAAAACAAAAAGGCACCGTTTCCCAACTTGATGTGCTTGAATCAGTTCTGACTTCTCACTCTTTACAAAAAGGTAAAAAAAAGAAAAAGGTTGCCAGTGTGACCTCTGCTGCATTTTATCTCCTGACTGTTGAGAAAAAAACTTAAAAAGTAAGTTAATAAAGAAGAAAAACAGTCGATCAAACTCTTGCTAAGGAATATATACTGAAGGGAATAGCACCTACCTCTACTGCAATCTACTGCCGAATCAAAAGTGTTCAGTTCTAAATACATTGGTTCTATTCTATTCATTTTGTTTATTAAGTGCAATCCAACCAATGTATTCAAAACAAAACAGAGCCAAATTTAATCAAAAGACATTCCGACAACAAACAATCTCATTAGTATGTAGGCTCGGAGGAAATAAAGAAAGGAAAATAATGAAACAGTTTAAATAATCACCCCAAGAGGAGAAATAATCAAGCCAATTCATTCTTTCTATATGCAAGTTGTCACTCAGGCTAAAATCTTTACTTTCACCATCACTGCTTCGCTGTAAATACTGCATTGTGCTTTTCCCGGTCACATCTATCAGCGACTAATGTTTTATTCAGCTTTAAGGGAAACTAGGAATGTTGTTTTCGACACTCGGAAACAACTGAAAGAAAAACTGAGCTCACAAACAAATAAATTATATGTTTTAGGAAAACAACTCCACATTAAATACTTTATTCACAACTGGCACTCTTACCCCCGGAAACAAGCAACAAAAAGCAGTTAAAATTCACTGCTAAGCAAACATAAGGACATTATGCGTAATGCCAGGGAAACAACTGTTCAGGTGAATTTGTTTCCTCTCAAGGCAAACCTTTAGTTTTCATTTCGCTTCTGCTGCTGCTGCTGAATTTGACTTTGTCTGTTACGTTGCCAGGTTCACGGTCTTTGTGCACAGATACAAACGGAAGAGAGACTCTGTGGCGCAGTGTGGTGCACACCGTCTGATAGTCAGGCCAGAATTGCCGTCTATAGGCCGGATAGGGGGCCATAAGCGGCAAGGGGAGACGGGGAGAGAGAGAAAGGGCCCCCGGCAAGCTGCCCTGGCTTTGTTTACAACAAAAAGCCATTGTTTGATGTGGTCGCACACCCGGCTCCACAGCTCCCACTCCCACAGGATGTGCTCTGGGTAAAATGCCAGACGGAGGCCACTGCTGGATGACTTCGACCTCGCGCCGCACTGGGACTCTTAGCTGAGTCCTCCTCAGGCCTCTGGAGAAATAAATAAAACAATAACAGCTTGATGGTCTTTAGTTTGGTATCTATTATGGAAGGAATCTGTAAGAAACATTTAGCAGCTGTTACCTCAGTGGAGTTCAGATCAATTTTCACTGAACTGGGGAGAGCAAAGAAAACATTATATGGTGGACCAGAAGTAAATCTGTGCGTAAAAAAAGAGGTATATTCTTCCGGCTAATATTAATGTGTTTGTCTTGGGGTTAGTGAGATTTTTAATTGTAATGGGTTTCTTTGTTTTTTTTTTTTTTTACAAGTGGATGATTTCATCTTCTTTAATCAAGGTATGTTCCCAGCATTTCTGGCAGGAGTGCCGAGGCTTTAAGATAAATATTTGCGAGGTGATCAGATAATCCGCTCGTTTATTGCCTGCAGCTGTTTTTTAGCCAGTCTGATAAACACGATAAATCAAACCTGGCAGAGTTGTTAAGGAGGAAAACGAAAACATATACAGCAGTAAATTTTATTTAATGTCATTTCTTGACCTTCTTACTCAAAGGGAAGAAGTGTGTTGGTTTGGATTGAACAGATGCATGAATAATCAAATCCCAGTCATCCTACCGAAAGCACATCAAAATGCATAGGATGCTGATTATTCAAACACAGCTTGTCTTCTGCCAGGTAAAAAAAAATTCTTATTGATTTATTTTTCATTGAATACCTATGAGGTTTCAACAGAAAAGATAAATTATGTTGTATACTAAAAATCTTGTTTTGACTGTACCTTGTAAAAGTTTTCATATTCTGTGAAGTTTTAAAAAAAAATCATCTTACAACTAAAAAGCTTCAGTAAAAGTCACTGGTATTGTTTGGGACTGAGCAGCACAAAGTAGTGCTTGATTATAAAGCCAATGGAAAAGGAGACATTGGCTTCAGGGTATTTTAAGTATAAAGTGCAGCATATATAGTCACTTCCCCTACGAGTCAATGTGACCACCTTTTGCCGCAGACAGTAAAAGTCTTTCAGAGTGTGTCTCTACACGCTTTTCAAAATTGCTCAAAATGTGTCCGAATGGGCAGAATATCTGTGTGAATATGAATTTTTCAAGTTTTACAACAGTTTTGCAATTTGATTTTGGTCTAGACCAGGGATGTCACTCTTGTTTTCATTTAAGGCCACATCATGATCATGAATGTCTTTAAAGGGCTGGTTGTGGCTAAATGTATTGATGAAACTAGCAATTGTCAAACTGTTAAAATATTAATAGTTGCTCAGCAGTTTCCAGTCTCTTTTCAAGCTTTTCAGTCGAGGCACTGCATATTTTTATGCAAAATAAAATGAAATATAAGAAGGGTACCCCATGTGCTACACTAATTGGCCAAGGGATTCCTCCGAAGCATCAGTGATCAAGCCGCTTTGGCTAAGAAGCTGAGATTATATGTGTTTGCACAGCAACTTAATACAAACATATTGTTCTAGGCCACTTCCAGTCCCATTCTGCCTGATCCTACCATTCTGTGCCAAATCATCATTACAATCAAGCTGCGTGCAACTTGTTTATAGAGGGCATCAAACCCAGAGAGCGTTTGTTGTGTTTATGATGCTGCTACTCAATCGAAACAAACTCGGACCACATAGGGGACATGCATTAAAAGGATTTCTGCAAGAACACCCAAAGCTTCATATCACACACAAGTGATTCCTTGAGGGGATCGTCCAGCTGAACGCCTCGGTAGAAACAACCCAATAAAAGGTGCAGGAATTGCTTCCCGAAGGACCAATTTATATCAACCACATAGCATGCTGTGTAAAAAAAAAAAAAAAAAAAAAAAGGATGGTTCAAATAAAAATTCTCTTTACTTTAGAATGTTTAAAGTTAAAATTCTTCAAATAGCTTCAAACTCTTTTGCAATAAATAATTTTTGGTGGAAAGCATTTAAGTAGCTCTTTAGCCTGCTATGGCCATAAAGTAGACTGTACCAGTAGCTTGTAAATGGTGATAATCTGGGCCTAAAGCAAACAGGGGAAGCTAAGACACGTATGGTGGTAAGCCAAGTTCAATCCATGCTCTGACCTTGCTGCTCACATGCAGGAAAGACATGAAAGAAGCGTTGATGTCTCTACTGCCCCCAAGAGGTGCTGGATCCACGGGCAGGAAGGGGAGACAGCTTCAAAGCCGGACTTCATGCACGTTTAGCTTAAGAGTTTAATAAACTCTTCAGGAGCTGATGAGAGAGGATTGTTTGAGTCTGAATGAGAAGCATATTTAACCGAATGATTTACTGCGTTTAAGCAAGCCAAGTATCCCTGCAGGAAACCAAACATACTGTGAGTCTTAGCTGTTTCATGCAGGCTCCATTTATTTAATTTTTCATGTCGGTGGAAGTACAGAGCAAGCAGGAAACCCCTACAAAAAGCCTACCTGTTAGTCCTTGAGCAGTTCTGAGAAACAGTCCTAAGTGAACATTTTGAAGATGAAATATTCTCTCTGCCTTTGCTCTTTTGATGTGATGTCTCTGGCAGAGTTCGAGAAAAGCAACACAAGCGATGACAGAGTAACCAAAATTCAGGCCGCCTAACTATAACGGTCCCTTTTTTTTTTTTTTTTTTTTTAATGCAACACACAAGACTGTCAAGATAGTTTATTGCCAGCTGTTTCATCTGTCAGCAGTCATGGCTGGAATTAATAGAGTCTTAAACATAGGCAGCTGTGAATTTTCTATACTGTGGCTTGTGGCATCAGAAGGAACAGTTGTTATACTGATATGATGAAACGTCCGTATACAATGTGGCGCGGCTGCTTTGTTTCATCTCATGAAAAACATTGAAGCTGACTGACTGCAAGATATGCAACTCAAATGAATAATCAGGCCGTGCCGAGGTGGCTTTGATAGAACAATGTGATCCATGCTCGCTTTTTGACGTAATTACACATATATCACGCTGAAAGTAATTATGTGTGGATTTATCTGTCGACGTAGATAGATCAAGGAGCCAGACTCTGCTTATAATCTTTAAAAGTGGTCATAACTAACATTTATTTACAGTTTCTAAGGGACTATTAAATATGTCATTTGGCATTCGATTGAGTTTTAAAAACGATCTTCCTAGTGTCTGACAATTTTTAAAAGAAGTTCTTTTGTCATAGTTTTGCCACGCAGCTGTGACCAGTGAGATGATCAAGCATAACAAGCCTCCGAAGCTCTAGGGGAGACAATGCAAGTCTTTAAAGCCAATTTTTTTTTTTACTACTTTTTGATGAGAAGAAAACTGAATTTTACATATATAATGATAATAGATGTATGTAAAACTTTGACAGGTACTCTATATAAGAAGATTACACAGTATTAAAAATAACATTTAATTCTAAAATCAAAACAATTCATTAATAATCAGCTGGTAATTTCCCATACCTGAAAAGTATTAAAGAATGGTGTACAATGCACAAAATCAATGTGCAAACGTCTTCACATGTAAGGGTCTTGGTTTGGATTTTCTACGTAGCTATCACTGTTTGAATTTATAAGAGGATTTTTTTTTTCTATGATACTCAGCGTCAATACCGGTTCCTTCTCTTTGATGAGTCAGGATGAATTTACTCATATAATAAATGTAAATAAGATTGTCAGCTCTGCTAAGCTCTGCAAGTCTGCTTGCAGCTTTAGGAGACTTTCCTCATATGCTGCAGGGCTGAAAACCTGGGAGTCTGAACTGTCAGTAACCCAGCCATTATGCATCTCTTCCTGAACCTCTGTGTGTGTACACAAGGCTGCTGCAGCACACCTCAACAGGCGCTTGTTTTGCCTCATGCTGCCAAGAAGGCTGGTTCTGGAAGTGTCATGACAACATGTACAATCACTTGCTTTTCACCTTCTGATCAATACACTATTGGCTGCTGTGGAGATATGAGCACTGCCCTGCTTGAGCAGCCAAGCTTTAGTCAACACCTGCTGTGAAACCACCAGCCTGCTGCACATTAATTTCAATCCTAGATTAAACATATTTAAGAACAGAGCAGCAGTGCTGTCAGGGCAACCATAGTGATTTTTTTTTAAACTACATCTTCCTCTCTGCTGGAGTCAATAGCATCTCCCTGAAGGTTTTGAAGTAAGGAACCAGCCTCGGTGGTTTTTCCAAAATGTGGATCTGGAGCACAGCAACAACAACACAAGCAATGGATTTACAACACCTCATAGAAGTATGAACTTGAACTTTTTGTTATGTTTATCGTTGTAGCAGCCACACACCTAAATGTAATTTAGTGCCATTTAGAAGATAGACCAAGACAAAATAGCATCTACAACTGTAATTGTTTTGCGATGTCTCAACTACCTATGCAGATTTAAAGAATGGATATTTTTGCCCATATCTGTTTGCAAAATAGCTCAAGCTCAGTCATATTAGATGGGGGACATGCGAAAACGTCAAATTTCAAGTCTTTCCACTGTAACTTACAACCCCACCAGGACCCTTGTGGTTAGGTTAGGCATTTACTTCTCGTAAATAAAACTATGTAGGGACCCTGGAACACCGGATGGCCGGGTAAGTCCTCCAGGAGGTCTTAAACCACGACTGGCAACTAACTTGTGTCAACTCTGCTCCACAGGTATGTTGCCACATTTTGATTTGCAGATTTGTTTGTTTGCCTGTTATAACACTTACATCCCATACTGATGCAGACCATGTGCATACTCATTTCCCTGACTTTCACAGTTCTGTTGGAAACCTAAAGTTTAGGTTGTGTTGAATATATTTATTTTTGAGAATTCTCATACATGATAGTTCTATCCTTTTGTTGAGACCTTTGAGCTGCCTTACTTTATTTTGGAGCAACTGGATTTGATGTGTTGTGAAAAATATATTCTCCTATTGGTGATTTCTTTTGTTTTTGCTTTTTCACCATAAGCGAAAACAATGATAATCTGGTGTTTTGAAATAAATAATGATATATGAACCAGAGTAAAACAAAAAACTGTTTTTATATTTTGTACAATGACTTGGTAATTCTGTTTGCTTGCAGAAATGCTTACAGGAGAATCTACAGGCACCAGTTTGTGACCATAAGCTCAAGCCCAATTCAACTACGCTGCAGGAAAGTAATTTGAAGCACGCTAGTAAGTTGATCTCCAAGTAGATAAAAAGGTTTTGAATTGGCCTAGTCAAAGAATGAAATATAAGTGATGTGCTGTGGCCTGAGGTTGAGCAGGTTGTTCACGCTCAGCACCCTTCAATATGGTTGGAAGCAATAATAACAGAACAATGGGCCAAAATTCCTCGACGGGTTGAATTGCTTATAACCCTCAAGAGAACCATCATTTTTTTAAATCTAATATTAAAATTGACTGTTGATCTGAAATATTTATTAGTGTCAACAAAGAGCAACTACTAGGCACTTTATTACTACAATGTATATGTGACTATATTTTCAAATATGCATTACAAATTTAGTATCAATTAAATTTTACCTCTTTGTTTTCCTGACACTTAGCCCCAACTTTCTTTCATGTTTGTTGAATATGAAAAAAAGATGATCAAAAATAAAATATTTAAAACTATATATGCCAAAACTCAATTCAGTAAACGTTTGTTGCAGTCTCACATACTAATTAGCTTGTATTCTGAGATAATAAAAGCAGCTTGATCATCGTATATCTATCTATTTTGCAGCAGATGGCCATGGGAAGTTGTCGGCAGGCCGTTCATTTGAAATCAAGGAAACTGAGAATGTCAAAACAGGCACTTGGTAGCAACTCATCACATCTTTATTTTAGATAAAAGAAACGAGCCTTGAGTAATGATGTATGAGGGTGTCCCATTTTGAAGGGAATGTTTTTAACCACAAAAAACATTCCTTTTTGTGGAGTAAAGGGCTCTGAAGTAATTCACTTGGTGTAGGTGCAGCACTGGGAAACTAGATATAAAGTCGGACTCTTAAACACGAACAGTAAAAGCAAATTCTTAACACGCTCATGTTATTGGCACAGTCATCTTTTGGGAAAGGGGGAAAATATTAAGTAGCTGTTGCTAAACTTTAGGGTTGGGGTGACTTCAGCCCCTCCTATTATAGTGGTCTACGACAAAAACGGCTGCACCAGGTTAAAGCATTAATTCCAGCCAAACGGTGCAGCTAAAGCTAAAAATGACTTCCACACAATCACCCAAAGTGGGCAGGGGAGTGGGAGGTGGCAATTTGGAACGAGAATTTAAAGAGCGAAGGCACTGCCAAATTAAAACCGGCTTATCACTGCTACTTCTGTGAGCAGCAGCCATTTAAAACTGATTTTCTTTATGCATTTTGACTGACAACTGCAAACTTTTCATTTATGAACCACGGTTGTCATGGGCAACAGAACATCATCTCTTGTTCTTAATGCATTTTCAAACTTCTGTTCAATTTAGGAGCGACATAGGAATTTCTGAAGCAACTTTTTTTTTTTGCACATTTACAGACCGTGTTCGTTAAACTTATATGAATTATCTTGCTAAGCCAACATAGACGTTCGCCAACATATATTTCAGTTATTCTTGAGAATAAGGACAAAACGGGTTTTAATTTTCCCATAATTTTTTTTTATTTCTCAACCTTATGTATGCAAATATGACAAATAATGTTTAGGAAATGTGAAGATGCTAAGGTACAGGCTCCCAGTTGCAAAAATCTTTTAAAAAATTACATTTATAATTGACCTGACCTAGTACGTTGTCATCACAATCTGACAAAAATAAATTAAAAATAATTTTTTATGACCCTATTAGTGATATTTTTACTCATTTTACAGACAATTGCTTCTCAAGAAACAAAATAAATATTATTTAAAACCAAAAACAACAAAAAGGCCATCTGATGGAGTTGACAGTGCATGACGGAGTTGACACAGAACTGAAGTGGTGACAAACTAGTGAATAAAATGAAAAACTTGGTACATGTGAAGTAATGCAATTCATGTAAAATACATTAAAATTAATTAATTGCACATTTAAGTGAGATTTGACAACAATTTCACTGAAAGAGTCAGAAAAACTCTGATGGAGTTGACATCTGACGGAGTTAACAAAAAGCCAAACTACCTCAATTTATAGGATGTTATTCTGAAGGAGGCCATATTGTAACTCGTCAGGTCCATGAAATATTTACAGTTTACCAAAATTAAGCTTTTATTTCACACAATTTCATCAAAGTTTTGTAAATTGTCAGTTATGGAGTTGACACATCATGGTTGTGACAAGCAACTTAGGAATAAAACAGAAGAAAAAACTAAAGAATAACTTAAGCTAACCAGAGCTAACTAGCCCCCTTAGCAAAGGAAGAGAAAAGAAGAGATCATGGGGTCCTCAGAAGTTCTGGTGCCCCCCAATAATGCCTGTTTTTTTTTTTTTTTTACATTCTTTTCATTTCTGACGGTGTTGACAAAAACTAGGGACAAATTTCAGTGGAGTTGGAAAATATATAAAAATGATTTTTAATTAAATTTATTGATACCTCTATAATTATTTATATGATTACTTATACTTAATTGTCACAATATATAATTTTAGTATTTCTTTAATTATTTGAAACTATTATAATGTATTGAGTTCTGCTCCTGGACAAGGGATTTTACAGGCATCATCCACCAACTACAATGTTTAAAATGAAAAAATATTCAGCAAATACCAAGAAAATATAAGTTGTTGTGCACACATGACCCAGGTTAGTTGAGTCAGATTTTTGAAAAAATTATATTTTGTGTATATTTTATTCAAATTTTGTGCTTTATCTATAGGACCCATTTTGTCCCTATTCTCAAGAATCACTGATTTCCATTTTATAATGAAAATACCTAAGTAAGGATTGTTGTAAAATCCAGCAAATAGGTTACAACAATTCACTTGAACTGCATTTTCAGCATTTTTGAAAATGCTTAGTATAACAAAGAATATTATTATAATCTATTATAATAAATTAAATAATTTTGATAACGGTTTAACAAAGATTTGACTAAATGAAATAAATGCAATAAACTGAAGATTATCTAAAACTGTCAATAATGAACAGAGAAATTGAGAACAGTGTGCTTCTAAAAGATTTGCCTTTGGTATTGTATGCTGCAATTGATGCAAATCTTCTTGATTTCAGTTGTATGTACAGTTCAAGGTGGATTTTATTCAACATTTTACCCGCTTGCTTCCTTCAGCTTTAATTGTAATCATGTATTTTCAGCTACAAACAAAAGTAAAAAGGAAAACAATGTTTCGTGGTGACAAGCCCGTAGTGTAGAAACACAGCTATGAGAAAAAAAAACAAAAAAAACAGTAATAGTAGGTAGTAAGCCATTATAAATAAATAAAAAATACTAAAGCAGATACATTTGCATTATTATTTCCCATCTACATTTTTTGTTGAGTCCATAATTACACCCTGTCTACAGAAAGGTACTCACAGGTGTCACAGAACAACAATGGAGGGCAATTTGTTCGGCGAATGACATTTCTGACACTTTGTCGTGTTTGTCCGAGCAACGTCATTTCTAGCCACTATGAGCCTTACTTTGCTCTGGGGGGGCTTTGACAGCTCCACTGCTATTAAAAGTGTGATTAGGCAAATTATATAGGCCTGCTTTTTAGCTGAAACTTGAGGAGAAAGCTGAATGCAGAAGCAGAATTTTAATCAGATTTCTGGGCTGTGTCAACCTACAGAGAACATAGATTTGCTGAAAGGCAAAGTTTATTTATTTATTTCAGCATAACTTTTCTAAAAATCATACAACTTTTTTTTATGTAAAAATGAATCAGTTAAGTTTAATTCAATTTGATTTGATGTCATTAGGACAAAATAGTAAGTAAAAAGAAATTATAGATTAAAATCACTGTTTTTGTGATTGTACTTTAAGGTCATTTGTCATTGGTACCTTCTGCAAATTAAATCCGTTTTGAAGAAAGTAATTGTAAAAGAAAGTTATAAGTATTTTTGCAGAAATTGCAGACGGCCAACAAGTCATGCAAGGGACAGAGCAAACATGTGAAAGAAGAGACTCTGGTCAGAAGAGACCAGCACTGAACTTTTTGACCTACTTACAAAACACTATTTGCGGCAGAAACTAGCAGTACACACAGATGCACTGTTCGGCTCTTGAAACATTGGGGACTTGGCCTAATAAGCCCTAATAAATGTGATTCTTTTAAATGACCTTTTAAATCTTGTGACATTATCAAAGTGACAAATTTCTAACATACAGGCTCCTCATTTCTTATATTTTTTGTGATGAGAAGAGTAATTAACAACAGTACTTAGCTGATTTTCTTCAATCTTGGTCAAATGTTAGATTCTTAAAGGGGCAGTGTTATGTGTTTTCCAGGCACAAAGGGCCATTTTATAGCACCAATTAATTATGTTACCTTCAGTTGTTATAAAAATGCTATTCGTACGAAATATGATTTAAAGGAAACTTGATTAATAATCAAAGCAGCTCTCCAGATATGTTTTTCATAAGAGAATAACATTATAATGTAAAAGTCACAAAACTTGATTTTACATAACAATGCCTGTTTAATATTCATATTCATTTAGAAGTAAGAAATTTGTTTTAGTTAAGACAAGATAAATACAAGCCAGGCCTGGAAGGAATCCCGTTAGAAGATGCAAAAGACTCAAAACTGCAGTAGAGATTCAAGACAGCAATCGTAAACACACAGCCAGAGCTACAGCGGGTCAGTTTAAAGAACATTCATATGTTAGAATGTCCCAGCCAAAGTCTAGACGTAAATCCAATCAGGAATACATGACAGGATTTCAAAACTGCTGTTCAGAGATGTTCTCCGTCCATCCAGCCTGACTGAGTTTGAGCGTGTTTGCAAAGACGGTCTGGCCCATATTTCAATGTCCAGATGTGCAAAGCTAGTAGAGACACACCAAAAGTCTTGCAACAAGTCTCTTGACTTGACTCAGGAGGGCTGAAAGGAAAAGCATGTCACCAAGTCTACAAAATAATGTATTCTTTTACTTGATTCTCACATTTGTGCCCTACTTAGGAGCTTGTCTTTACATAAAATTGCAACAAACATTGCACAGAGAGACCGAGAGGCGGTTTGAACACGGACTCCTGGCATACAAAGGTGAGGTTGTTTATGTTCAGTGGCCCAGCAGCACAGCAGAGTCCTGAGGATAAAGCCTTAAGCCAGAGCACAGCAGATAGCCAGGGGTGAAGTGAGTAGCTCAGACAATACTTTTAGCTTCCGAGGCAAGCGTCCTGCTGCAGTGGCACACCACACCAGATAATGTGTCACACAGCAGTATGCTGGTGTCGCCAACAAAAAGACCCTTATTCCCACTGTCAGAAGGAGACGTCATGGAAAGAATGAGAAACTACACTGCAAAGACTTTTAAAGAGGAAACAGATTAGGGGAGGAAAAGTCTCTTGAGCAGGACTTCAAGAGTAAGTTAGGGGAGGTGTGATGCTGCTAGCAATGGGAAAAGAGCTAGATTTTTTTTCCCTCTCTCTGCCTCCCCTTCTTCCCATTCCTATGTAGGAATAGGCAGGCCGAATAATATAATTGGTTCCAGGAGCAGCCAACGATACAGGGAGGAACTTTAACATATCCCAAGAAATCTGACAGTACATGCCGACGAGAGTAAAGAAAAAAGGAAAACAAAATAAATGCAAGTTGACAGGCAGAATGGGGGACAGTTAGGCTTAGTGTTATTACCATGACAAAGAGAAAAGAGCACAGTGTCTGCTCCCTGCAAAGAGGGTGAAGAGGTTTAAGGACAGAGCAGCAGGAGATGAGGAAGTGGCACACTGAGCAGTGTGTGTGAGACTCTCCGCCTGCGGGTGCATGAGTGTGTGTGTGTGTGTGTGTGTGTGTGTGTGTGTGTGTGTGTGTGAATCTGTCTCCCTCTGTCTCCCTCTGTCATGAGTGTGTGTGTAATCATACCTCTTGCAAGCCACAGCACTTTGTCTGCTCTGATATTAATGCTTTGCACCCAGAACATAGCAGCGAAGGCTCGCGGAGGATTTTTTTTTCTCTTCTTCTAAAGACAGAAATGATTAAGTATGTTTGTTTTATGCTTGCACAGGCCCCAGAAATGGTGTTACGGATTGAATCAGCTGCAACAGAGACAACTATTAAAGACTGATAACTCCTAAGGGGCCCTTCAGGGCTAGCAGGAGATAGATTACTCCTCTGCAGGGTAAGAAATGACATCATCCCAGGCTGGAAGCTGTTAAGAAGACGGGCTTGAGCAGTGCATGCTCCGTGTACCGTCTTCAAATGTTTTACACACAACTCAAGCATTAGCATGAGGATTGGATAATTCTGGCACTTTGCATGACTTGACCAGATCAAACAACAGGAGGCAGGGTTAATCTGCACCATGAAAGTTTCTGCAGGAACACAACTATTCAGTCTGTTGGCAATCCTCAAGGGCAAATGCAGCGATACTGTCGGGAACAAGCTCTGATCTGAATTAACTTTGCTCACAACTGAGCAAAATTTAGAATCGCGCTGTTTATGTTCACCGGTGCTTTCACATGAATCCTTTTTCTGTCTTCCTCTAATAAGCCTTTCACTCTACGACAAAAATCAAAACAAATAAATGAAGGGAAGTAAATGAATAAAAATATGTTTCAGGAGAAGAGTTTCACTCCAAATCGGTTTTTCTTAGAGCATAAAGCATTGCAGCTGCTCGACGCTGCATGCATTAATAAGAAAACGACAAGAGAAAAAAAAAAAGTAATTTCGCATCATAATGAGGCCATTTTAAAAAAGGAAACAACACGTTTTTATTTAAGGCTGTGTTTAAATATTCATAATTTATGAAACAGTATGCATGCAAAAGTTAGCATATTCAGAAAGAGTTAAAACTTAAATTGTGCGTGAAGATTGTTTTTGTTTGTTGTTTTATAACATGCACAAATATTTACAGTAATATATTAATGGCATTGAAGAACTAATTAATATAAACAATTAAGTAAATAGCTTAAGAAGGGAAAAATGCTATTTGATAGAAATTGGAAATATGCATATATGTACACACTAATTAGCTTTTTAAAGACAGAAATAAAAAGGTTTTAAAGAGCAGACTGCAATTGTTTTTCATTAGCAACTAGAGTGCACTGATGGAATCCGAGGATATCTGCAAGGTGAACCAGCACCCTGCAACCTTCAGACTTTATAAACAGATATTTCCATGAGATTAAATGCAGTATTAAAGAACTGAACACCATTTTGTGGAATGAGCATCTTGACATTTTTTGTGAATTTCTTTTCTATTAGATCACCAATATGGAAAGGTTTCTCTTGCACACAGGCAGAAATTATGTCACTTTAACAACGGATACTAATTCTATTAAAATGTGTTTTAACTGTTTATATAGTGATTTAAAAACTGTTAAAACGTGGTTTGATTGCACCACGCTTGTGCAATCAAACGTGGTGCACGTTGTGTTATGCAAACCCAGCAATTTCCGAAATCATGTTGAGGTAGACAATTGCTCTTTCATTTTATTACAATTTAAAGGGATGGTATGTACTGTACCTCTAAAATTTCTAAATATTTTAACGTAAAAATCTTATTTACATGTTTTTGCCATTTTGACCAATGGGATATCCAGATATTTTAAATTAAACTAGAAAAAAAACCACTACTAAAAAATAATACATAAAATAAAATAATAATAGGCACATAAATGCTCATGTTATCATTATAGTTGAATCCGAATAGCGACACCGTTTGTTGCACTGTTGCCTGGCAGCATGGAGTTTGCATGTTCTATCTGTGGATGCATGGGTTCTCACTGGGTACTCCAACTTTCTCCCACGGCCGAAAAACAAGGCTGCTACTGCTAGGTTAACTGGTCTCACTAAATAGACCTTCAGCATAAGTGTGTATGTGTATGCGTGTGTGTGTGCGTGTGCGTGCGTATCTGCGTGTGTTTGTGTGGTTGGTTCTCCTGTGTGTGGCGATCTGACTATGTTGTTCCCCTCCTATCTCCTACAGTCCCAAATCTGTAGGAGATAGATACTGGCCCCCCACAAATGATATTTTTATTATTATTATTATTATTATTATTATTATTATTATTATTATTATTATTATTATTATTATTATTATTATTATTATTAATTTCTCAGTTTTTTATTTGCATTTCTTAATTCAGGACAGCGAATATGAATACACATATTCACTGGAACAGAATATTTCCTGTCTGGGTTATCGGTTTTTAGCTGAAACCTACAACCTTGAACTCCCTCAACAGATTTGAACGGAGCTTGTGGAGCCTCATAAAATATTATTATGGGTTCCAAATCAAAATTGCTTCGTTATCTCCTCCTCAGACTCGCAAAAATTGGTGATTCATTCTGGTCTGCTTTTAATGCCAGAGAGCTGCTAAGATATTATAGTGTGTTTTCTCGTCCAATGCTGTTGGGTGTGTCACTTTAGACCCTGCAACATGTGTTATTTTTTTTCCTCTCGCTGGCACAAACACATACCCACACACACACACACACACACACACACACACACACACACGCATACAGACGCACTTTATCGGCTGGTATCTTTTTACTTGTTAGGAAGTTTTTTGCTGCACAGGGAATTAGCAGAAGCAACATGTTTTTTGTTTTTTTTTGTTTGTTTTTTTGCCACACCACATTGCCCCAGACAAGAAGGTTATGTTTTCCTAACCTCTTGTTTTGAAGCACACTACAATGTGGCAAATTTCTCTCTTCTGCTTGAGAAATTCTAGCCAAGTTATCTGCAAAAGTGAGTGGGAAGAGCAGCAGCTGCTGCTCCAAAGTTTTATCTAACCGGCATTATAAATTTCAACAGCAGACATTAAAATGAACATGACTGTGTGTTTAGCACAAGATATAAGGGGGGGGGAGGGAACTAAATGGGAATTTCTCTCAAATGGAAAAGAGATGTTCCAATGATCAAAGATTTTTACATCCAAAGGAGAAAAACACAATTCTAGAGTTTCAACATCAAAATAAAAAGCCTAATACTAAAATGAGCAGTTATGTTGACTGTGCTCCAGCTTCAAGTGGATATTGATTTTCTAAGTAAAAGTAAAATAGCTTTGAGTAAATTTCTGTTCAGTATCCCAATTTAATTTAGAGTTCAGTAAGCCCAAATATTTATTTACTTACTTGTTTCCTCCCATGGAAAATTTTGTTTCATCATTTGTTAAAAAGAGTATTTGACTCTGTGACATAACAAAAAATGACACATTTTCATTATTTGTAGCTAATGTATTATATTAGTAAGTGGGCTACTAATGCACAGGCTCATGCAAAATTATTCAAAGCATTAAACATTTTCAAATTTTATTGCATTAACACCACGAAAGAACAAGGTTTAGAATACATGTATACATTTTTAGAATACATTTGAGCTTTTTTGCTAAGAAGAATGGGACACAGTTGGGAGAGCCCAAGTGACCAGCAGTTTTAATTACAGCTTTATTTGTTTTTGGGTTTTTTTTTTTTTTTTTTGCTTTATTTGATAGTTAATTGACAGAAAAGTGGGTAATGAGAGAAGGGGGAAGACATGCAGCAAAGGTTGCCAAGGCTGGGAATTGAACCTGCGACAGCTGTGTTGAGGACTAAGGCCTCCATATGTGGGTTGTGCTTAACTCCTGCACCACCACAGCACACCCCTGATCACAGCTTTAAGTCTTTGATTAAAGCATCAGGAATTCAGGAAATACTTTGCATATTTCCTCAATCAATATGCAAAGTATTGATTCATGGAAGCTTATGAATGCACCTCATACTTTTCAGAATTTTATTCTTAAAAAATGTTGAAACATGCAGATAATTTTATGATACCTCAGTGATTCTTGAGAATAGGGACAAAACAGGTCCTATGGATAAAGCATGAAATTTGAATAAAATATACACAAAATATATTTTTTTCAATATCTAACTAAACTAACCTGGGTCATGTGAGCACAACAATGTATATTTTTCTTTTTTTTGCTGAATATTTTTTTATTTTAAACATTGTAGTCGGTGGATGATGCCTGTAAAAGCCCTTGTCCAGGAGCAGAACTCAATACATTCTTATAGTTTAAAACAATTAAAGAAATACTAAAATTATATATTATGACAATTAAGTATAAGTAGTCATATAAATAATTATAAAAGTATCGATAAATTGAATTAAAAATAATTTTTAGATATTTTCCAACTCCGTTAAAATTTGTCCTTAGTTTTTGTCAACACCGTCAGAAATGAAAAGAATGTAAAAAAATCAGGCATTATTGGGGGGCATCAGAACTTCTGAGGACCCCATGACGTTGTCTTTTCCTTTGCCAGGAGGGCTAGTTAGCTCCGGTTAGCTTAAGTTATTCTTTTTCTTTTGTTTTATTCCTAAGTTGTTTGTCACAACCATGATGTGTCAACTCCATAACTGACAATTTACAAAACTTTGATGAAATTTTGCGAAATAAAAGCTTAATTTTGGTATAATGTAAAGATTTCATGGACCTGACGAGCTACAATATGGCCTCCTTCAGAATAACATCATATAAATTGAGGTAGTTTGGCATTTCGTCAACTCCGTCAGATGTCAACTCCGTCAGAGTTTTTCTGACTCTTTCAGTGAAATTGTTTTCAAATCTCACTTAATTGTGCAACTAATTCATTTTAATGTATTTTACATGAATTGCATTACTTCACATGTACCAAGTTTTTCATTTTATTCACTAGTTTGTCACCACCTTCAGTTCTGTGTCAACTCCGTCATGCACTGTCAACTCCATCAGATGGACTTTTTCTTGTTTTTTGTTTTAAATAATATTTATTTTATTTCTTGAGAAGCATTTGTCAGTAAATTGAGTAAAAATATCACTAATAGGGTATTTTAAAAATCATTTTAGATTTATTTTTGTTAGATGGTGATGACAAAGTTTTGGGTCAGGTCGATTAAAAATGTAATTTTTTTAAAAAAATTCGCAACTGGGAGCCTGTACCTTAGCATCTTCATATTTTCTAAACATTATTTGTCATATTTGCATACATAAGGTTGAGAAATAATTTTAAAAAAATATGGGAAAATTAAAACCCATTTTGTCCCTATTCTCAAGAATCACTGACCTTATGTATCATATGTAAAACATAAAGTCTATGATTTTTATTTTAAAAAGATGGAAAAAGTCAAAGGGGTAGGAGGACTTTTGTAAGGAACTGTACCTGTTGAACTCCTGGAAAATCAGAGACTTTATAAATAGCCCCTTAGGGGTATTGCAGTCTGAAACTGTTTTACCTGCATGTTAACAAAAGGTTATTTTATCTACTTTTGGAGATTTTATTCTTATTATAAATGTTAACTGGAGCACAAAGGAAGCGAGCACCACAGGGGGAAAAAAATAAATTACTATCTTCTTATCTTTTGCTCTTCCTTCCTCATCAGTGCAAAGGTTATCTTTTTTGTGCAGCTAAGGGATGAGACAGTAGAAATAAGCTCCCTCCCTAACTCCTAAAACGGGCGATAGTTAAATGTACAAGATAGATAAAAAATTTAAAAACTTAAAGATTAGAAGAATAGCCTGATTTCCTTCGAGCTTTCTTGTCATTTTGTGTTAGTGCTATGCTTGTGTTAAACACAGTTCAACTTGTAACTCTGGGCTACAGTACGCAGACAGACTGCAGCCGTTAAAAATACAAAAAAAAAAAAAAAAAAGGATAAAAATCTTCTGGTTTGACCTGTGAAAGCTTTCCTAAATTCAAGGCCGGTGACCATCCTTCACCCAGTAATCAGTTTGAAATATTGAAGGGCTAACCTTCCGACCAGCACCTGAATGGATAAACGCGCGTGGGCTCTGGCTGTTTGAGACCAACTGACATTGAGAAAGAAAGAGAAAAAAACTATTGTTTGTTGAAAATGTAGAAACAAAGACATGATCAGAGGTTGCAAAAATGATGCATATTTGCATCTACTCCTACTTCAGTGGCATCTTTCAAACTTTGGTGATGATTCTAAATTGAATCAGCACAAAGGTAAATTTCTCTATGTGCAAAAATGAAAAGCCTTTTCTCCTTATGTTGGGTTTCTTTGTACTCGATAAAATACAAAGCATGAATAGAAAATCCATGAAATTCAGCAGTTCTTGTAAGTGGATCAAGGGCACTGTGCCAACTTTGCAGGAAGCTGCAAATGCAAAAAATAAAGTCACTGTAAAGGTTATAAACATAAGTTTTACTCAACTAAAGTTTGGATCAAGCATGTTTTCTTCTTTCAACATATTTCTAGTTACTTGTAAAATGTTTTTCACATGTTAGAATCAGAAAGTAAGGATTGTGCTACCTGGAAGGTAGCACTATGCTAGCGTATAAGCACATTAAGTGCGCGTCAACAAGACATGTAAATAAAGCTGATTGCTTTCGGGAATTTACGAATGTGCCTCTCCGGGTCCAATTGATTCTGCTTTGAAGCTTTTTTTTTTCTTACTTTAGTTAAAGCCTGCTTCTGCATTCTGTTAATGTTTTGCAGTTTTAATTTCTTAAACCTCACAATCAGAGATTCCTTCAAGCCCCAGATCAAACTGTTTGAAGAAGTTAAAAATAAATAAACTCACTTTGAATTTAGTTTGTCACCCATACAATAACATTCTCTGGTTAGTTTTTTTGCTGGTTATTTGGCTATTTTGGTGTAAAATAATATTCAATGAAGATAATATGTACCCTTAAAAAGACAAGCTTCCAATCCCACATGCCTGCAGAGACATCCCACAATGCATAAGAAGGTAGTTGACCAGAGTGAATCTGTGTATGTTCATTCATATTTTTCCTTATTTTTATCTTTTTTATATATATATATTTGAAGGATTTGACGCAGCTTGATTTTGATCTATACAGTGTCAGCAAAATATTTTAGACTAACTTTGCCAACAACGTAACACATGGAAGTGGGATACTTCAGATTATAAGTAGCAAACATATTGCCAGTTCTCAGATCCATTCAGATCAGATCAATACTTTTATTTTTCACTGCACTTTTCTAAATGTTAGACTTTGTGAAATCCTGCAATAAAAATTTATACCCAAAATCATGACTTTTTTCTTAGCTGTGATTTTACTACCAAACAGTGAGTAAAATAGCAGACGTGTCTCTACTTCTTTGTGACATAGATAACAGCTACTGGTCAGTCACGTTCTTTGATACAGATGAACAAAACTACCAAAAGGAAAAAAGAAAAAAAAACATTGAAATATCAACTAACTACATGACTGCTTTTTTGAAATGATATAAAAGGAATTGCCTTTGCTACCACATTTTAAATGGCATTCACATATATTTTACAGACTAAAGGTAATACCTCATTATTTTATTATTTTCATTATTTTATTTGTAGGTTTTGAGTTTAGCTGAAATGTGAGCAAATTTTACCTGTTCAGCATGTGAACATTTCCACCACGTAGATTTGTGACATAAACTTTATACAGTTTATGATCTACACTCTCACTTCCATGTGAAACAACAAACATTTGCACATCCTGCCACTTATGATGTTGTTTTGGAGTATCTTACAGTTTACACAATATAATTACATTTAAATTAATATTAAATCCTATTTTGAACTATTATTTAACTCAAATTCGGTCTTACCCGACGAAAAGAAAAATATGGCATTTCCATAAATTCCTTTCAGTAATGATACACCTTAGTACCTTTGTGAACTTTCCGTGTTTATTGTAAATCTTTTTAAACTTTCTGAATAACTAGTGTTGTTTTAAACAAAAGACCTTAACAGTTTTGAGCACCAACACTAATGTGATGGAACCGAATGAGCAGTTTTTGCATGAATAGTCGATCAGAAGTTAGAAAATCATCTAAATTCTGGGCCAGGGTAATATGCATTCTAGTCCCACACAAAGCACATAAGAAGGAAATTTTATTCTCAGAAACAGGCTCTAACTCAGAACTGACTGCATAAGCAATAAAAAAAAAGAAAAGAAATAGAAATTTAAATTGGTCCTTGTATTTTCCTCCCTTGTTAACACAACCTTGGGCAACTGCCCATTTTGCCCATGTGGCCCATATCACCAACCAGAATCTCCTTGAATGAATTGTAGCCAGTGTGCTACATCACCATATTCTCATCTGTTGTTCACACAGATGAAAATACGCTGTAATGAATTTATATTTCAAGTAAAAGAATTACTTGAAATATAAATTATTTCCCTGCTGTTTCCAAAGTTTAGGTCAGTAAAAAACAGAATTTTGCTAATTAAGTATGTTAGGTCATTATTTTAAGCTGAATGGTCGGGGGGGAAAAACAGCAGAATTTTCGAGTTTCAATAGTTTGATTAGCTACTAAATACCTAATCTCTACTTACAAATATTTATTAAACATTCTCAACTTAAACACCAGGGAAGTTGTTACACCACTGCCAAACACACACTGTTTAAATTATAACAATCTATTTTACCGGTGTGGTTAAGACTGTAAACAAAAGCCTTTCTTCTGGATGACACTGAATTGTGTTATTTTGCCTGCCTGAGGCCAGAAGGAACTTTTCGCCTGTTTGAGTGGCTACAAATTTGGCAGTGATGGTACACAAAATGTCATGAAACCGGCCTTCTGTTTGCCCGCCATGCCCACAAATGTGAACGTAAAGCTAACTGATACATGAAGCTGTAATCTGGTGAGCAAAATCTGACTAGTCGGCGTGAGTGCAAAAGGTTTGCAAACGATATTCTGAGTTGATAAATGCCAGCATTACATGGCCTACTGATGCTGAAACAACCTAACTTTTATCATTTACAAGGGGTTATGACATACAAGTGGTATATGAGAATCAGCATCAGCATATTAAATGCCGGTATTTAAAGGCCTCTTTGTTGCAAGGAACTTGAGCAGGATAGGTAAAGTGGCAGCAGATCATGTTTTTCAGGTTTAATTAAGTACCCACTCAATTGGACCTGCAACTTCTTGGACTTTGCATTTGATTTTTGTGCAGAACACCAGACAATTTTCTAGGTTTTCTATTACAGCAGTAAACAATGTCTGACAAAGAAAAGAGTTCCGATGCTGCTTGGCAGGAAAAGTCTGTGTTTCTGCTGGTATCATAAGTCAAATTCGCTATGCCTTGAGCCTGCTTTCTCTCCCTATGAAAATGACCCGCATAGTGTAATTTAAGAAACACGCAGTAGACGGCATAAATGCTCCCCCCTCCCCCAAAAAACCCCTCCAGCTGAGGTATTTTAGCGCAGACTGAGTAAACCATCAGCAGCCTTACAATGCAGCGAGATTTCCATGCAGACACTGTCTCTCTTAATAGAGTTTTTTTTCTCTCTCTTTACTGCACCGAAGAAGACATTTTAGCAGCTTAGCTGTAATAATACCAGCTTTGTACATGTCTTTATTTGATCTCAAGTGAATCTTTGAGCGTATTAACCTTTCTCATGAGATATATGACCTTTTTAAATTAGCTACAATGTAACCTGCTGTCATACTTCTAAAAGAGGGTAGCTTTGATTCAAGGAAACAGTACAGAATAAATAAAAGGAATCAATACAACCCAAAGCGAGCAGAGCTCGATAATGGCATTCTCTTCAACAGGAAATAAATTCAGCGGGGTTGTTGCTCGGGCTAATAGCTGCTTCAAGTCCTGATAAAGCCCAAACATCTGATGTGGCTTAGGATGCCGGTGGCGAGGGAGCTTATACAAAATGGTGGAAGGCTTTTGTCTGAACAAAATCCCCTCAGACTTATATAATCACCTTCCTCTAATATCATTTGCTCATGCCTTATTAGTCTTTGCAGATGGCACGGATCCCAAATCATTCATTCCACTGGCAGTGAATTAAGAAATGTAAGTATACCAAGAAGGCGGTGTTTGACACCTTGGCAACCTCTTCGTCTACCGAAGCCGTTTATTGCCTGGATTTGCGTACATTTCAACACCGGGGAGAGTTTTGGTTTTGGCATTCTTCCTGCACTGCTGGCTGCGTCTGATTGGCTCTTTAAGGCAAATAAACTACTGCTCTGTTGAACTTATAATAGCCGGAATAATAGCGCGAACAATACACTTCATTTTTTTTCTTTCAAGAGGATATGGGTGCACCATTACTCATAAGTTAAGTTTTTTTTTTTTTGACCATTTAATTGGTGTCATGTAGGACTCAGAGGTTTCCAAGCAAAGCTACAAAATGTTCTTAAGAGCACTGTGTGAACAATTTTCTTTTATCTTTAGGGTTCATATATTTTAGAATGAACAATAGCTACATATTTAATTTTCAGTTTAAAGGAAGGAAAGCTATGTTGTATGTATATATACATTTCCTATTTCTTATTTGTCTTGACCACCTTATTTTTGAAGAATCATTTTTACATCAATTTGTTTTGTATTGTAGCATATAGTCTCTATAGGAATTTAGTGTTAGCTTTGCATTAATCCATATTTTCAGATTGCAGGTTATGAAGGGGGGATACTAAGGGAGTGTATATTATGTGTGGTTTGTTGTTTTAAGTCTGGTTCTTCTGTCCAAAATCGACAACATCTACATAGCCATATGTTGGCTCTTAGTCTGTTTTGTTTAATTAAAATTCACACTGCAACTGCTCCTAGCACAATTTCCAGTAACCAATCGCAGCTCTCCTCCTTTGTGTTGTGAATGTACGACTCCATTGTAAATAGTCCTTACACGAACCACAGGTATTCTGCAACAGTGCTCTCTTCCCCTTGCGGGAGGCTGCTCACACATTATCAACCGTAATCCTTTTATCTCTGCTCCTCTTTTTCAAAAAAAAAATTTTTAGTTTTCCTCTCTACCTCATCAGACGTGGCTGTTTTTCTGCATTACGTGCTTTCTCGCAGCTGCCGCAAAGCTCACATATCATTTTGTGGGTGCTCCATGAAAGTCAAGGTCCACCGAAAGGCAAAGTAACACATGCTGCCGAAAATATAAAATGTGTTTTCCCGTGTGCTGCTCGTCTCCCATAGTCTGCATCAGACACACAAAAAAAAAAGGATATCTTGGTGGTGGGGAATGCTTTGAAGGCTTTAGTCATACCCAAATGTGCTGTTTCTCTTTCTGTGCGCCTCGTCAAGGTTTCTCCCTCGTGCGTTCGGATTGAAGATGCTGGGAGAGGATCCAGCACAAAGAGAATTGCATATTAAGTTCAGCTTCACAGTATGAGTACAGCAAAGCATAAAGAAACTAAACACCCTGGCCTGCACTTTGACATAAATAGGATGCATGATGCAAAGTGCAGGGAGAACATGTTGCCTTTTTCCGGCAAAATTAGTATTTTAAATAAAAATAATAATAATAATAATAATAATAATAATAAATCAGTTGATTGAAAATATAGCCTTTTGCAAGCAAATGCCACTGATTATTCTGAGAATTCTAAAAGAAAAATGACAATATTCATTAAAGTGAAAAAAAAATAGCCAGTGAACAGGGGCCATGTCAGGACAAAGCAGACAGACAGACAGAATTTTTTGAAAATTATGCGTCAGTGAGGGTGCTGATGTGATTGTCCTTGCCAAATGTGATGGTTCCAGTATCTCTTAAACAGACAGCCCTCCCACGCTTTTTCCTTTATTACAAAACCTACAAGCCTCCTGTAGAGCTATGGTTCTTAAGGCAAAAGAAAAGCACAAAGAAAGCAGCTCATTAATGGGACAAGGTTAAAACATGTTAGCAGAATATGACCGAATACTGGCACAGTTTTTAACACAAAGTGAGACTCTGAGTTGAATCGGTTGCTACTTTAACATGCATGTGATTTCTTGACCAACGTGCCTGTGTCCATTTGTTAAACAACAACCATGTCCACAAGACACACAGACCAAAATAAACACATATTTCTTTTTACTGCTTTCATCATTTTTGTTTACATAGGAGATTGCTTTCTTATTCATCTCAAATCACAGGAGCGTAAATGAAATCACCTCTTTTTTAAAACCTGCCATAAAAGTGTCAAATTGTAATGGTTTACATGTTCTTTATTATTCTTCCCTCGGTTGCAATAAAAATGATAATTAAATAGTGTATGGTGTAACAAGACCTAAATTAGCCCCTCGGCACATGTATGGCTGTGATTAGACCATTAACTTGGTGCAGTTGTAACACCCTGGGTTTTTCCAATCAGGTGCAGGCTGCAGTAACTCTGAGCAGATGTTTCTGTCAGTTCAAACCTCTCAAATGTAAACCTTTTTCTAAATTAAGTGGATACTAACGACTGGAATTAAAGCAGCACAGATAATCAGGGGAATATTTTTGATCGTCGTGCTTTTTTGTCTTCATGTTATTAGTGTTATCAAAAACTTTACAGGGACTAATTAAGACTTTTGAAACATGCTTTCATAATGCACATGAAATTTTTAAAGGATCTTTAAAAGCCTACATTGCACGACTTGCTTAAGTAGCAACAGGAGTCAGAAATTCTCCTGTCGCAGTGTGTTGAAACTGTATCTCATGCTACACCTTCGAAATATGTTTTGAATCGTCATCTGTTATTTTAATTGTCTCAAAATTCTCCAAATATCCAAAGGTGTCTCTGAAGACACCTTCATGGTTCAGTCTCATATTGTGAATCATATTTAAATGATCACGAGCATATCATTAAAACGGATGAAAAGTATAATAAAAATTTAACAGTAGTTTCACAAGAACCGTTTTGGGTCCCATCACGCTTACGTTGCATTTCAACAGACCTCACGATGTGTGTCCAGATATTGACTTTCAGATAATGATAAAATTGTCTTTGTTGCTGAGAAAACCTGCTAAAAGATAAAATTAAGTTTAGAGAAACTTTCAGCACACCTTGCATCTTTAGCTCTTAATTTGAAAATGAGAAATATGGTACTGTTGAGTAACTTCAGATCAGAATTGGATGTGATGTTATATAACAGGTAACAAATTATCAGGGCATAAGATTGGACTTTTAATTGAATAATATTGAAAGTGATGTAAAAAGAAATATCTAGGAAGCTGAAAAATGTATGCATTGATATATATCAATATATATATATATATATATATATCAATGCATACACACACACACACATACATATATATAAAATATTATTTGATTTTTAATGTTTCATTAAGACAGTTTCCCATTTATACTAATTTCTTAATTTATCTTATGGTTAGACAGCGTCGTCTTAATACAAGTCAATATTAATGTTTTATTGGGTTTATAAAAGTAAGTTATTCAACAATGATGGTGTTGTTAAAGACAAGAGCAGTGAAGAAAGACTTTAGACTCACACTCTTATTAACACAGTTTGGAAAGTTCATTCTGTATAAGTGAACATCACTTATCCATCGTTGAGTTTAATGTTTCACTATGATTCTATCCAGGTGTATATTGAATAGTTGTTGTTTTTTTTTATTATTTATTTTAAAACAAGACTCAATAATATAAATCTGATAAGGCCTAACTCAACAGCAATACTGTTAATAAATAGGAACAAATCATTTAAGCATGTGAAAAATTTCATCCCCTTAGCATATGAAGGGTACATAAGAAACAAAATGTATCTCTTAGTTTTTTCACTACCTGTGTTTGATGACAGCTGTCCTTACTTCAAGCTACTGTAGAGAATTCTCTCTTTATGGATAATTTCTTCCATTCAAAACATTAAACCTAAATTCTTCATATATTGCAAGAAAACTGCTCAGCTGAGTCTATTTTCCCTCGAGTGCACAGGGGATCTTTTCAGGAGATAAAGTTAAATACAGTTCTTTAATCCAGTTAATAAATCGAGGCTTGCTCGTGACTTTACTTAAAGGGGAAATTACTCACTTCTCTGTTTTTCTTCAGTACCTGATAATTATCAGGACAAAGTCCTCCTACGAAAGCTTTAGCATGAAGTACTAAAACATATTTTCTCAGAGTAAAATCTCGATATGCTCATTGCTTACATTTATTTGAATAAACGAGGAGTTGCTTTCACTGAAGCAGTCACATTTGGGTTAAATGTTTGAACACTTTCAGTCTCCCCACACACAAACTTTTAAGTTGCATGACAGCCGGAGCTTGTCCAAAATGTAAATGTGGAATTGGATCTCAAATTTTAACTGCAGTTTTTGCTTTTAAGATATTCAAATCAGCCAAAGTATTACTAGTATTTAAGTCACCGTGTGTTTATTTTAGGAATGAAAAGATGATTTGGTTTTAGTAGTTTCTATGCAAGAGAAAACTACATTCTGATGGTTCATCAACTATTTCTGACATTATGTACAAGAAGGCAGAGATGTTTCAACCACAAAAATGCACCAGTTTTGTTGTTGTTGTTGTTGTTGTTGTTTTTCAACAAATGTCACTAAAAGATGTTTTGAAAATAAAAGAAGAAATATATTAGACATTTCAGATGTAAGATTGAAAATCTAGAGATAAGACTTATAAATACTTTTCCAGACCCTGCAGCAAGCCTGTGTGTAAGTAAACTTTTAATTGGATTTATGCAGTCTTCTGGTTGATCTGTTTAAGTTATTACCAGCTTGAAATATTTTTTTTGGAATACCATGAATAGTTTGTGGAGTCTACAGGATGATAAAAGAAATACTTATGTTTCACTCAGTTTTGACAATATATCAAGTCTTCACACTAAGAGCCTTGAGTATATATACAGTGATCATAGTTTAAAATAATATAATTTAAAGATAATTGAAAGATTTTACAGTATCCTTTCTGGAAAAGACTGAGCAATCTTAATGCTAAGTGCTTTGTGTGTTTGAGCTTTAGACTAATTTATCCATGACAGGATTTTAATAAAGGGCAGCTGTCAGATTTGCCTTTTAAAACACTGAAAATGATGTTAATGCTTGGTGTACCATAAATTACGCTCTACAGACAGAAAATAGACAGAAATATATTAGTTCTGCTGTTTGATTCACTTTAAATATATAACAGTGGAAAATATGCATTTTGCGCAATTCTCTCTTGTTGTGGACCTTGGTTTATTTTATTGAAATTCCCTTGCTGCTTTATAACTACCAGTATGTATTACAATTTTGCACACCTACAATGTATTTATTTTTAAAACATTATTTACCTTTTAATTGTACCTTGAGTAATAGAAATAATCACACCGAGACACGTGGTGTGTCAAGACAAAAAAAAATTTAAAATTTTTTTTGAAAAAAAATTTTTTTTTTCCAAAAAAAGAAAATAAAAAAAAAAAAAAAAAAAAATCATATCTGAAACGAACATAAAGTTGTGCAGATTCAATATGTCAATGAAATTATTAAAATAAAATAAAAAACACTTTTACTATTACCACAATTAATGCTAAGATCACTGCTCTTATCATCATTACTACCAATAGAAAAGCAAATTTTATGCTGCTGAAAGTCTATGAAGCGACTGGTGCTGCTGGGTCTACTTTAATTATGAATAATAATAAATGTATTTCACAATAACCAGAATGCTGACCAAAGTGCTTTGCAGTGATAAAGCGCATTAAAACACAAGGAAAATAAGCAGGATGAAACAATTGAACACTCTAAGTGTAACGATCAGCTATTGAGGATTTATGAACAAAACTGTGGCAGTATTGATAACCATAATGAATTCACACACATTTTTTTTTTTTTTTTGCCAAATGTTTTATGTTGATGTAGCCATAGTTTATCTTGAGCAAAACATTTATTTGTAAGAGCTGGAGATCTACATTTTCACATAAATATAATAAATCACTACTTGTTGTTCCAGTTGTAGAATAAACTAGTGCAAGCACAAATACAAATTGTAATTTTCCTAATAATAACAGCTCCAGGAAATTTACAGCTGTGTTTCAGCAACACCAAATGCCTCAGACTCTTTTTCACAGATGAGCCGCAGTAAAGGGAGTCTGGTCTGCTGCAAGCTGGATGTACTTAATAAAACAGCCGCTGTGTGGGAGAAATTTAGGCCAGCGCTGTGTTTCTGTTTACCCCTGTTTAAAATCTGCACTGGGACAGATTTTTTTTTTTTTTTTTTTAAAGAAAGGAAGAAAAAAAAGATGAGCGGGAAAAAGCTGCAAAATTCCGTTTCGCCTTATAGAAACAGGAGGAGAAAATTAGCCTTGTTCTTTTCTTCTCTAGGCTGCGGATGTACTGCCATCAATAAAGCCAATTCCTTTCTCTGTCATGCTTTATTCACTCACATAAACAGTTTTAATCAAATCTGAGAAACGTCAATGATTTCTTCCCTCTTTCAGATGCCTCAGTCACTCCCGCTTTCTGTTCTCTGACTTTCCTATACATGCTAACTGGTTCCATCCCCCATCTGTTTGCCCTTTAATCGCTCTCTTTTGTTTTATATTTTCAATCCAGGCATTTCTTCTCTTCTGGCAAAATAAGTGTAAGTAAACTTGCCTCCAACCATTTCCAAAAAAAAAAAAAAAAAAAGAGAGAAAAAAATAAAATAAAAGCTCTGTGAATTTGTAATTGTTTTACTTTTTTCATCTTGGCAAAATGAAAGAAAACCCAAGTAAGAAGATACTAGTGTTCTGAAGATATTACAAGGAAAATGAGGGGCCTATTTCACAGACATGGATTAAACTAATCCTGGTCTAATACACTGAAAAAGAGAACTTTGGCGTTCCGTCTCTCTCTGAAACCAATCCTCACTCTCATTGAATTTAAAATACTTGACCCAGCTCTGCACAAAAACCGGAGACCACTGAGGAGAACCTTTTTATTAGCATCAAGAAGGAGGTTCATAAGAGGGACATGTTATATATGACACCGATTGGGCAAATAATACTGAATACTGAACACTGTGTGTCAATTCAATAGAATTCATATTCAGATCCCACTCTCCCTATATGCCTCCTTTTTTGTTCACAGCTATAGGTTTCTTAATTTATTAATCTATTCTCTTTTATCCATTTTAGATGATGTCAGACCTTTATGTGCCTTTGAAATATGTCTCCTTTACATTAGAGCCTTGCATAGTGCGCGTTCTGGCTGTAAACGCAGCTTTAATTGTTGAATCCCCCCAGAATGATACGCTTCCTTTACGTTAAAGCATTTACCTGATTACACGGGGGTTAGGGTTCAAATAAAAGCAGCAAGTAGTCGTCAAATTTTCATCTTAGCGTAAAGCTTTTTCACACTGAATAGGCTTCCAGGCACAATCTTGAATGTTACAATTGTGTTAATTATTTATTACAACATGATCTCAAATGCGTTCTGCTCCCTGAGTGTGGCTGACTGTGTGAGGAAAATGCTGCCATTTTCTGAATCTGGCTTGTGTGTGTGTGTGTGTGTGTGGGTGTGTGTGTGTGTGTGTGTGAGAAATATTTAGGTGTACAAGCCCTTTATGATATAGCAAGACCTCTGCAGGAGCTACCGCAGTCAATATTACGGCATAAACATGATCAGTGATTACCACTGTGCTGGATATGAAGAATATTTCCATTGCTTTCATTAGCCTGAGCTAAACCAGTTCGTCTGTGCTCATTTGTCCTTGAATAAGTGTTGCTTTTATGCAGTATGGCTCTTATTCTTTGATGTGAGAACATTGCCCCCTGCTGATTCCCTTTTGCACAATATCTGATGAACCACACAGAGTGACAGAGCACATGTAGGCTAAGGTCACTTTAATTTTGCAGAACAAGATCACTGTTAACTTCAACAAGCTTTCCCGTGTTCTCCTTGCTCTCATGTCACAGCTTTGTTGCCAATCTTTATCAGTTACGATGGAGACAGCGTTCCTGAGTCCATATGATACATACATTTGCAGACCTACATTGTCAGAGCTCCTTGCCTTTTTCTTTTCTTTTTAAAGGGTTTGTGGGTAAAATATCACTGGCCAGTCTGTTATGGGTGTAGCACACTGCTGGCCTGTTGACAGCTGGAGACAGGCACCAACCTCATGTATGAATTAAAAAGGCTAGACGGAAGGATTCATTCATCATTGAATGTACCTCAGCACAACAGGATGAGAAATGGAATATTTGTAAACGACCCAAACTATTTATAACTGGCCAATGAGCAAAATGCAGATATCTTTATAAGATGATGTCATTAATTGGTCTTAGTTCTAATCAAACTTGCCAGATTACAGTGATGTTTCATCTCACTTCAGTCAGACATTTTTCTAGACATTGATAGAGGCTAATGAGGCCAAGTCTATCAAAGAGTTATCTCTACATGTTTACAAAGAGCCGCTTGAATCAATCAGGTCTGCATCTACTTTGCTACTTGACCTACACGTGATACACAACACATGACACACAACCTTGCAAAAGCATTCCTACCCCTTAAATGTTTCCATCTTTTAGATTTTATAGAAATTAAAATGTTTGTACATTCTTCTCTGCAAAAGAAGAACGGATGGAGAGCATCTTTGAGCATCAATCTTCAGGTATCGCCACAGGTTTAGGTCTGACCTTCGAATTAACCGTCTTCACTCATGAAAATGCTTTGATCTAAGTTGCAAATTCTCTTCCAGAATTGCACTGTGTTTAGTTCCAGCCATCTTTCCATTAACTCTGACCAGCTTTCAGTTTCGGCTGAAGAAAGCTGCTTCATAGTACGACGCTGCCACCACCATGCTTTGAGGAAGGTGTGGTCCAAAAAGCGCAGTTTTAAACTTATCTGAGCTGGCTTCTGAAAACCAGGAAGAAAAAAAAACATGACTTCCTATGTAGTTCTTTGAACATCAACTTTCTTCAGGCTACTCATTCAAAGACACCATATTGTAGAGGTGCATGACTGATGGATGTCCTGTGCACAGATTCTCACATCTGTGGATCTCAATAGCATGAGTCTTTTGGGATTAAATGTTTCTCTTAAAAAGGGGTGACTAAGAGCATCCTACCAGCTTCTACTGCAAAAAGAGCATATGTTTCCTAATAAGGCATCAGTTGGAAACAGGGATGATATGTGTGTCATGCATGTGTCCCAGTTCTATATGTGATGCAGATACTTTCTTAGATGTCCTCCAGAAGGGCTTTAAGAGAAGATTGCCTCATGTACTGGTGGCTGAGTCAACAGGATGTTAGCCGGAAGATTTTAAACAAATGTTTAAAACAATCAACTGGCAAGCGAAATTGGTATTCCATCAGCAGCCCTGCTTCCAACTGATGGTAATCTGTATTCACATGGTCTGCCATGTCAGATGAAAGCCTTCAATTAACAGTCGATTCTTTTCAGTATCTTCCATCATGCCACCGGTATTTACATTCTCTTTCAGCTCCCGAGGCTGCTTCCGGCCCACGGCTGCAGGAACCGGTCCCGGTGGGAGTGTGTGTAGTCCTGCTGTGAACAAAGTGCTGAAAACAAAATGTTTGGCAGAAATCAGAAAATGAGGGCTTTCTAATGCTGCCTACCTCGTGGCTGTGGATGTGTGGAACCCGAGGTCCAAGTGTTATCCTTTCAGTCTTAACCTCGGATGAAAAACAGACTCCAGTGAGGAGATGAAACACCTCTGATGCTTTGATTTGCAGCCTCATACTGGCATGGCTCCACACAGACCCCCAGCGTGACGCTTGTTCTCACACCAGGTGCTCTAAGCAGAGCCACTGACTGAATTTTACTTTGCCGCCTATGTAACTCTAGTACCTATAGCAAATACACAGGATGCAACACAGTGACTCTGACGCACTTTAGAGTACTAAAAGGTCAAATATATTTTAAAGCCATAAAATCTATCAACTTTAAAAGTACTAAATGTAGATTAATCATATTTGATTTAAAATAAAAGAAATGCCCTGGTAGCCATGTATTTCTAAAAAGCAGGAAGTACCAGATATGGATAATATGGGTCAATGGGTCCAATGGACTGTTGTACATAGGACACAAACTAATTTCTTCTTTAAAAAGACCTTTTCAGCTGAAATATGTGATGTATCAAGCATCAATGCAATTACAGGAGTTTTTTTTTTTTTTTTTTGCGAGTGCACATTTATCAGGCAAAAAAAAAATTGCTTTCCATCTAAGCAGTTTTTACTTTTATGCGTCTTATGTCAGTGCAAAAACGTATTCTAAAATTAATATCCATCATCACTAAGCACAAACAGTTGGTTTCATCCACAGCTTCCTTTTTTTGTGTCTGGGCGAGAATTAGAGTGTTTAAAGCTGCAGCTGAAGTCTGATTGTACATCAGTATTTTAACTTATCTTCCATCAACCATATATGGTGGTTTAAAGGGACTCTTTGAGGCTAAACTATGTGCTGTTGTATAGAAAATGACTATAATTGAGCCCTGAGGGGCATGGCTGATATGTCCTTTGAAATACACAGTAACTGCTGCATAGTGCGGATAAATGTGCCTTTTATAATAGTGAGAGAAACATTAATTAAACATATTTGATGTGTATTTTCTTGATGATTTTGGTGATAACATTTGACAGAATGTAGTCTTTATCGCTTGAGTCATAATTGAAGACTGTATTGTGTTTTTATGATGTGAAGCAGTTTGAACTGCCTTGTTGCTGAAATGTGCAATACAAAAAAAACCTTAACATGACTTGACTTAAATGTAGTGAATGTAGTAAAAAATCTGACTGACCACATGGAAAATGAGATTCCCACAACCACTGTATGTCTTTAACTCCTCCTCTGCAGAGAGGAGTTTTCTGTTTCATGAAACAGGAATGCTGGTCAATAATGCTGGTCAGAACTGGAGCAGAAATTTTAATGCTACTTAGATCTGTCATTTATTTAATTCAGGTTTTTGTCTCAATTTTGGTTTAATTGCAGATAGACCGAACTCATGACAGGTGACTTTTGAATCCTTCTTTAAAGTGCAGATTTTTTTTTTTTTTTTTTTTTTAGTTCTCTAAGCTATTGTTCTCAGACAGCTTCTTCTGATTTTATTCTCCTCACTGAATAAATCACCATATTAATCTTCACTTTTTGAACTCGGGTGCACATTCTGTCATGCATTGATACCTGAATCGGCATTCCAACTTTTGGCTTTGGCTCTGTTGCCTTGTGCTCTCTCTCTCTCTCTCTTTTCTCCTTCTTTTTTCCTTTCTTGCCTTTTTACATATTTCTCAAACTTCAGTGATAGAAATGAATTTAATTATTGTGAGCTACAAGCTTGAACACAATGGAAAAGGAAAAGTTGTAAAAAGTGAATATATATGACCATTAAATACACGGCAGGGGCATCGGTCTGGCTAAAAGATCACAATACTATCTTTGTGTTTCTTTGTATGGTTTTATTCTATTATTGTGAACTGACAACTGTTGCCTTGAGGAATTATGTTTTAAGTATAATAAGGCATCAGCAGTGGGTCTCATCTTTTGCAACTCAATAATCAAACCCATACTGTGATTGTGAGGAGCATTTCAGGTTCCTTTGTGTGTCTGTAAATTCATCTAGTGAGCGGTTTTCATTCTGTGTCATTAATGTTAGCACTGTACTGTGGTGATCAGGGGGGTAACAGGCACACAAAAGAAAATATTTCAAAGCCAAGAACAGGCTGGTGGGGGACTGTTTTCAATGAAAAAGAGGTAAAAGCTAGTATGCAGCAACACCAGCTGTACTCAGCCGTGAGTCCCACTGGTTCAGCCGAAAATGCCCTCCAGGTCAAATACATTTATTAAGATTTCATGCTGAACATGAAGAAGCTGAAACAAAAACATTAATTGCTGTTTTGTGAAATTTGTTGAATACATCAAAAGTATTTAGCAAATTCCAAAAACTCTGACAAAAGACTGAAGACAAAAATCTGTGGCCTAGCCTGTGGGTTTAGAAAAACCCAGTAAACCTTGGCAGGAGACTGTGGACTCTAGACAAACTAAAGAGGTAAATAGACATTCATCATTCTGTCAGTTTTTGAGGAAGTGGGCTACGCTTTGGCCGGTTTTAGTTTCCGACTGTAATAATTAGCAAAGTATGCCATATTTATAATAAAATAGAGCAAAGATAATATTTCAGATGAGAACTGAGAATTTCTATTGTTTTATTAAAACCACATGTCAGTTTTCAGGCTGATGCCAGACACATGTTAAAAAAAAAAAAAAGTGAAAACCAAAATAACAACCCCCCAAAAGATTGCAAAGAACTAACAAGACCTAGGGAGGAGATAAACATAAACTTGTGTAATAAGCATTCGCTTAGGAATATGACTGGGCTTGAAAATATTAACTACTTCAGATAAAAGAGGTTTACATTCCTTGTACAACCCATCTGAGTTGCTTGAAGTTGCCATAATCGTTCTTATTGCTGAAACCAGATCTAAGAGTTCAAAGAAATACAAACTGAAAATTCATAGGAGAAAACGTGGAGTGCGACACAGATCTCAATGTCATAAAGAGAATAAATGAAAGAGCATAAAGCACAGAACAAAAAGTTCTTAAACTGCATGATGTTATCTTAATGGGATGTATGAGACTCCTTTAGTTTTCTCTCCATGGTCGGCCAATGTTTTTTTTTTTGTTTTTTTTTGAGGCAAGAAATCTCTTCAATCAAATATGTATTTACTTAAAATGATGAATTAGGTCACATGGATTATCAGTATTGCCAATTTTTTTTTAATCTCAGTTGGGATGATTCCTGTAGTTAACAGAGTGGATATGATTGAAACCAGCTGACAGACAATTTTGGCATTTTTTTTAAACTCTAACTTTTCAAAAACCTTGACTTAACTTATTACCGGCAACCAGCTCATGTCTAGACAAACCATAAACAACTCTGACAATCAAGAGAAAAGCTCCCTGCACAAAAGCGAGGGCTAAAAGCCGAGACCAAATGTCTGCGGTGTTCCATCATGAGGCGAGTTTGCATTACAAACAAAGCAAGACTCCACAGAAGAAATAATTTAGTGTGCTCAAGAAGATTTCTAAAACCCAATATCAGAAATGACAACTTTATGGCAACTGAAAAAGCAATGTAAACAAATTTCAAAAACACCACTGTCTTCTCTGTATTTATTTGAGACCAAGTACAAAACTCTCCTATGGAATGATGTCACACGATTCAAATGTTACTCAGCTTTTCCTCACACAAATCAAAAGGGTGTACTCATGTTTGAAGATATTGACACAGAACCATTTATTTTGTGGGGAGCAGATTTTTTTTTTACTGAATCAAGTGGAAGCCAAATCACACTCTGTCAGTATTACAACATCCTGGTTTTGTTGTAAAGAATTCATTTTGGTGAACTAACTTCTGCCGCATGAAAGACCAGAGCTAAACTATGAGACTGAAATGGATAAGGAGGTCCTGAACCACTATAGAGCAAAAAAAAAATCCTCTATTGTCAATAGCAACTGAAAAACTTGGTACATTTAAACCTCGACTCTCAGATTCCAAACTGCTCTTGCTAAAGAGAAGGTGATGAAATAAGTTCACATTTTTCGAAACACAAACCAAAATCTCTACAAATCCGGAATTTTATATGTTGTTTGTTATACTGGTGTACTGTGTTCCTTTGATATGTGTGAATAATAGATGGCGCAACCTTGACCATATCAGCTTAAGAGAAACTTTGTGAAAGGGACACTGAACTATGATCTCATCAAGGGAACCATCACACATCATTCTGATAACAGCTTACATCAGCAGCGCTGCCTTTGCCAATGATGAGGCAGATAGCGAGCTCTTTTACACACTGTTATGTCACAACAGCAAATTTAAGGCCACCAGTCTCACCTCCTCAACTGCAATAACTTAAATGATTTCCATTATCTTTCACTCTTCTGATATTTTACTATTAACACAAACATGGGGGGAAAAAGAGACCATTATATATTAAAACCATTAATAGTTATTTTCAATAAGTGTATCTCTAATGGTATCATTGACATAAAACTCACACCATATGATGGTAATATACCAAGTACCCCAAAAGTACAAATAAATCAACATAATTAAATCTAGAAATAATATCTAGAAGGGAGAAGAAAAATGTACTGAACACATGAAGAACACAAGCTACACAATTAGATCAGTGGATAGGTTGGAATAATATTCCAGAAAGGAAAAAAAAAGCAATATTAGGGAGCAACAAAAACTTGAACTCTTGAAAGCATCAGTCTAAGACTTTTCTTGTCCGCCCATTCTCCTATATACTACCATCCAGAATCTCAAGCATTTACTTTCAGATCACGAGCTCCCTCCCTCCTCCACAACACCTGGAACTCCAGCGATGTCCTCCTCCTCCAATCTTGTCTTTCTCAAATAGATTTTTCAATCCTCTCCCTCACAGCTGGACATGGTCTCTCTATTTTATCCCTAATCTCTGCATAGCAGCTGTCCAGGGGAGAAGGTAATGTTAGATGAAGGCAAGAGAGCCTGCAGGCACTGGGTCTGAAACAGCCAGCCGACTGACTATATATGAAGACTAGCCCCATCAATTCATTCTAAACATTTTTTATGAAAGACAGGGTCTGGATATTGTTTTGTGGAACGCTCTGTGATAAGCCTCGACTAGACAAATGTATTAAAATGTTTTAAAAACATACGCCCTTTAAAATGAAAAAAATGTCTAAACGTTTTAATCAAATAATAGATAAAGTTCACGAGTGACCAGTTTTCTCCAGATATATGAAGAACAGAGTGGCTTCACACATCTACTTCACTGTGTTGTAATTATCTACCAGCAAGTTGGCTCAAAGGTGACTTCATTGTTTTTTCCTTGTATACAAGAAAGCAAATTCTGGTCAAGGAAAACTCATGTGTTTCACACATCAATTTTTTGTGCAAATAATCTGATACTGTGATGTTTTTAGTCAATGTTATCTTACTGAGAGGCTCTCATACCAGCCCATAAATACTGTAAAGGAGTTTCCAATACTCCATGTCATTTTCATTCTGTGCAGTACGTACTGACCAACTCACATCTGCAGAAATTATCTTACCATACAGCTTATTGTGAATCAGAAGGGGCAAAATGAAATTCATGATAGCCATTAACAATTTTGCACACCAACAATCACTGATGAAACTAGATAGTTACCTACCTATAACACATTTTTTTTTCTAGAATATTGCTTGATTCTTCTTGATATAATTAGTCAAACTACTTGAGACTTGCAGGCTGCCTTACTCACACACACGGTTTCAGCACAGCCCACAAATTTTCCATGTTCCTGACATCAAGGCTTTTGGATGGCCACTTCAATATCAATATAGACTGCTTACATTACATAGGCATTCCCAAATTGTCTAGTCACAATAGGTAAACTAAATCTGAATAAAATAAAAATGCATCTATCCTAGCTGACTTAAAAGAGAAAAACATTGGACTTAATTCATGCCAGGCAGTGAGGGGGAAAAAAGGTGGTCTTTTAAAACTGTTTTTGTAAATACATGGTTTCATGATCTTGATATGGTTGGAGAGAACAAGTGTCTTAGCAATGATCTGAAATGGTTCACTCACAAAATCCTGTTACAAAAACCAAATCTACCTTAACTGACAAGACTTGGATGCTTTGGAGTATGAAGGACACTGCTGAAAACATCCAATGACACTGTAGTGCTTTTACTAAGCTGTAGTCTGCTGGGGGCGTTGTATACATAACGTTAAAAAAAAACAAAAAAAAACTGAACCAGCTGTCACCGTGGCCTGCTCAGATCTCTCCTCTGGACTCCGCAGAGCAGGCAGTTGAGACAAGCTAACATTAATCATAGAGAAGAAATCCCACACCGAGCAAAGAGGGACTCTGAACAACTCCCTCGCCATTAGACCAATCCTCTCACACAGTGGAAGCCTTACATAACATCATGTACAATTCTGAGAAATTGGAAGCTGTCGTTACTGCCAATGCAGACAGAGAAAGAGCTCACACCCTTACTGATTCCATAGTGTTCAGGGGAGAGAAGGACAGTCCAGGTGCGGCTAATTTAAGCACTTGATTAATTGGCCATCCACAGGTGTGGCCATCTGTTTAAAAGCAGGAGTCTTGGCAGCCTGTTGCACTGAATCGTTCAAGTGTGCAACAATGCTGGAATGGAAAGAACTCTGCCAAAAAGATTAAATACAAGCAACTGTGCATCAATCTGAATGGGGTTATAAAGCCATTTTCAAGCTGTCTGAACTTTGTCATTTTACAATGAGAAAGTTATCACAAGTGGAAAAACTCAAAATTCAGAGAAGTGATGCACAGAAAAAAAAAAAAAAAAAAAACTATCCAAGACTTAACAAGCCTTATTTGCTATGTTAATGTTTGTAACAGCATAAGGCTAAGTAAGTATAGCTTGACTCAGGGGGTTTTAGGGGAAGAGCCTCTTTGATCTAAAAATATCCTTCTCGTATTCAAATGTGCATTAAATTTAACCACTTCTGGATATATGGACTTTTTTTTTTTTTTGCAGAGGTGAATCCAAAGTATTTCTTTATGATTATGAGACGTATTTTGTAGATAGCTATATACATTATCTAAATTATGTTGTAGGTTTTAACAAAATAATTCAAAGGGGAAAAAAAACACAAAATGTCAGATGTTTGATGAGATAGCTTACTTAAATATACTTAAATACGTATTGGCGTTGGTATCAATATAAGCAATACCAGCCGTGTGTTTACTTGGCATCTAATCAATACCAAGAAGTGCCGTATATTGAGCATCTCTACTCTGTAATTCCAGACTGAAATTTGATGATTCAAATTTGAACTCAGCCTAAATTCATACATTGCCAATAAGATGCTGTTTTCTTGCTAATGCTTTCTAACACACTTCTGGTCTTTAGAGATCACTGTGTTTATACTAAGATCACATTTCACACATTGTGTATTCTATTAATGATATTACTTTGGGGCAATTTGCAGCACCTGACTGAATGTATTTGTGGTCAGAGTGAAGAGAGCTTGATACAAATGCACACCACATTTTTTACTTCACAATCATTTGTTATCTGTGTTGGTCTAACAGACAAATCCCACACACAATAGATGGAGGATGGGTTTAAAACATGACACAAAGTTAAAAAATATTAATGCAATTAAGTACTCTGTGGATTTTTATGTTGAGGGCCAGATCAAATAAAAAATATATAAACATTTATTTTAATACACAATTATCTGTGGTATTTAAAAACTCGAAACTAAAATCTTAAAAAAAAAAAAACACTTCAGAACAGTAAATAAGCATAACTATGAAAGACAACAAGGTGCACTGAGAAAAATATAACAAATCTGACTTTTTTTTCCTCAGAATTCTGGGGGAAAAAAGAGAAAAGGTTCAAATTCTGACTTTAATCTAAAAATGTTTTTTTTTTTTTTAAGAATTGGATTAGGGCTATAGATTAAATAGAATCCTGTCCTTAATTTCTAACTTTAATGCAGATGGTGAACCCGGGAGCAACCAGTTTCAATGAGAGACGTGAGTTAAGCAGGAGAACTAACTTTCTGTAGGAACATATCGGTTAAGTGATTTTGTACATCGTCGAGGATCCTGAGATATAAAGTTTTTCTAGTGGAAAAAAGCTTTCTTTACAGTTCTATTTTTTTCCATATAGAAACTTTGAGCATTCAGAGGAGGGCAGTGCACTGCAACTGCGCCTTTTCGCTCCATCACAAAACAATACACAGGAAGTTGTGTTTGTCACTGGACCAATCAACTGTGAGGTTATTACAAGCTGTGGGTAGCAGGTCAAGTCTGTAGAAACAGCAGTCTTCTCTTTTATGACATAATCGTGTGTTAATCTACTAGAGTCGTTTTTGTTAAAATTAACTTTATAGAACCAACAATCTTCTAACATAACTGAGGTAAAGCAAGAGCACGGAAGCTAGAACAGCCGCTGTTAGCAAACGCTGCTTAGCTGAGTTAGCTTAGAGGACATGAAAACCCGGTAGCTTACAGGAGCAGTTATTTTAAAGAAGCGACTTTTAGGGTGTGAAGATATGTTAATCAGAAACTAAACGTATTTGTGCTGACATATAGTGTTAAATAAGCCTATCGGATTACGAGTCCGATGTCTTTATATATCGGATTTCCTCATTACGCTGCGTGAATTTAGGCTAGCAGGATAAGGTTAGCTTAGCTGCTACATAAACGACAACATCCAGCAAACTGGACAAAACATTGGATTTAGTGGGCTTTAAATCAGGCTCGGCGGGTTCGCTGACCCCTCAGAAGAAAATGAAGAAAAGGAAGGAACTGAATGCCTTGATCGGACTCGGAGACAGTAAGCGAAAGAAGACTAAGAAGGGCTCAGGGCACCGACTTCTTCGAACAGAACCACCGGGCTCGGAGTCAGAATCGAGCTCGGAGGATGATGACTTTAACAACTTGAACGGTGGAACTAACTTTGGAAAGTGAGTGATCTGCTGTTCTACACCAGTATATGAATATATGTGGATTAATTGTAGGTATGTTCTAACTTATGCTAAATTGCTGTTCAAATTGCAACTCAAATATTCAACATCCTTTCCCTAAAATACTTCCCGTACGTACTCCTTAGATAATTGTCTGACCAATTATTTACATATTTAAAAAAAAAAAAGAATATCCGACCAATTTCAGCCTTAAAGCTACTAATGCTCCACTAATCTGGAACAAACGTCCAGAAAACTGCAAAAAAAAAAAAAAAAGCCGAAACACAGATCCTTCAAATCAATGCTAAAGACCCACCTGTTCAGATTTTTCTTTTAATTCATAATAACTGAAACATTGATCAATATATTCGATGCATCTTTGCTTGATGTTTTTGAGGATGGCAGGACAAAATGCAATGTTTATTGTTGTTATATAATTGGTTGCTGTGTTATGTTTTTATGGCGTAAAACACTTTGAACGGCCTTATTGCTGAGTTGTGCTAAACAAATAAACGTGACTTGACTTAGATCGTCACCTTTGGCCCCTTAAATTGAATCCTGAATTTATTTATTGGGACAATACATTATTTATATTATTTCCACTCTAACACTGTTTTTGACCTGCCACATTAAACTTATTAACACGTTCAAGTAGCAATTCGTCTACACTGACAAGATTGGAAAGCAGAGTATTAATTACAAGGTCAATAGGCTCTGGTATCTGAAGGATCCCTACTGGTCATAGTTAATGGATGGATGGATGGATGCAAATACAGGGCAATTCTATTAAAAAAAAAATCTGCTAGATGCTTAAAAAAAACTAGTTTAAGGTTCACCTTCAGTTTGCAGTTGTAATGTGATGAAATCACAATTCAGTGGGAATTAATACATTTATAAAAACTGGCTTTCACAGCTTAAAGATCATTTCATTTTGAGCAAGCTTATTACTCACACACATGCAGCTTTCCAGGGGTCCAAATTATGAATAATAAGAGGCTGTGGAGTTTCAATGTCTAATGTTACATGTCCTTCCTTTTTACAGAAGAAGCTACTCACAGTGCTGCAACGTGTGCTACCCATTGTTTTTGTTCATCATACTAGCTGCCTGTGTCATGGCTTGTGCTGGACTCATATGGATGCAAATTGCACTGAAGGAAGATTTAGACTCACTGAAGGAAAAGCTGCATAGCAGTAAGTGTCACAAACCAGTCTGGCGATTAAACAACACAATGCCCTCAGGTCATGAAACCTGTTAGTATTCTTAAATCTAGTCGCAAGGTGTTTATTGCTCTTGGCACTGCTTAAAACACTTTCGGCACCTTTTTTGTTGCAGTGGAATCCAGCCAGAAGGTGTCATCGAGTGAAATGCCCAAAATAAGCGAGGATCTGAAAAACAAAGAGAAAAAACTTGAAGACATTGAAAACGGGGACAAGGGATTGAGTAAACTCTGGTCTAACCTCACAGAAATGAATCGCAAGGTCAGTCACGCCTGCTACAGAGCTTGTAATCTTTTGTAATATTACATGCATCTAAAGGAAAAGACAGCGAAAAACATTGAACCGAATTACTGTATGGCGATTGCGGTTTGTGTAGTTTTTCCTCGCTACAGTTTCCATAGGTTTTTCTAGGAAATAAATCTTTCAAATAGTGCTCTGTCTAATCAAGCTCTTTAGTACAGGTTTATGACATTTTGACATCTATATGTCAGATTTAGTAACATTTGCATGTAACTTTCTAATAGTTATTCAGTCAGATCAAACATACTTTCTGCACTTTTAGCTAAAATGTTTTTGCTTTAACCCGCACAGATCACATCTCTGGATTCAGCTGTTAACCATTTGAAAACCAATCTGAAATCCTCTCCTGGTTTAATTGGCCTTCCGACCACTGTTGAAGAGCTTCAGAAGGTAAAACCAACAGAAGCTGGAAATGTGCTAGTTTTATTCTGATTTCAGTCACTTCAAGCATTTTTCTCTGCTTCAGAGTGTCGCCACGATTGGCAGCACGCTCACAAGTGTACAGCATGACGTGGAAACAATGAAGGCTTCTCTTGAAAATCAGAAGAAAGACGATGAATCAAAGAAGACGATGGTAATTCTGAAATACTTTTGTTGTAGTTCCTGAATAGTCAGCTTAAGGTGGATTATTATGTGCAGCATGGAAGAAATAGTATCCAGTTCAAACCACCGTTTGAACACTAGGTTACACTTATTTAGGAGTTGGAGCATGTGTATGCCAAGCTGTAAACTTGCAGAAAAAATGGTTGCATATTATATGGCCATCTGTACCATCTGTTCTCATCTCCTGCTGATTGATCACTCCAAATCTAAAGCCTCTCTGCCCTCTGCTGATTAGATGCAAGAAAATGGATCTTCAGTCTTCTGTGTGGCATCACTGTCAGCCATTCTTGCATTAGTTTGGCGTGGGCTGCTTTAAAAGCAGATTAAGCTATTTAATCTGCTCATTTTGTTTCTTAGCACTTTGGACAAAGTAACAAAGAGAAGAAAAAAAAAAAATCAACTACCAGTTCCGCTTCTGAACAGGACATCTTTGTGTCATTACAGTTGCCATTACATCGTCCAATCATTAGATTCCTTTACTGTTTATTTCTTTTTGATCTATGTTGCACGTAAATTGTTTTCGCAAACATTGAAAGTTCCTATCTTTTATGACTATGACTGGTTTGCAGCCTCAAGCTGACTTCTTTCACATGAGTAAAGCTATGGACTTTTTTTTTTTTTTTAGTGATCCAAAGTACATATGCACTTCTCTTGTTCAGCTATTTGTATTTCCATCTGCAGGCTGCTAAAGATTCCTTCTGTCAATGGCACCAAAAACAACTTAACAGCACATTGAGATTTCTGTAGTACATTGGCGAGACAAAACTGTAGTTTAATCTCCCTCCCTGATTCGTAACTGTGGCATTTGTCTTGTTTAAAAACTGAAGCAAATCTACTACCGTACACCCGGGCTCATTGTGTTGATCTTCCGAATCGCGGCATGAATCCAAATGAGGAGCGCTAGTGATCGCCACCACAGCCAGATTAATATGTGTGTTAACCCACGCATGTAAGCAGCTTGGCAGTTCTTGTCAAGCCTATGTTAGAGGAGTCGTTGGGATAAGAGGGTCCTGTCAGTTCTTTGGATCTGTGCCTTGGCTTTGCATTCATAATACATTAAACAACTGCCAATCTGTTTTGAGGGCTTAGATGCTATGAACTAAAACTAGGTCAGATTTCTGAAAGAATGGAAAAATATTTTCTTCATTTCTTTACAAGAACAACACGATGAAAGGAGAAAGTCAACAAATAATTTGTAAGCGTGTATTTCTGATACCGCGACCTCAATAATTTTGTCTTATTACCTATAGTTTTGCGAGCTTCTGAGAAGTACATTTCATCCCTGTCAGGAGTGGAAGTTTTGGAATGAGGCCATAATAAAAATAAATGAATAACAAACAAAGATGACTGCAAAAAAAAAACAAACTGTAATATCCTGGTTGCATTAGCGTGCACACCCTTTAACCAAGACTCTGTTGAAGATATTTTTTTTATTCTATTTTTCCAGATGAATGACGCAGACGTCACACAGTAGCACTTACAGAAGTAATAATGGATGCTGCAGTCTGTGGTTCGATTTTAACGTTGAGCAACTGGAGCCAGTGGTATCGTCACTAGATAATAGCAAGACGAAGGAAGCTAAGAAATGGCTTCTTCTGGTGCAGAGTTATGACTCATGTCTCGTGTATAAACGTTGAATAAAATTCAACATGACCGGTGTGACTGCAGACGCTTTGAAAACTATCAAAAACGTCAGTTCAGCTATAGAAATGGCACAGGTTGGATTTTTTTTTTACCCCAAACTGTTCTTAACGTCATCCGCATACCTAAAACCTCAGGTTTCAATTGAGGGTATACTTGCATCCCAAGAGACTGTTTGGAGTTCGGATATTGTCGTATTGTAACTGTTATGATGCAAACACCAGACACGAATTACACAAAATGCTAAAGATCATAGAACGTAGGAATAATAGATGAGAGAGGGAAAATATGCACAAATCACAACTGATAACATTGGAATATTTATTCATTTTAAATTGCCTGCAAGATTTTCTAACATTGTGCAGCTCTTGTTGCGGCCAGCAAATCGTTAATTTAAGGGTGTGCGTATGTGCATTCAGGTTATTGCAGTATTACGGCTTTTATATATATTTTTTTATATATTTGTTTTTCATGTGAACTGTACATGGAATATGTCACAGCATTGCAAAAATAATTTGTTAATTTATCACCGTTTCACTTTTATGTATCACAAAAAATCTGACGTTTTAACGTAGCCACTCAATGTTGGGAAGTAAATATCTCCAGACACCTCTTCCCGTCTCCAGAGCTGTGCTCCGTTTTCGTTTGTGCAACTCTGAACTGCAGATATATTGACATCTTGCATACCTTTTGCAGGACATCACAGACCTAAAAAGAGCCATGGGTGAAGTCAATAAGACCGAGGAGCAGCACCATATGTGGACTGATGAGCAGATCCACATTCTTCTGTCTACTGTTGCAGACCTCCATCAAAGAGTGGCCTCATTAGAGAACGGGTCAAAGCACAGCGTGAGTCATACCCTAATTCTATGGTGGCTAAATTTATATATGCATGTATATGTTTTGTTTTTTTTTTCTTCTGAATTTAGGTTTTATCCAAACAGTAGCAGATGGCAGTTGATCTAATCATCAGAATAACTAAATGCTTTTCTACAGATACATTTTTCTTAGCCAATTGTTTTCCTTATTATTTTTGTTACTGTCATCACTCTGTATGGGGGGAAAGAAATTCTCAAAACTTCACAAACACTGTCTTAAGTCAACTTGAATAAAACTGGAAGTCAATTGCCACTGATCCCCTTGTTAAAAATTCATTTCCTTGACGGAGCCGAACGCGGAATGAATTTGGGTTAATGAACCCCTTAAAAGTTTAACCATTCAAAGAAACGAAAAAAGACAGTAACAGCCAAATACTGAACTTCTAGTTCCAACTCTTTGAGTCCACAGATTCCAAACACACAGTAATTTAATTGCCTTCTTCCTGCCATGCAGTTGCAGTATAATGACGCAGTAGCTTCACCGGCTGTTGGCAGTAAAGAGCCTGAAACTAAGACGGTGACAGAAACAACAACACTGAAAGAAACACCTCAGGATTTGGAAGGTATTGTGTAGAGAAGAAATAAACAAAAGCAATTTATCCTCATGGCTTTCTTTGCACTCTGTAGCTGTTTAACATAATCTTCCTATGACAGACATGTCCACACCACTGACACTGCCTCAGACCAGCAGACGTCCTCGTTTCTTGACTCCAAGGCGATCCAGGAGGAATGCTGGAACAAAATGTCCAGGGAGGGTGTTGCTGCCTGGTGTCGCTTCTCTGACAGGTACACAGCGTGGACAGCTCTCCTTTCATTAAAGACTTGTGTTACTTCTTTAACAGAGCTAAGTCGGGATGTGTCTTGCCTGTTTATTCACACGTGGAAAACGTTGTTTGTTGCCTTGCGTAAAGTTTTAGTAAGTAGCACCAACTTAATCATCCACGTGTTTATGTGTTTTCGGTTTTGGGAGAAAAATCATTAATAAAGCACAGTCAAAAGAAAACGTGATGATGTTTATTTAATTCAAGAGATCCCAATAATTTCTTGTCAGTTTGGCGTGAACATCGCTATTTGTTCAAATTGCAGAGCGTTCGAGTGCATATACGTGTTCGTATTACTGCAATAGTTGTTCCTTTTCTAAAACGCACTGAAACTCCATCGTTTTTATTTTTGCTTCTGAATTCTTTTCCAGACCTTGAAGGCGTCTACCAGAGAGCCGGAGTCGGACGCGACTCCCTCGGACTGACTCACCAAGACCTGAAGATGCTGTTCGGGTCGTCGACTCCCAGCGAACGTGCGCTGGGGTGCTTTGATGACGGAGACCGGAGGTACTCCCTCGTGGAGCTGAGAGCTGCTGTGGGTTTGTGAGCGCGGCGTCACTGAGAGCAGAGAACAGTGTTGAGCACCCAGCAGGGTCTGGGAGCGGGTCTGGGATTCCCAACCCCTTATCTGTAGTTGCTGCACCTTCTGTGAACTGAATATTTATCATTTTGATGGTGGTAAAAGTGGCACTGGTATGCCGTCCTCTCACACCTCTCCCCCAGGCCCACTCAAGTGTATTGTCGGCAAAAACAAATGATTTCTTAAATTTTAGCAGTTATCCAAACAGGCATCTGTTTGTAAAATCAGATCTTATTTTAACCAGTTCCGTTCCTGGAATCATGTTTATAGACCTTGAATAAGTCCCGTTTTCCACCGTAGGGCTTCAACTTGAAGTGTTTCTGTACCTAATTGTTTTTTTTGTTTTTTTTGTTGTCATTCTGTCTCGTCCTGGTGTAATGATTATTGTTTAAGGTATTTTAGGCTGCACCTACCAGCTATCTCAGATGTTCCCACGTGTGTACACAAACACCTGGTACAGCTCAGCTAAAGCTTGTTTGTAGGATGTGGAGAAGGACTTTTTTTATGAATGTTTACAAATGACTACTAGATATGGCTTTTTTGAGGTTTTTTTTGTGTTTTTTAGACCGTTTCCTAACTTATCTCAGACACAATCAAGTATACGAACAGTCAAAACTTTTGTATGCTCTTTTCTAAGCTAAAACTAAAGTTTGAAGTTCTTTCCTCCGCCTTTAGAGTTGTGATCACGTACTTAGTCAGTCTGTGCATTTATCTGTAGTTTTGTTGCATATTGTTTTTGTTTTTCTCATTTCTTGACGTTTCGCAGATTTGAAGGGCTACGAACTCTTTCCAAGAATTTTTAAGGGGTTATTTATGAGGCATATGTAGCAATAAGTGAAGTACTGCAGTGGAATGAAGGCAGACCGAGCTCACAATATGTAACGGGTAGTGTGAGAAACACTGACCATCACTATTTACTTGATACATTTTATTGCATTATAAAGGACCTAATTATGTGTGTATTCATAAAATGACCATATTCAGACTTGTTATATTGTCAGAGGGGTTGGGTTGTTTAAAATTTAATCACAGAGATACTCGATGAGGCTTTTTTTTTTGTCGATACTGATTTGTACTTAACTTCTGACCTATTGGTTCAATAAAATATGCTAAAGGTTAATTGACAGAATTAATAGTTTAAAATCCATCAGAGAATTGATTAATTGGGTCACAATAAAGATACATCTCAACAAATTAAAATGTCTTTGAAATTTTTATTTACTCCAGTAAATAAAGTCAAAATCCGATTCATTGCATATAGAGACAAATTGTTTGATAATTGTAGCTGACGGCAAAGGAAAACTCAAAATGTACTTTCTCAGATACTAATTTTGTGTTTCAAATAGGCTATAAGATAATAATATAAAAAAGGATTTTATACTACTGGCCAACCAAAAAAGCCCAGATACTGTCCAGTTTATGCACTCGATCTTGATTGGGTGTTTGTGTCTCCCAGACATACTTTCATCATTCTCTTGACAATAAATCTGGAAAGTTTACTTACTAAACATATTGAGATAAAATGGTCTTTAAATGAGGTTTTGGTACTTTGGACAGTGTGCCAAATTCTATTGGAACATTAAATCAACAGTTTTCCTTCCACTCACCTTTCTGTAAGATGCTTGCACAGAGCTCTCATTGAAGAGCCAGATTCTCTTGCTGTGGTATATTTCTATTCAAAATCCTTTTTCTTTGGTCTTTAAATATTTAAATTTTCTGAGAAGCTAATATTGTGGGTCTTCAGTAGCTGGAAGGAATCATCAAAATTACCAGAAATAAACACTTTTACTATTTTAAATCGTAGGAGTTTCATTTTTTCCGTTAAATTCCTTAAATAACCTTTTGATATTTCAGGTTTGATGCACTTTTATGCTAACATGTTCATAATCTTAGCTAAAGAAAATGCATCTGACTACACACTCAATTAATACCCCTTTAGACCAAAAATGTTGTGTTCTACATTTTTATGCTTTAAATTAAAAAGGTATTAGGGATCTAACTGCTCTGTAATTGATCTTATCAAAGTAATATTTACCATTTGATTATGGCATGTTTGTTAAATTCACCATGTTAACATGAGTACATATATAAATTAAATGTTTCTTTTCAGGATGAAGCTTTGTCGAGCTTTTGTGTCGCAGAGATTTTTGGGTCCACAATGCAACTGTAAATGAGATTTTACGAATGTTTTTGTTGTTTGAGCACCAATGAATAAAGACAGTTAAAGGCTTGAGTTTCTTGTGAGTTGTTTTAAGGATACATTCAGAAGCTTTGATTTTGTGTGGCATGTGTTTTACTGTAGTATTTATTTTTTGCATGACTGAAAATTAAATTTACAAAAGATCGCGACTTTTAGCAAGAATTATGTACAAGTTTCATGTCTGAGAGCAAATTTATCAACACTCTTAACAAAACCAGGTTTTACAAGAAGAGCTCTAGGCCAGAGCCCCTTTAGCCCTCCAGTCCCGGGACAAAAGTCCCAGCAGCCCCTCTTCATCTTCTTCTCCCTCCTCGTCCTCCTCATTGTCATTCTCAGTCTCCATTTCTTCAGCCTTTCTTGGCCCCGATTTACTTTTCAAAACATCCCGCTTGTCCCTCAGCAGTTCCACCCTTTTGTAACACTCGATCTGTTCATCGATCTCGTCGATCTGACGCTCAAGGCGTCCCTCTTCATCGTCCTCTGCCACGATGGCCTCAGACTTTGTGTTCACCTGTCGGATCTCCTTCTGAAACTCTTCCCACTCCTTGTCCATCTGATCTTTCGGGGCGTCGACGTTCCGCACTTTGGCGTCTCTGACCGGATCGTCGAAGAAGCCCTCGGGCAGCGCCTCGGCTGTGTTGTCTTTCTTTTCGGGAGTCTTCTCCGGGGCGTCTGCTTTGAGGATAGATCCTGAGTGGGAGATGGCGGGCGTGGGTGGGATGGAGCTGTCAAAGAAATCAGCTGGCAGCTCTTTCGCGGGCTGCGCTGGGACATCGGCTTCACCGGCGTCTTCGTCGTCGTCCTCGTCATAAACTCCTGCTAAGAGGCTCAGTCCTGCAGATTTCTGCGTGGAAGCAGTCGCCTTTTCGGAGGGCTTCTCAAAGTCTCCAGGCAAAACCGACTCAGACTGACCTGCTGGTTTGGCCTTTTTTCCAACAGCTTCCACGCTGTCCTGTGTTTTCCTTTTTACAGGGAGACTCTGCGATACAGCTGGCTGGCTCTTTCCTTCTTTCAACTCCGCAACCTTGTCTTTATGCTGCTTCCCCAGAACATGAGCTGGCCACAGAAGTTCAGACTTCACCTGCACAGAGCACAGGACACAGCTGAGGTGACCCAAACTGTTGTATTTGGCGAAGGGAGATTCCACGCGTTTCTTCTCCGTGTTCTGTCGTTGTTTCTCCCTCATCAACCGCCGGAGTTCTTCTTGATTTACTACTTTTTTCCCCTTCTTGGACGTTGCCATTCTTGGTAACGAAACGTGTTAGCTTAGCTAGCTACTTGCGCCACAAACAGAAATGTCGCGCTTCCTCTTGTTTTTGCTCTCACGGCTCATCTCTTCAGCGCCACCACCTGGAAGGGAGTGAAACTCAAGGATTCACCAACTGTGAAGCTGCACGGTTCTGTAATCGGGGTTAAATACACAGACTTGAAAAGTCAATAATTTTCTTTTATCATTTTTAAGCCCGATATATGGGGTAAAATTAGTCTAAGTTTCCATATTTTTTATTTTATTCTATTTCCCCAAGGAGATGAGAAATGCTCCCACTTCAATCCAATCAGACACATTTTTCCTCCGTTTATCAGACAAAAATAAACAACACTGTTTATTTTTGTCTGATTAGCTGGGGGCTGCATTCTGGAAGCATTTGTTTATTATCCTTTATGTGTTTCATTCCATTTGTTTCTGACTTTTGCTGTTTTACAGTGCATTGCAAAAGTGTTCAGACCAACACAAGGAGTGCTTCTTTGTGAAGTAGAAGTAAAAAAGGCACAAAGTTTTCTGAGTTTTTTTTTATGAATCTTAAAATTGTGACATGCATATGTATTCAGTCTTCTTTCTAATGTCACTAAATAAAATGCAGCGCATACTGTTCTCATGAGTCTCCTAATTACTCACTCTGCTTATTTGTAATTCAATTTAAATATAGGTGTTTACTGAAAACTTTTTAAAAATATATTTTACAGTGATGAAATAAAATCAGATAGAAAGATTTCACGAACCTCTTGTAGATAGAAATCTGAAATGTATTTAAGCCTACCGCATCAAAACATCTCCAAGGTTTGGGTTGTTTATGGCTCTTGTTTTTCTAACACATTTGCTATTCTTTAATTCACTTATCAGATGTCTATCAGCACTCTTGGTTTAACCATCCGTTTTTTGTTGTTATTGTTTTTTTTAAGGAAATATGAGGAGTATAGCATTGTAATTTAATTTATAGTCCAAGGGAATCAGTTCTCTTCGGTGAACTCAGCCAACTGATTTGGATCTCGAAACAGAGCCATAAATCTCACGGCTAGTTTACATTCAGACCCAGAGCAGTTTGAGCAAACCTAATTTCCATGATCTCGCGAGGTCTGCTCGCAGTGTCGCTAGCGAGAACGTTAGCTCAGTTGTCTTATTGTACCAACCTGTCCGCCCGACTTTTGCTGCAAAGACTGCACCGATTTTCTTTTAAATCGTACATTTAAAAGGTGGTAGAAGACACAACGATGTAGTCGTCTACAGGTTGTTTTAGCTTCTCTCTTTGTGTTCATTTTGTGCGTGTGTGTTCTGTTATGTTTAAGGTTAATTTCTGTATTCATCGCCGCACCCATCGTATTCATTTTTTATTTAGGGCTAGCAAGCTAACGGATGATTGAAGCTAATGTTGGGGTTCAGCCTGTCACCAAGTGCAACGATATTTAAATTATAAAAAAAAAAAAAAAAAAAGGAGTCCGCGATTGTTTTCTTTTATTGTATATAAGGACTTTTGTCATGTTCACTTTCATCTTCACCATTTTGTAGTAGCTATAGTAATCCAACTGACGCACGGTAGTCATCATGACAGGTGATAAGATACGCACCATGCGGAAGGATCATAATAAAGCAAATAAAAATGAAGCGATAATGGACACCTACGATGAGACCTCCAACGGGACGGTTCCTAATGGTAATAGTAACCTCTTCAAGTCTAACAAGGCTTTTCAGAAATCTGTCAAATCCTCGGCACTGCAACAGCAGCAGCAGCTCAATGCGAACAACATAAACGGCAACGCATCAGTTGTGAATGATGACAACAAAAACCCAATAATCCTGACGAGTGAGGAGCTGGAGTTTCCAGTTCATGAGTGTGTGTTCAAAGGGGATGTCCGTCGACTCTCCTCTCTCATCAGGACCCACAGCATCTCTCAAAAAGACGTGCATGGTAATCTTTTTATACTTGCCCCATATATTGTTTTTACTTAACTATTGTCCCAGACTGTATTGATGCATTTTATTAAATTAGAATGTAATCAAGTTCATTTATACCAGTTATTCCATTATAAAAGTAAAACTTATTTTATATAAATTAATTACGGAAAGGGGGATGTAGGTTTCTCAGCTGCTTTTCGTTATAATGTACAGATAATTTTGAAAACAAAAGTTCAGCTTCTCAAAACAAATATTAAGTAAAATAAATAAAATAGCAATTTAATGTGATTGATTTCACAGTTGGCAGCAGATAATCATTGACACATCTACAAGGTGTTCAGGCCACTAAACCTTCCACTTAACTTTCCATGAATATTCTCAAATACAGCACACTGAACATCCACCTTCTGGCTGCATAGTGTTCTTGGAAGCTTACACTGTGTATCGTAGATCTGTATTATAATTTTTACTTTTTGATTAGGATTACTGAAATAAATTCAAATTGCTATGACTGATGTTTCTATGTGTCTGTGCCTTGGACCTGTATTAATTTGTTTTTCTTTGTAGGGAACACACCTCTTCACCTTGCTGTAATGTTGGGCCACAAAGGTAAAGCAGAATATTTTTTGTTTGTTTGTTTTGTTTTTTTAGTTTTTATCTTGGATCATTTTTTTCAGAACACTTCTCAAGTACCATAAGTGTATGCCAGTAAATTAGGCGCAATCTGTTTTTATTGTGAAATGTAATCGAGAGTGCACCACACAACTTTGGAACCAGGATTTTAGCCAATATATTTTACATGTGATGCGTTCACACAGATGCATTAAAACAATAAATCCAGTCTTTTGCATCTAGAGCGGTTGTGCTAATAAAGGGAATTAGAAACGTGGATTCATTGAAGCTTTTTTATATTTTAAACCAGCTCCGTGGCATTGCACAGCAACTGGTTTCTGGCGAGTGGCTCTTTGCGAGAACACTTTCTCTAGTGTCTTATTAAAAGTATTTTAAGCACAGTATGACAGAATGTTTTAGCTGTTCAGGAATCAACCTTTTAAAACCAGTCTAGCCCATTCCAATTCTTGATGCAGCACAGCATAGTTTAATCACTATATCATCTGAAAAAGAAGCCAGCATATGGAGACACAGATATTTGTAAACTTAATTTACAACAGTGTTTGTTAGAATTTGGACAACAAGCAAGAACATGCTTCATGCCATCTGAAAGTCCTAATAGAGGAAAAAATGTCCCCACCATTCTGGTTAAATCTGTTCACTCGCTGCCTTTAGGAACATCCCCTACTCACTGAACATGAAGCGTTTTATTTTAACACCTCTGTTAATTTTTAATGAACAGCAGCTGTGCGCGCTCAGACAGAGAAGCGGTTCTGATGCACATCGCATAAGGGCTTGATGATTAGCGTAGAACATTTAGTGTTTTCTTAAAACGTGGATTAAATTTTCCCGTCGTTGCTCTTTCGTGTTGTACAAAATGTGCATCAAAATTTCAACACTGGGCGCGTTCCTTCGCTGTCAGGTGGGCAATGAGCTGGGCAGAAGTGATGAGAAAGCATACTGGGGACGGGTTTCCTCTTAAATGGAGGACGAAGCATTTTTACTGGCGGGAGGAGGTCAAAGTCGTCCCAGTTTATTAGGCTATTAACCGCTGTAGTAAATATAAAGTACCAGAGATCTTGTCCTGGCTAATACAACGACTAGATTTCATCATGTTCTACTAACTCCCTGACTTTTTTTTTTTTTTTTTTTTTTTTTTTTTTTTAGTTTTATGTCATTCAAACGGCTCTTCTGTTTATATTGGCCACATAGTTGAAGTGGCAGGATCTAGGCTTCTCTATATACTCTCGGGTTAGCTTGCGTTGTCCTTTGAATCTAAATTCTTTAGTCGTGCTTATGAAATGTTGGGCATGTCAGATTAACCGTGCACAGAATATGTTACACGTGTGTCTCTGTGTGTGTTTTGCCGTTCAGAGTGTGCTCTTCTCCTGCTGGCTCACAATGCCCCCGTTAAGATCAAGAACGCGCAGGGGTGGAGTCCGCTCGCAGAAGCCATCAGCTACGGCGATCGGCAGATGAGTAAGTTCCAACAACGCAGCTGTGAGGGGTTTGTGATGAGACTTTGTGCTGTTTTCAATTCCATGTCTGCAAACAAACCCTCTGTTTAGACACTTGGGATCAGATCTGCGTATCCGATTGTTGATGGCCCTCGCTTGTTATTTAGTCTACCAACTGGGGCGGTGTTCTGTTTCGGTGCTTTGGCAAGCAGCGTCGCAATGTGTCATCTTGTTTACGCTGAACTGTGGAAAAGAAGGATGGTATCTGGTTACATTCCAGCTGCTTAAAAACTTCCTATTAATTTCATTCACATTCATATTTGAGGTTGGATTCCCTGAGATTTCGTGCACAAAAAGTCACTTCAGTGCTAGATTCCTCATTTATGGATGCAGCACAGCTTCTGTGGTTGTTTTTATTTATTTATTTATTTTTGTCGGTGCAGTTTCATGAATTAAAACTAAATATTTAATCCTGGCACCGCTATGATGTCGGCGCCAAAAGCTAAAAGGTCCTGGAGTTTCTCGGAGCACTCGTCATCCAGATTGGATGGGAAGCAGTTCGTGCTCCGACTGATGATACGAGGCAGCCCTGAGCTTTTGGACTAATCGCTTCTTCGCTCAGTGATGCTGCTGTTTTTACGTTTAATGTCTGGTGAAAAATTGGGGGCCGGGGGTACTAATTAATCTTTTTTTTTTTTAAATCTCACATAAAAAAAAAAAAAAAAGAAGTAACTGACCTGAATCGTTAATTATCACTTTTTGCTACAGTCTTGTGTCGCTGCATTAAGTATTTCCTTTTTGGCCGAATGGATGAAACGACTGATTTACTGGCAGCATCCGCTTTCACAGCTTGTGTTGGAGACATTTAAGGCTGGATATTTTTCCACAAATGACCCCAAACTTTTATTAGTATGCATCTCGGCTACTATCGCCCGTCGCGGCAAGCTGGCTGACGACAGAAGGACCTGGGACCAGGAGCTTTGCTTTCAGAAGGTCACGTCTCTCGTGAGGGGGCAGCATTGAGGGTTGGCGAGTGCAAGGGCGTGGAAAGCCAGAGAATAACGGCCCCGTCGTTAGGTTTTTGCAAAGCAGCTGCTATTATTTAGTTTGAGCAGGAAACGTGGCGGCGTTTCCTTTAAATTAATTGTGTGTCGAAGTTTAAACTGCAGACTCGTCCTCTGTCCTCCGTTTCAGCAGCTAGCTGCCCGGCTGCCAGAACGTGCAGCAGAAAGCTGCGTGCGCCGCGTCAGCATTGCGTCTCTTGATCGCGCCCACTCCCGGTCCGGTATTCCCCTCTGCATGAGTCAACCAGGATACACTGATATGTGCTGACTTGCTCTGTGCGGTCCGCTATCATTAAAAGGGTCGCTGGTCAGTTTCTGAAAGGGGCACATTTCATGAGCCAGTGAGTTCTAGCTGCTGATTCAGTCGGCGCTGATGGTACCGGGGACAGCGCTGCGTTCCACTTCAACCAGTGTAATTTGTGGCATCTTTGTTACAGAACCTTATCCGGTACGAGTCGATGCAAAGTCTTCTAGAAATGTTGGAAAGGCGTAGCAAAAAGCTGATTTTTTTTTTTTTGGGGGGGTGGGGGGGTTTCAAGAAACAATATTAACAAGAAGGCCTTATGAAAAATATTTGTAACTAAATTAAGTATCTACCATTGACATGTCTCACTGTCTGTAAAACTGTGTTGTTAGAACTGCAGGATGGTGTTTGTTTCTTCTTTCTCTAAGAGAGAGACTTTTTTTTTTTCCCACAAATGCATTAAAAATATATAACTTTAAGAAATGTGAAGGACATATGATGTCAAAACATATAGAATATCATAAAAAAGCTCAAACTGAGTTAAAGCAGCACTCTAAAGTTTTGTTTTGGGCACAAAACAAGACATCTCGCAATGAAACCTAAATATGTTTGTTCTGTGTGCGTGTGCATGTGCTGTACTTTAATCTTTTCTCCTTTTCAGACCAGAAGGCATGTTTAATCATCTATCTTTAGATTTACTGACCTCTCTGTAAAAATCTGGAGTCGGGCAGTAACGTCAGCCGTCCATGGCGGACCTGAGAAGTCAGCTGCTTTCGTTTAGTTTTGTAGCAGCGTATGCTGCTAAATTTCGCCTGTTTTGTTTCTGTTTCTCCAGTTACGGCGATACTGAGGAAGTTAAAGCAGCAGTCGAGAGAGAATGTGGAGGAAAAGAGGCCGAAATTACTGAAAGCTCTCAGGGAGGTGAGAATCTCAGCTGGTTTGAAAAACGGATTTGTTGCTGAATGAATGTGGATAAAAAAACAAAACATAAAAGAAATGTGCGAAGTGTGCACTGGCTTAATCCACCAACAACATCTGGAATCACTGATGTTGCGACGGCACAATGTTTTCAGCTTGTGTAAATAATTAAAGTCGGTCCTGCAAATAGCCGCAAACAGTCTTCTCCTTTTATCAGATGGATCCTTGAGTCCGTTTGTGTTTTTCTTCCGCAGCTCGGTGACTTTTACCTCGAGGTTCACTGGGACTTTCAGAGCTGGGGTGAGACCTTTTGTTTTACGAATAAAACGTTGCAAATAATGAATTTTCTTAAACAAGACATAAGAAGGCAGCATTCTTAACATTGTCTGCAGTGCTGTGCATTTTAAAGCAGATATATTCTTTCTTCTTTTTGCAGCAGCTATTGGTAGTTGTTTCTTTGTAACAGATTAGTGTATTTAAATCGGTTTGTGTCTCTTTTAGTGCCGTTGCTGTCCAGGATGCTGCCATCTGATGCTTGCAAAATCTACAAGCAGGGTATTAATATCAGGTAAAGCATCAAAAAAAAAAAGTTCCTGTACCAGTAAAAAAAAAAAGAAAGTAGGATGAGTGTTAAATGCAGCAAATATTTGCTATTCAGGCCAAGAACTTCTTTTAGAGCTAGAAAGTAGGCCGAAACAATTTTCTCTCCCTCCTAATTCTCTGCCCTCCATCCTGATTTAGACTTGACACTACGCTCATCGACTTCAACGACATGAAGTGTCAACGCGGAGATCTGAGCTTCATTTTTAACGGTGACGCCTCTCCTTCCCAGTCCTTTGTGGTTCTGGACAACGAAGCCAAAGTGTACCAAAGAATACACCACGAGGTGAGCGGGTGCGACTGTCGCCAGGGATCAGTGTCGGGGAGGGATTTTCGGTCTTTTAACATGACACGCGACACTCGCTGTCCTCCCAGGAATCGGAGATGGAGACCGAAGAGGAAGTGGACATTCTGATGAGCAGCGACGTCTACTCCGCAACCCTGTCGACAAAGTCAATAACTTTCTCTCGGAGTCAGATCGGCTGGCTCTTCAGAGAGGATAAAACGGTAAGGCCTGCAGCAGAGCCAACTGTGGAACAAGGTCACGACTTCATCCAAAAGCAGCGATTTAACACGAGAACCACAACAGACATGACATTTCAAATTCTTTTTATGTATTTAGGTTGGTAAAGTAAAGAGTTGGCGGCCCCAAAACGTATTCTGGTGGATAAATATTTAAAAATATTAATATTTAAAAAGCAAAAATAAATAAATAAATAAAAAATCAAGATAAAACAAATTTACCATCATACTTAATGCTCATGAATCTAGGTCACTTTTAGCTTCATTTAGATATTCTAATGAATAATTTACAGCATTGACAACAGTGTTTGATCCATTAAAGGAAAAATATTCCTTAATAAAATATCCTGTTGTAGCACTTAGTAAGTAATAACATGTCTGAAGCATCTGTGTGACATTCCACTTAGCTTATTGCCACTTAATGTATATTTGGTAACTGTGTTTTTTTTAATTTTTTATTAATACCCACAAAACATTTATTTTCATAAGTCTCTTGCCCAACATAGTGATAGAAATGCAGCTGCACATATCAGTAATCCAGGTCTGTTCAAGATAAACTAATGCACCTTACAGATCCATTACACGCAAAGAACATTATGCGTCTTTCAGTTCAAAGTAGAAATATTACAAAGACCACAATAAGAAGCATTTTTCATTAAGAAATGCCATCATAGTGAAAAATAGATTCACGTGACGTGCAGTATTGGGGATGAATATTTGGTTAGGGCTGCTTTTGCTTGAATTGGGGCGTCAACGCATCGTGGCGTGGAGACGGTCAGCAGAGGCTCTAACTAAAGTCCAGGTTGCTTATTTCATCTGGTCTGGTGTCACTCAGTTCACTATCCAGTCCGTCCCAGAACACAGCAGTGACCACTGCCTCGTTAGCAGAAACCTCATTGGACATCTGTCAGAATCCTAATATACATTTTCTTTATTAAAATCCCAATTTTGTAATAATTTAAGTTTTCCAGAAGCTAAATTTGAGGTTTTCCTTTGCACTAAGCTGCAAGTGCTTAATAATAATAATAACAATATTAGCTTATTAAGATGCATAGATCGTCCTTCTGAGGTTTGTTTGCCAGTTGAAGTTTGGAGTCGCTGCCATTTTGAACCTCTTCAGCACGACGGCTTATGAAGGTGTTTAACGGTCTGCGCTCGCGCTCTCTGTTTAGGAGAGGGTTGGAAACTTCCTGGCCGACTTCTACGCCGTCAACGGTCTGGTGCTGGAGTCGAGGAAACGGCGGGAGCATTTAAGCGAAGAAGACATCATGAGGAACAAAGCCATCATGGAGAGTCTGAGCAAGGGAGGCAGCATCAGCGAGCAGAATTTTGAGGCAAGTATCCTCACACCCCCTTAATTTCAGTGCTCTGTTTATTCACCAGCAGTTAATAGTTGTATCACTGTGGAGCCGCGATTATTCCCCTGACTGATGTTTTCCTGTCTGCAGCCTGCGAGGAGGCAGTCACTCACAGCGCCGGCCCCCAACACCATTTCTTGGGAAGAGTACATAACGGCAGAGCATGGAAAGTACGTTTCTACGGTTTCATCAGTCTTTGCTGTAATTCGCCTGATTATTCAGGGCAGCGACAAGCGAGTCTGTGCAAGTGCTGAGTCCGTAATGCATCTTCATCTGCTGTGTCTCGGCTCACCTTCAGGCCGCCTCACCTCGGCCGAGAGCTCGTGTGCAAGGAAAGCAAGAAGAACTTCAAAGCTACTGTAGCCATGAGCCAGGATTTTCCTCTAGGCATCGAGTCGTAAGTACATCCCATCCTCCTCAGATCTCTCCGCAGAGCTTTCCAGCGCTGCTTGATCCACGGAATACTCCTGGGGTTTTCAGAAAAGCGTTGAGTAAAGATAAAATAATTCAGATAATAAGGCCCAGAACATGAAAGGTTTCACTTGTTAAGCCCTGATCAAAAACTCCACAGAAGCAACAAGAGAAAAACATTAATGAACAGAAGACAAATTAACTTTTTTTTTTTTTTTTTAATAAAACATAACTAACAATGACTCCTTCTGTTTCTACCTCACTTTATCTGTAAGCAGTTGAGCGGTTACCTATAACGTCCAACTTTTGAAGTTAATTTTCCAGTTAACTATTATAGTAAATAAAATTAACTTTTGAAAAACTAGACTTCCTAGAACTTCCCTAGATCCTAAAATGTCTGTTAAAACACAGAGAGAGATTGATCATTCAATTACCTCCAGTTAGCGTTGACGTTTGTCTTTCAGAGGAACTGCACTAACACCACGTACGTTGCTGTGCTTTTATTTGGTGTAAAACTCTAAAAGTTAAAATATGTGGTTTCCTTAAACCACAAATTTGTTTCATTTTCAACAAAAACAGCGTCCTCGTCGACTTGTAGTCTGTAAGTCGGTCGTGGAGAACAAGTAAAGTAGATTTGTGAAAAGCACAGTTTAAAAGATGCATGCGTGTTAAAATGAGTAAATGATGATGTAAGATTGAAGCAGGCGGTGTTGCGTAAGGAAATTGCTTTATCTCCTCTGCTGAGCGAACCTTAATGGGGACAACATTAAAACCTCATTCTTTATCACGGTTAATGGCTTTTTAATGTCATTTTTCCTCTTCACATTTTCTGCTTTGTTTTGTTGAAAATATATTTACTACTTTTATAATGTTCAGTTTAATGGGAAAAAATCACCAGTGCTGCGGTTGGGGAAAAATGGCTTTTTCTTATAGCAGATGATATTATCTGAAGTCTCAGTGCTCGAGGTTCTTTGTAAGTTTTCCTTCTCCAGCTTAACTGTACCACATAAAAGTATTCCCATTATTCAGGCCATTTATTTATTTTTTCTTTACATTTTGTCACACTACAGTCACAAACTTTAATTTTACGATGGCACAAGAGAAATTAGTACATTATTGCGAAGTCACTAATGTGCAAGTTAAGTTTTTTTTTTTTTTTTTTTTTTTTTTTTTCCATTTCAGAGCTTTAATATGATTTGATAATTAAGATACACTGATTAGAATTTTCAAGGAATAGATTTTAACCGATTCAAATTCCTCTTTGTTTTCTAGCTTTCCTGCAGTGAGCGAATATAAATCATTTATAGTAAAGAGTGCTTCACACGGCAGTTGTTGGTTGAACTTGTATTACAAAACTAAGTGGAAGTAATTGGTAATTGACTATTTATTTATTTTTATGCCAGCAAATGGCAGCAAATGTGCCGTGATTATCAGTCACCGTCTGGCATAAATGCAGAATGTTTTAAGACAGATTTTGCTTTTGCTCCAGATGCACACACTTAAATATCCCTAAGTTTTGTAGCGCTTCCTAATCTTTTCTTTTTTTTTTTTTTAAAAAGGGTGACCATTCTTTGAAAGTTCAGTTCTGTATAAATGTAAAAGTTGACCGTACAAGATTTTCTCTGCGTTCTCCATCCCTGAAAGCTAACCACAAAAAATGGCTGTCATCTCTTTGCTGCTATTGTTGCGTTTCGCACTCCTACTTTAATTAGCTGACCGATTAAATGCCTATCCCGCTTCTTTCCGGTGCATTCTCGGTTAAATTTTACTGTCTTGTTTTGAAATTTCTGAATAACGCTGCTTAGAACTATCTTTTCCTCCATATTATTTTTCAACTTTTTTTTTTTTCAATCTCCTTCATGTTCATTTATGGTCTGTGCATTTAAAAAAAAAACAAACAAAAAAAAAAACAAGTGCTGATTCCTTTTGTTCTGCCTCCAGGTTACTAAACGTGTTGGAAGTCATTGCTCCATTCAAGCACTTCAACAAACTCCGAGAGTTTGTTCAGATGAAACTTCCTCCGGGGTTTCCAGTCAAACTCGGTATGTGTCGACCTACCTCTGCACCGGCTGCGAGTGGGCGAGCTTCAGGGGGAATGATCACAGAAAAAAAACATGTTTTTTTTTGTTTGTTTGTTTTTTTTATCGTTTTTCTTCCTCTTGTCTCACAGACATCCCCGTCTTCCCGACGATCACAGCGACTGTCACCTTTCAGGAGTTCCGCTACGACGAGTTTGACGAGTCTATTTTCTTCATCCCCGCCGAATACAAGGAAGATCCAAGCCGCTTTCCGGACCTCTGACCTGTCAACGCGTCCAGCTTGGGAGAGTGAGAGCAGAACAGAGAACGCTGGTCTGACTCTGAATCCATATTAACTATTTATTACTATTATTTAAAAAAAAAAAAAAGAAAAACAAAGGGAAGAAAATGGGAGGGCTGCTCTTATTGATCATTTAATCCAAGAGGATTTGACGGAGCGCCGTGTCAGCTATAGATGAATATCTGCAAATGTTTTTTTTTTTTGTGTGAAATGATTGATGGCTTTCGTTGTACTTGCTGTTTATACACAGAGCAGGTGAAGCTGCTGCTCTGTGCTGCTGTGCGCCATTTCTAAAGCTGTCAAGTCATTCATATTTCAGTATACTCGAAGCTGCACTCACCTTCAGAAAAATGTATATAACTCTTCTCATTTTTGTTCACGACATTTAAAAGAAGAAAAAAAAAACCCACAAATACAGAGCTATCCTTAAACTGAGCTTACTGGTCATTTATATATAGCATATTATATATCTATAAACTCAATGGAGTAACACTGTGTAGCAATACATTTCCAGTACTTAAGAATGTTTTTACCCACCTGAGACAAGGTTTAGTATATATATAATATATAAACCTCAAACAGTTTGATATCAAAGCCTTTTCCCTGTGCAGGACACGGCCTCCTGCGTTTTCAGGTCTGCTCATGTTACCTCTCAGCCGTCTCTGTGTTTTGTTGTGATAGTATGAACCCCTCCCGTGCTCCGTACGAGTGAATACGTCTACTCTGTTCCGTGTATGTTTGTGTGTGGGAGAACCCAGATTGGGGTATCAGGTAAACAGTTTGTAGTCTTAATACTGCACTGATATTTAAAGGCATGCTATGGCTGTTGGCCGCCAGGATCAAATGCATCCTGATGCTACGTTATCTAAGAGTTTGTTACTGTATAGTATTTGCAAACACGCGGACATTTAGATTGGGGAGGTGAAAAGTTAACACTAACACTTTCGAACAACTTCTAGCGATACACATGTGATCCCTTTGATAGTCTGCAAATAATGTTTCTTTTTTCTTTTTTTTTTTTTCCTTACAAATATACATGTATATGAATTTAAGGAGTGGAAAATAAGCTGTGAAAAATCAAACTGGATGTCAGTATTCAGACAGGAAATGATGTGATCCATCAAGTTGTTGCTGGCTTCAGCTATTCTGTACCGCAACCATACCTACTTCACGTCCCTTTAAATAAAGCACCAGCATCATGTTTCAACTGCACTTGTGCAAATGCCATTACTCCTCCTTGATGCAGGTGGTGAAATGCAGATCTGCGAAGGAATCGGTTTTGAAGTCTGAAGTTGTCAAGGAGAGTGATTAACATCCAGCATCTCCTCAAACTTGCACTGAAGACCTTCAAGAACTAAATGGCAACGCCAGATAAAGTGCTTAAAATGTTTCCCCTTCACTTTCAAATCATAAGCTGTAGGCAAAAACTACATTTTTTTTATTTTTTAAATAGTTTCTTTCTACTCAAGTACAAGAGGCTCTGGTTCAGCTAGTGGTTAAACAGTTAATTTCATACAAAATAAATAATTTCAACCAAGAGGCATCTCTGATGTATCTTATGTGAAAGTTAGATTAAAGTAAGTGTCATTGAAACTATCAGTGTGCTGTTTGGGTCAAAGGTCGCATGTGTAATTGAAGAGTTACGCAGCAGTTTTTAACCCTTGAGCAAAGCCATTGTTATGAAGTGACTAAGGCTCAAGAACCCAATAAAACTTTGCTCTGAAAATGGAGAGTGCACTTTTAACTACTGAACTGGAAGCATTCCACCATATTACATTGTACAGATAAGCAGTAATCAGCTTAGTCAAAAAGTAACATTTTTCTATTTGAAATCGTTTTACCTGCATTGGTTAATGCATTCCAGTGATTTTTATATTTTCAACATAGAAAACACTTTTGGATTAAATATCACTACACTCTTGCTATGCCATGTTTGATTCTGATGCATTACTGTAGCAATACATCCACTAATAAGCACTATATCATATTTTGACTGTTTTTGACTAGTACTTTGAAAATCAGTTCCCTGAAGGATGGGATATGTTGAAACATTGAAATCATCCAAACAGGGCTTTGTTCAGGTACCAAAAATATCTGTTCTCCTTTTAAGTAACTTGGTAAACCAACATTCATATTTTTGCACAGAGAGGAAGCTGAAAAAAACAGACAACTCGACTCTTAGCTCTTCAAACAGGATTTATTATATAAAAGAAATTCTTGATAAAACACTTGTAGGTCAGAAGTAAGATGCAACTGTTCTGTGAAGAAGCGGGAAAGACGCATACGCCACAACACTAAAAAAAGATACAATACATAAAGCAACAAATTTGAAAACACGACCTCAATAGTAGTAAAGCAAACCTACTTCCAGTTTAAACTAATTACATCTGTGGTGGCAAGGGGATAAATGTGTACTATCGACAAAAGATAAATGAAAAACGAATTATTAGGCAAACAACGCTGAAATATACATTTTCAAAAACGACAGACTTGTTTCTGTATGATAAACAGGGTTTTGTTTTGTTTTTTTCCAAGCACTTCACATTTTAGATTTACCCAAGTGGGGGAAATTTTGTAGAATGTTTCTAACCAAAATAAGTGGGATACATTGGGATGAAGCAGCATTCAGTCGCTGACATCCATGTCTTCTTCGTGGCGATCATCAGCGCCGTTAACTTTGGCCTGCTTTACGAGCCGGGTTGAGCCGTTTCCCTCCACAGACTGAGGAGACATGGCAGAGTCGTCTGAATCCTTCCTCTCCTCCCTTTCCTTCTCGCTGTCGTAACCTTGTTCCTCTTCATCATAATCTCTAGTGATCTGTATGAAAAAATAAATAAATAAGACAAAAACAAAACATTGGGTCACTGGATGTTTTCTACGCAAGCTGACAGTAGAGCTGATTCCCATAGTTTCAGAATAAAGTTTCTGCAGATACAAAACAAACCTTAATATCTCCTTTGTCTCCATCTGATTTTCTTTCCCGCTCCCGCTCTTTGTCCTTACTTTTCTTTTTCTTGCTAGTAGAGCGTTCTCGTTCCTCGCGAACGCGTTCCTTATCACTCCTGCGTTCCCTCTCTCTGTCCTTGTCCCTCTTTTTTTCCTTCTTGTGCCTGTGCAAAGCAGAGAGAAAATCCCAATGAAACTTCAACACGGGCAACATAATTCTAAGGAAAATTAGTGTGGTCATGCAATGGAACCTGACATGATTAAACTAGGGATTTTCCACCTTTTTAATGCAAAAAGACCATCTCCATAGTCAACTTTCTAAAGCTCCCCAGTTATTTACATTGATTTGAAAATATAAAAGTGCTACAGAAGAAAGAGAAAGACAAAAGGAAAGAAGCGTGGAAGGAAAAATATACAAGAAAAATAAAATCTTAACAATAAAAACATTTTCCCAGTTTATTTCATTTGTACCCAATTATTGAGCCTTTAAATTCCACACTTTGCAATATTTTTGTAGACCGTCAAGAAGACCTGTCAAACATCACAGTACACTAACCTTCGAGGGGAAGGAGAGGGAGAAACTCTCCTTTTAGGAGACTTCTTTGGAGATCGGCTGGCGGTGCGACTTCTCCTGCGCCTCCTGTGGAGTAGATCAGAAATGGCATAAAGAGTTAAATAAGCCCAAGTATATAGGAAAGGTATAAAGGCTGTAAAAATGTATGGTTTCAAAACAGTTACAAATGTCTTAATTCTTTGGTTTAAACCAAATGATTCTCTGAGTAAAGCCTTTCCCTCCTGTTGCTGTCCACTGAAAGGCAGCTGGCTGAAAATCAGCTTCTACACTTTTCTCCTATGAAACATTTCTGATAAAAAAAAAAAAAAAAAAGGAACAAAGAATAGTTATAAGGACACTTAAATATAACCAACCATGAGCTCTATGAGCAGATAGCTCAGCCTATGAGCAAATCTGGCTAATTTCAGGGTGTTATATTTGTGTTACTCTACAAATAAGGGAAAAATATCATTATGTGTAATACACTGTTAAAACTACCACTGAATTTAGAGTATGTTTGTTTTATTGCTAAGGTCAATCTTAGCAGTCTTAAATAAAATTAGACAGTTTTTGTTTACTTTCTAAGAATCATAAGGTGAAATTTATGCTCAAGTTACAAACAGTACAAAGCAAGATTCTTATCGTCCTCGGTTTTTAGTGAAAATCAGAATAGCACAGATGGCAGGTAAAGAACAGATGTTCCAAATAACAGACGAGCCTGCAACAAAGCTTTGCTCTGCACACACACACCTGCTTAATGAGGAGATGTTTTCATACAGATATGGCCAATAAAGGATCTATAGGTGGTAATTATACTGTATGCCTGTAAAGACAGCAGGGGCTGGGTAGTTTAAGCTAAAATGCTGATCAAATTTGCTATCACACATGTTCTCTATAATAAGTACAGAAATACTTAGAGCTCCATTCTAACTATTTACACCCATGTGGTGTTCAAGCAAACAAAGTTCTGTGGTGATAAACTAAGCGGGTTCTGATCTCACTCACCGGCTCGCACTGCGTGACCTTCTGGCAGTGCTGTAGCTTTTAGGAGGCGTTTTTGATCTCCTCCTGCTAACATCCTCCTTCTTCCTGTCTCTGTTGATAAATCGAAGACGCATACATCACCAACAAGTTGCTCATGTCACACAGCGGGCTCCAGGTGAAACTCTTCCACTAGGAACTCACCTGGATCTGCTTCTAGTTCGCCTGCCTCTGTCTCTGGAGTGGGTGCGTCTCCTGCGTGGGCTTTTGGAACGCCGCCTGCTCCTCGAGCTGGATCTGCGTCTTGATCTGCTCCTGGTTCGCCTGCGACTGAAGATCCAAGCGATACAACTTGTTAGTCAACACACAGACAAACGGTCCGGCTGCATCGTTTGTCTCAATAACAGCCATACCTGTGTCTTGAACGTGACCTGGTCCTCCTTCTTCTGGACCTGGATCGAGACCGAGAATGTTTCTTTTTGCTCTCCTTATCTGAAAGAAGCATAGATAGCACCTTAGATGTTTCATAATGCATTGCAGCTCATTTATTTAGCTTTATTTAAAAAAAAAAACAAAAAAAACATCCAAGGTAAGTAAAAGGGAAATATTCTAGCACTCACGTCCAGGTTCAATCGCAGCAGAAATGAGTGACTGAGCCTCTCTGACCCTCTTCATAGCCTCTTCAATCTCTTTATTTGACGCATCGGCCTTCAGGCTCGCACTCAGGTTCAAACCAGCAGCCAAGGGGTTCAGTCTAATCAGAGAGAAGAGCTTATGCTTAACCTCTGCAGCTACACCAAATTGCTTTTATTCATTTAATTTTGGCGTCTTCGCACACTTACTTTGGATCCGTCATCATCTTTAGCAACTGATCAGCAGCCTGTAAGAAGACATAAGATAGTGTAAAAATCTGAAGTGTTTTTGGAAAAACAGCAGCTGAACTAAGTGGCATAAAGCTTTCACCTGTGGGTTCATATTGGGTCCAGCAAATCCAAACGCTGCCATTGGGTCTATGGTTGGAGCACCAAAGGGGTTGCCTCCAAGCTGAAAAATGAAGTAAATAATGTTTGTACCCACATGTGGCAAAACACAGGCCTTCAAGCAGCTCGATCACTGCTACTAAAAATGACAAATTAGGCAACAAAGACAGAATCTGAAATGTAACTTAACAGAAAAGTGGAACAGAAAGGGCAGTTCTTTGGTTAAAATGTATTTATGTCTCAGTACTTTTCACATTTTGTCACAGTGGCACCACAAACATCAATGTATTTTATTGTAATTTAACGTAACAGAAAACCATTTTTTTAGGCTAAAAACACGTCCTCCTTTTTCAGACTTACATTTAGTAAAACGTTTAAAACCATTCAACAATTACGCATTACACTGTGCATCAAAAAAAAAACACATTAAAGTCTGTGGTTATAATGTGCAAAATGTCAAGGGGTCTGAACACACTAGCAAAGTAGTGTACATGTTGTCCTAGTTAAAGTCTGCAGATGTGAAGCCTTACAGCTGGATTTGGGAGGGGATTCGGTGTCGGGAGAAGGCCTCCGCCTGGCAAGATCCCTGCAACAGCATTTGCTGGGGCCAAAAGGGACAAAGCCTTAGCCTCATCAGGAATAGATCCTACAGCAAAATAAAAAACAGGCATTAGGAGTGAAAGTCTACACATCTGGAAAATTCACAGAAGACGTTCTGAAAAAGAAAAAAAAAAAAAAAAGAAGTCTTCTCACTGCATTTCTTCAAATTAGGTTCAACAAAGTGGTCACTTACAGATCAGAGTTCCCTACTTCAAAAAGTAATCATTGCAGTGACTTAACTATTGCTGGAATAAATCACACTATTCCAATGAACACTGCCAAGAATATATCACCTGAATGTGTTTTTTAAGTCATGAACCAAACGTTAGCAAGCACATCGGCTTCTCCAGTTGGGTGTGCCCTCAATTTTCATTTAGATGCTTACTGAAACAAGCGACTCACGCTGGCGGCTTCGCTACTAAAAGCACACAGAGAAAAATCGAGATACACACAACAGAGAGAATTTTAAGGATTTGGCAGGAAAACTAAAAAAAGAAAAAAAAAAAGCTATCAGTGTCTACTTACCAAAAACACATTTCAGAATGATTAAGTGGTTAGACTAAATGATAAAATTCAGGGTAGGTAGCGTGCCTGCTGTACATCATAGGCTAAAAATCCTTACCTCAACACTGCATCACTTAACCACACCTTGGCAGGGGATGAAGTCTTGAATATTTTTTTTTTATTATTATTTAAAGCTATCAGCTTTACATGAAATACACAACACCTCTAAGTTTTATGTTTTATATTGCGCAGATTACCAAACACCTCATCATTTGTCTCAACCTATTCCCAATGCAACTTATTCACAGAAATCACATGACCTAAATTCAGACACACAACAGGGAAAACATTTAAACACAAGAGCACACTGGAGAGAGAAATTGCTGCAGGACACAAAACTGTTGGATGGTATTTTCTGCAGGGTCTGGTATACAGGACTGGCTGAGCCAGGAAAAAGAACTGTAAAACACAACAACAAAACAAAAAAAGACCACTGTTAAAAGAGAATATTGTACCAGCATTGTCATGTTGGGTGGATATTTCATACAATTAACAACAAGGAGTTTTATCATCAGTGACATCAGGCATCCAGTAAATGAAAAGAGTTACCCTTTTTGAAGTCCAGGTTTAGCTCACACTGAAAGAATAGGGTTATTTTAAGCCACCTTGATGTTTCAGATGCCTGGTTCTAACAAAACCCAAAAAAGCTAATGCCATTTCAAGGTCAACCTTTTAAGCATGAATGTGTCTGAATATATTCAATAGTCACTCAGCCACAACTAATGCTAAAATACTCAGTTCATGTAGATTTTTTTTTTTCCTGAAGCATCTTGTATGTATGCTGTCTTAGCAAAGTTTAATAAATCTAGAGATGCACAGAGAAACCAGCTGGTGACCAAAATCAGACAATTTATATGTTGACCTGCAGGTCAGAAAATAAAAAAAAATTAATATTTTCCTGAATGTGCTACATGTAATCTCTAACAAGCTTCATACCCGAGTGCTTCTACAATCTGCAATGAGGATGTTTTACTCTGGGTAACACACTTAAAGCTGACCTTTTTAGTTAGATATTAAAATCAAAGGAAGTGGATGTAGTTTAGAAATGGTTTTCTGAAGAGTCATGTTTGCTGTTCAGTCAGACTACAACATAGAGAGTTACTCTTTGTTTAGTGCTTCTTCACCAATTAGTTAACTATTTAACTTTCAGGTTTAAAAGGTAATGACACACATTTCTGAATCAGAAAAACAGAACATCATTCCAAGCCAAAAGTACTTCAAAAAGTACCAAGGAAGATGTACATCTTTAAAAAAAAATTTTTTCCTATATTTTTAGTTTTAAGTTTGTCACCAGAGTTTTAGAGGTCCGAGTTAAATGCTGGTAATTCTCAAGGGAATATGCCATGTACAGTTGGTAATGCTAACGTAACCCACCGTGCTGATTTCTAATATAAAATGCAAAAGAGAAATTAAAATGTCAACTCTCAGCATTTTGTCTGAGTAAAACGAAAACTAACGGCCTCAAATGTGGTGTGTTGCAGCTTCTAATACAAATGTGTTCTCATCGCAAGACTAGAAAGAAAAACTGAACAGTTATTGGAAAAGCAAAACCAGAAAAAGATCAAACTAATTTTGAAAGTTTACAACAATATTAAACAAATTAGCCATAAACCTTATTGGTGCATCTCTAACTGAAAAAAAAAATATATATATTTTTTTTTTTTTCTGGTAGAAACCGTTTTAATGTCTGTACACTGACACATTTGGGTTTTGTTAAACATTTACAACATAGTGGTTTTTATTAAAACTATCGACTTCTTTTGCAGCAGTGAGTTAACACACATTTGTTTTTAGCTCCGTCTTCCAGAAAATTGACATTAAGAGTATGACTCTCTTGCACCAATATAATGCATGGCCAAGCAGCCCTTTAAGAGGTTGAATACATTGCATGTTAAGCAATGCTTCTAACCAGCAATTCACGTCTGATCGTCATACTCTAAACCACTTAAAATAAGAAAACAAAAAGAGGGAAAGAGAAAGTCCAGGCAGAGACAGAATAGAGGACAAAATAGGGGGTGGGGCTTGAATGCTTGCTGGCCTTTGCAAATGTCTACAATTCCCTGTTGGCAGGCAGACGACCATCAACGAGGGGGCTGCTTTTGCCTTCTTCACTACAAAAACCACACATACACACACACACATACACACACACAAATAACAGAGAGAGGTTTAACAGTGGATAGTCCAATATGGGGGAAAATGTACATATGGCAATGTGCTTTTTGTTCTACTTTGTTTCAGAACTCTGAGGAGTCTGCACAGCCTGCTGCTGGGGGATGTTCTTGTGTGTAAAGCAGATTGTTGCTACATTACATCATTTTTTTCTTTATACAAGCAGCACCTGTTAAAAGCTAGACAAACTAAAAAAAAAAAAAAGAAAAAAAAAAAGAAAAGATAAGCCAGAGATATAATCCACAAAAAGCAAGAACAATTGCACTGTGGTGTTACCTCTCTTGATTTAAGAAAAAAGGTAAAATCTGCTTTACACGCCATTTTACTAACCAGAAGAACCTGGAGTTTCTGTTTCAATCAATCTTCCTTTAAAATTATATATAAATAAAACACGATAAGTTGAGCTGAGGAAATGGGATCCATTTAACTTGGTAACATTGTTACTTTTCACAAATAATGACATTCATTCAAAAGGAGCACGAGCAGAATGACAAGACAAACCTTCAGCAAACGGGACCACGATCAAAGCTCTATCCACAAAAACCGTATTGGTGAGATGCTGGGACACTCCCACAGACTCTGGCTCCTGGAACTTCACAAAGCAGACTCGGGATGTCACCGGCATAGGGGAATCACTGCAAATGAAGAATTTAGAAAAAAATATATAAAAATGCCCCAAAAGCTAAACTACTATCTCAAATTTTATAATTATTAAAAGACAGGGGATATAGTTATAGTTATATAGGATATAAGACACCATTAGATGTCTTATATTGCAACTGTGGGTGACATAAGTAGATAGGTATCACTGAGACATGGGAATTGCATAACAGATCTCTTCAGCAAACTCACATAACCACATTGTCTTACAGTAGACCGACTTGTACACATAAAAACAGGTTTTGAAAAAGCTATGTTTTTCTTTAGCTTGTTTGTTTTTGCGATTAATGCTCAGTTTGGTTTATAGTTTTGAAAGCGGATCTAAGGTTGCTCGGGATTTAAAAAGAGCGGTGAAACAGCCTTTCATGCAAATGCTAATTCGGAAGCTAGCGTTAGCTTCAGGGCAGTGCTCTGGTAAGCGTGCGGCCTACATTTCCGTTACACAAAAATATAGACTTTCACAGCTTTTAGGACCCCAGTTGAATGTACTTACATTTTACTAGCCTTAAAATTTTAAATAAAAAGCGAAGTAGTCAACTCACTCTGGCGGAAATAGCTTTAGTTCCTCGATGGTTCCCAGAAAACCAAACAATGTCCTCATCTGTTCCGACGTTGTGCTTGGCGACACATTGGTCACCTGAACCACCCGCGTCGTGTAACTCATTTTCGACACAACTACCGTTTTTTCAACAACAACAAAAATAGACACACGCGGAAACAAATCACTGCAGCGCCTATTCGTATCGCATTAAAATCGTTTTGTTTGCAAATAACCAACAGGACAAAGGTTAGATGCCACCTAGAAGAAGGAACAACTGCTGGACGTCGCGGCCATATTGGATAGTGCTTGAGTTTTTTGCGCATGCGTAAAAGGGAAGGACGTAAATACAAAGAAACATCTGGAGTTATACATTGTAACCTCTTTTTTGGGTTTCGTTTATTTTCTCTTAACTTGATTTAATCAAATTATGTAAATAGACATCGTGGCGCGACAAGATGAATATTGCACAAGAGATAAATAAATCGCCCTTAATAACCTACAGAGGTCGCCCTTTCCTCCTCTCAGTTGGTAAAACTTAGTATAGTGTACAAATACTGTATTTCAATTTAATTTCAGTACAAATATGGCTTCTGTTTCAAGGTCTGTCACCAGACAGGTCAGAGATAAGTCTGTTGAGAAATTTAAAACAAGGTCACAAAAACTGATGCTCACAAATTAAACAAATTCTCTCTGTTCCAATTGGCTGACCTTAAGTCATTTTGCAAAGAAGAATGGCCAAAAATCAGACTCTTGTGGTTTTAAAATGGTAGAGACAAAACAACTGAAAAAAAAACTTGCAAAATTCCAGGGAAACAAAGTATTGCCTCACAGTGTGCATGCTAGAGAAGAGATGTGAATACTTCTGCCTGGCATGGTAGAGCATATCTGGGAACTATAGTTTGGCTCTGGATTGTTTTTAGTAAAATGAGGCAACCTTGTTGTCCAAACTATTTAAATTGAATGGCATGTGACTTATTGCACGTCACAGCACTGTGACTGGTGAAACATGCTTTTCTCATGGTGTTTTTTTTTTTTTTTTTTTTTTTTTTGTTCCTTGGCAGAACAATACAGACTCTGTTTTATGTCTAATCTCTTCACCTGGATTATCCTGAACAGAGGTCCTGTATTGCTAAAGGAAACCAAAGAACTAGTGTGCACGTTTTCATCTTATTAGCACTATATATAACAGTCTTGGTACGTCATAACCTGATTATGTTTTAATCCTTCACTGTTCCTGATACAGTAAATGTAATATTATTTCATATATTATTGTAGCATGTGTATCAACTATTTAATCTGAATTTAATAAATAAATAAAACTATTTTGCTAATTTAATCTGAAAATACTTCTACCACATTCAATTAGAGATTTCAGCTAGTAGAGGTTTCAGTTGTTCATTACAAAGACCATATATAATTTCTAGCATGCACATCTCCAGACAAAATTGTATTGGTGATTCTCGCAAAATGTCTCAACACGGAAGCTCACGCAGTTATTGAGGATGACAAAAATAAAATCACATGCACCATTGCAGCAGTTTTGCCAAGCATTGTTTACTGCAATACTCATCTTGCTCAATAAATCCGTTTCTGGAGGGGCCAGTCCTCAAGTTATCCATCAGAGGGATATAGAGACAAAGGAATTTTTGTTCACGGTTTGACATGATTGGCCAGGGGAAAGATTTACAAAACAGCGCAGCAACCGTGACGTTGGCAGGGAAAATAAATACTCCAAATCCACTGGAAGATCAGAAGCTTCCACCTCAGAAGTGACCCACGGTTTTCAAAACAGTTTGCACTTGTGTGTTACTGACGCAGGAGGAAAACATGGTGAGCAGGTGAGTTTCTGGTGAAGTGAAATAATGTACATCGCAAAAGGAGGGCAAGCTTTGTTTTACATTTCTACTATTTCTGTATGTTCTTATGTGGATGTTTTGTCTGTTTGCGATAGATTATTGATAGGCTTAAAAGTACACACTGCTTAGCATGGAACTGTTTAAATCTTATATGCAATGCCACACATTCCTCATATAACTTCATTTCAACGTGCTTCTTTGTTACATTACTCTTTGATAACAGATTTGAACATCCGGCTGGTAGCTACAAGAAAATCTTTGAGACATGTGAGGAACTTGCTGAACCTCTGCCAGCAACAGTCACAGGTTTGTTTTTATCACTCTCGTATTGGTGATTTTCTAGTGTAGTTTTTTTGACCATGTGATTGAAAAATAGATTTTTTTTAAATTTTGCAGGTAGAATTCCTTCATTTCTGAAGGGAAGTCTTCTCCGTTTGGGACCTGGACTCTTTGAGGTTGGAGATGAACCCTTCTATCACCTCTTTGACGGACAGGCCCTCATGCATAAATTCGACTTCAAGAACGGCCAAGTCACTTACTACAGGAAGTAAGAATTTGAACACAAAACCACAGCCTTGTCATCTTCGGCACATTTGCAGAATTCTCAATGATTACAATCAGCACAAAAATTTTAAAAACTGTGTGACATAAATGTTGATATGTCATGACTTTTTAGAACCGAAGTAATATTCTGTTTTGTTTCTTGTCTTGTTATGCAAGAAAAACAAAAATGTCATATTTAAGCACGATTAATTTTTAGTTCTTGTTTCTTTCATTTCTTGCTTCTTTCAGGTTTATTCGAACAGATGCGTACGTCCGAGCCATCACAGAAAAACGTGTGGTTATCACTGAGTTTGGGACATTTGCCTACCCAGATCCCTGCAAGAATATATTCTCCAGGTTGGTTGCACACACAGATAATTTCTTTAGTTGTAGGGAATATTAAAATTATGCGTCTTTCCTAAAATGTATTTTTACCTTTTTTTTTTCATTGCAGATTTTTCTCCTATTTTAAAGGAGTTGAAGTCACAGATAACTGCCTGGTTAATGTTTACCCTATAGGAGAGGATTTCTATGCCGTGACAGAAACCAACTACATCACTAAAGTGAACACTGATACTTTGGAGACTCTGAAGAAGGTATTTCAGTGTAGCTGCAGACTTTGATGTGATAAAAGTTTGAAATGTAGCTTCTTTGAGTTTGATACAGCCAAAACAGAGTTCCTGGGTAGTTTGTAAAAACGTTAAGTTGGATTTAAGTTCTTTTTCATTCTGGATAGGTTTCAAAAAGAAATAATTTATAGAGAAATATCTGAAATTCTAGGCTTTATTTTGTAACCAGTTGTGCAAAACTTCCATCCATCCATCCATCCATCCATCCATCCATCCATCCATCCATCCATCCATCCATCCATCCATCCATCCATCCATCCATCCATCCATCCATCCATCCATCCATCCATCCATCCATCCATCCATCCATCCATCCATCCATCCATCCATCCATCCATCCATCCATCCATCCATCCATCCATGAATGACTCTTGAAACATATGGTTTTTTAACTTTAAATATATCGTAAAGCCCATAACAGCTATTTTTCCTATGCAGGTTGACATGTGCAACTTCGTAAACATTAATGGCATCACAGCTCACCCCCATATTGAGCAAGATGGTACTGTATACAACATTGGAAACTGCATGGGAAAAGGTGCAACACTGGCCTACAACATTGTGAGGATTCCTCCCACGCAGAAAGGTTTGGATGAACAGCATACTGAAACAAATTCAAAACCTGTGCTCAGTGTTTACTCCTGCATGGAGTTCATTGCAAGCTGCCTGGGAGGCTGGAACAGGGTCCTGGACCCGCATACTCCCAGTGACATAATCAGATCTTTAACAATGAACTTATTATTGCCATGATTATCATATATGATTTTCAGAACCCCAGGCTCCTAAGATGCAAATGTATTATTATTATTATTATTGTTGTTGTTGTTGTTGTTATTAATAATAATATATATTAATATTCTGCTTATGCCTTTTGTGAGGTTCTCCTGTCTTTTTATAAGTAAAACAACAGGAGGTTGTTTTTTTTTCCACCTGCACTTCAAAGCAGCTTTCATTCCTTAGATAAGTCAGACCCTATTGAGAAGTCCAAAGTGGTGGTTCAGTTTCCCAGTGCTGAGAGGTTCAAGCCATCTTATGTGCACAGGTGGGTGTAGTTTTGTGTGTTTTTTTTTTTTTCCCCTTTGCTTGTTCTCAACACTGTTGTGTGAAGTCCAAGTTGTTAAAATGTACTTCCCTCCATCACAGCTTTGGCATGTCAGAAAACTACTTTGTCTTCGTTGAGACTCCAGTGAAGATCAACCTGCTGAAGTTCCTCAGTGCCTGGAGCATCCGAGGTTCCAACTACATGGACTGCTTCGAGTCTAATGAAAGCCAAGGAGTACGATTTTTAATCAAATTAAAACATCAGTCTGTATTTTATCATTTGTTCTCAGGCCAAATGTCTAACCTGTTATAATTGAACCTTCCTAGACCATTTTCCATGTTGCCAAGAAAGACCCTGGAGAGTACATCGACCTGAAGTTCAAAGGAGCACCGATTGGCATGTTCCACCACATCAACACCTATGAGGATCAAGGATTCATTGTTTTTGACCTTTGCTCATGGAAAGGGTAGCTACATAGAATTAGCAATTTTTGCTCAACCTGAATGTCTCCAACAATGTGTTTGAAACTGACATGTACTCTGGTCACTTGCAACCAACGTATCCAAAATACCATTTCTGAAAGCACATATGAGACCTTCAAACAGCTTCTACATGCGGGTGGCAATATGTCTCGTGTCGTCTGTTATTGGCTACAACAACAGAAAACCAAAATAGCTTTGGATTCACTTAGTAACAAATAAGCATCATTTAAGACAACATTTATTGTGGCTTACCATCTCCATTCTTGTACATGATAATGAGCTCACTGTAGTCGAATGGCCTCCACTGTCACTGGTTTGCAAATCAAGAGAAGATGTTTGGGTTATGTTGAAACAGGAAACAAACATCACAAAAGTTTGCCAGCATCCTGTTGAGTCTATGACATCTAAAATTAAAGCTTCTTTTTTTTCTTAGCAAAAGCTGTTCTCTGCAAAGTGGTAAAAACCTGGCTCTAGAAATTTGTAGTAAATAGTGGCCAGTAAGCATAAATCTCTTGTTCTTTTAGATTTGAGTTTGTTTACAACTACTTGTGGCTGGCCAACCTGAGAGCCAACTGGGAGGAGGTGAAGAAGGCAGCCATGATGGCGCCCCAGCCAGAGGTGCGGCGATATGTCATCCCTCTGGATGTCCACAAGGTGAGGCATCAGAAATCCATTCCACTCAGTAAACGGTTATGTGTTTTTAGTTCTCACCAACCATGTTATGGACTTTATCTAGGAGGAGCAGGGGAAGAATCTCGTGAGTCTGCCGTACACCACAGCCACAGCAGTCATGCATGCTGACGGGATGATCTGGCTGGAGCCTGAAGTGCTCTTCTCTGGACCTCGCCAAGGTACCAACACATAGTTTGGGATACATGCAATTTTTAGCAAATACTAGTAATCTCATTTTGGTCTAACACTTCTCTTTTCTTGGGTTTAAGCCTTTGAGTTTCCACAGATTAACTACCAAAAGTATGGAGGAAAGAATTACTCATACGCCTATGGCCTTGGACTCAACCATTTCATACCAGACAGGGTAAGATATTAAACGTTTTGAACTTAGAGAGAGAGAGACTTAAAATGTACTCATGTTAACTTTTTCTTCTAATTTATGTGTAGATCTGCAAGCTGAATGTGAGGACCAAGGAGACTTGGGTTTGGCAAGAGCCTGAGTCGTACCCTTCAGAGCCCTTGTTTGTCCAGACTCCAGATGGGGTAGATGAAGATGATGGTAAGTTAGATGGTATTAAATTAAAATAAACTAATATTAAAGCTGATTTACACACAAAAGATGCATACAGGACTATTGTTAGGCAAGTTTCAAATCTGCTGTCTCCACAGGTGTCCTCCTTACCATTGTGGCAGCTCCTGGTTCCCAGAGGCCAGCATATATGCTCATTCTAAATGCCAAGGATCTGTCAGAGATCGCAAGAGCAGAAGTGGAGTGCTCCATTCCCGTCACCTTTCACGGGATGTACAAACAGTGATGATCCAGTCCAGTTGCATAAAGTACCACTCAGCATCTGAAACAATGATGACAATAAAAAGCACCTCCATGCCAGCATGAGAATCATTTTTAGAGAGAAAATGATTTTGTTGCTTTGTAGTTCAAGTACAATTACTAAGGGGATCATATTATTATGAATCTGAAGAAATGTCTTAAGAAAAGAACTGACTGTTTCCAAAATATGCACAACTTTAAGTAAATAACATCCTGGTGTTGATTTATTTCTACATATTTAATGCTATCGCATATGTAATGCAACATACTTTTTGAACATGCTGATGATTGTGGCACGAGTATTGTTGCTTGGCACCACTGCAACTGTGTTACAACAATGACCCAAATAAAAGATTCCTTAAACTCCATGAGATGCTATGCAGATGGTCTGTTTGCAGGGATGAAAATTCACTCACATCAGCATGAGGAACGCTTGAAATGGCTCCAGTGGTGAGGTAGTCCAAACTATTTTCTGATTAATTGAGACAGGTTTTAGATATGCCAACACATTTAGTAAGATAAGACTGACAGTAGCCTTCATAGAATTATTTTCTTTTTAAACAATGCACTAAATTTCCACAAATCCCCATGCTCCTTTGTTGGACTGGGGTTTTTTGACATTGGAAAACAACATTTCAGTACAAGTATATCTCATTTGAAATGATTCTTAAGCTAGAAAAACATCAGATTCTTCATCTTTACAATCTTGACAAAACCTCCATAGTTAATATGAAACTGCAAAAAATCCGCTTACATGTCACACATGAACTAGTCACTTGACGTTTGTTCCAGTGTGTTGCCAGAATCTGAAAAGTGCAGCCACTCAGATCTTGCAACCCTGCAAACTGAGAGTACTGAATGTTAAAAAAGACGTTAGAAACAAAACATTATTTTCAATGGCTTTATGGTGTATATTTGATCTTGCAGTGGTCATTATGGTGACAGACAATTTTCAGAATTTTGTCCTTGTTGATCACCAGTTTGCATTATACATATAGTGTTACGTGTAAACAATCAAAAGACCTTGTGCAGCAAGAAGGCATTTAACTAAAAACTGCTGGCTCTAAGCTAAAACTTTAAATAATGCATCAAAAGTTCAGAAGTTACACCCATTTATTACATCAACCCTCTCTGGGTGTTGGCTTTTCAGGACAACCTGAGAACATATAGTCTTGGATCAGTTTCAAGTTTTAAATATGCACTTGGTTGCTGTCCAAGAAAACTCTCAGATGTATTCAGATAGAAAGCCTTGAGTTCAGGACAAGCCAAATCAATATGAAATCTTAAAAAAATGGAAAGCAACCATGAGATCAACAAGAAGAAACAGAAGTGCAAACAAGGCTGATAAGTAATAGCAACCTGTTCCCCCTCAAAAAAAATGTCTTATTAGAGTAAAAAGAGCAAACAAATGAGAAATGTTGCCTACACATATCTCTCATATAAAAGGATGGCTTTCCATCAATAGTAAATAATGACTTGTACTGACCATGATGTCACTTATGACAGCTCAAACCAAGTAAAACCTGTTCTTCAATGATGGAAAACAGGCAGTTAAAGAAGACGACAAGACCATAATTTGAAGCAATAGTTTTTTGAGTATGGGACTGCAACGATTTCAGCAGAATTAGAAGTTTGTATACAGACATTATGTTATGACAACATGTAAATATTGCTAAAGCAGTAGATCTAGAATTGTTTTGAAAATTCAGTTAAATGCTGAAAAGTAATACAGCTAAAAGAACAAATTAAATGTAATATTCCTGCAAGGTTCCTGCACAGTTTTCATGTCAAAATTTAATACTTTTCTAAAATCCTATTTGCAAAGATCCCAAGCTTCAGCAACTTGATTCAAACCGAATAGGAAATAATAAAATCATAGAAAAGGATCAGAAACAGCAAAGAAAACAACATCAACCTGTCATAACCTGGAAAATGAGTCAAAGTCAAAATAAAGTATGAAACACATCGCAATGTACTTTAGAAGATGCAGACCAAATAAAGGAAGATCTTGTTCTAAATCGGTAAGCTTTAAGCTTTCAAATTTAAGAACTCTGCATACATGAGATTGGGATAGACACAGTTATGCCAGAAAATTGAGATTTTCTTTATCACTTCAAAAGCTGCATCATCACAGCCAATAAATAATAAATTGCAATTTTTCAATCATACGTCTCAAAATCTTGCACAAATTTAAAGAGCGACGTCTGCTGTGTAATGTTTTCATACTAAGTGATGGTGTAAGTCTGAGAGGAATTTGCCAAACCAATCACGTGTCGTAACACTTAGCATACACAAACATATTGGATAGAAGCAGCAAAAACATGGAAAATGAGGGATTAAAATTCCAAACTGGTGCTGCCATGGTGCAACACAGAAGCCCTGATTATGTAGTCACGCTTTTCACTTCGCTGCCAGATTTCTGGATTGCATTAATGAAAGGCTCAGCTATTTACCATTTGTGCATTCTGTTGTGTTCCAGGTTTGTAATCACAATGTAACAAATTCAGGCCCCTGGGCTTGAATTCATCCAATTGGATATTGGGTGTTTTTGGTGATGTATGATATAACAGAAAGAGTGTGGGTATTTTAAATAAAAACCACAAATAGTTTCTCACCAATTTATTGTTTACACAAAGACTTAGCCTTTCCAAAGGGACAGAAATAAAACGATTACAAGAAATGCTCAGAATAAAGTTAAAACTGAAAAAAAAACAATAAAGGAAAAGCAAGGGGAAATCATTACGTCTCATTTTTACCTCTTACACCACAAAAGAAGTCTCAATACTGGGACAGAGGTTTGCACATAAAAACAGTGTACAAGCTAGCTAGTAAATGTACTAAATGTGCAGTGGATTTAACACAAATGTGAAATAAAAACACAGTTAAACTGAAAAAGACAAAAAAAAAACAATTGCATATAGCTACAAATCAGATGAACTATGGTAACTACTGCTACAGGGACTTAGAGTAAAAAAAAACATTTGTGTTAAAAACACGTGAAAAGTTTAACTTAAATTGCCGAGATGTAGAGATGCACCCATCAGTCAATTTTCCCTTGATCAGCTTTGATTAATGATTGGCAGGTCAATTACTGAAGCATTTGTTTTTCCTAAATGCATCAAAACCAAGAACTCTCACAATTCAATTAACAAATCAACTAATATGCTGTATTTTGATGCACTTTTTTTGCCCAAATTTACAACAAATTTGGGATATACGCTTTATTGCACAAATTAGGATTACACTGTCATACCATAACCTTCTGTTGGGCTCAAAACAAATGGCTGTATCAAGTTCTACAATCCAAAAAAAAAAAAGCATCCACCAATACACGGTCGACAAATTTTTACACAAGGAGGGCAAAGTGGGAGCTCCTGTCTATCCCTAGTGGTCATTAGGTGAGAGGTGGTGTTCACAAGTTCATCACAGGGCAACACAAAAGACCCTGCAAATATGTATTGGTCAGAAAAATGCTGATTAGTGCATCTCAATTAAAATAACTAGTTTCTAGAAGAAGACTGAATGCACAAGAAAAGACTCCTTCAAACTTAAAAAAAAAAAAAACACAATGAAGAACACGGATGAAAAACAAAGAGAACAAATCAAAATCATAATAAACATCTGGCTGACAGATGGATGGTGCCGTTTTATTTTACACTTTGACAAGTCAATATATTCATTTTTATTTGTTTGCTACAAAAGCACACGCTTGTCTGCAGCACACGCCTGACACCTCTTTCAGGAAACTCCTGATCTGAAAGTGTCAAACTACTCCCTTCACCTCAAGCAAGCCTCTGTCCCTTTTCTTAAACAGAAAAAAAAAAAAAAAAAAAAGGAAAATCAAAATTAAAATACGAAAAACAAAAACAGACGTTCACACTGCTGGATCATAGATTTTATGAAATGCATCTTCAGCCTTACTCACTACAGACAGTAGGGAAATATCTTTTATCCACTATATAACCCCTGCGTCTCAGGAGATAAAAGAAAGTTTTGATAGTGCAAGGTTATAAGGTAAATATATTAATATGCCGTTTTAGATAATGTCCTATAAGTAAAGTGCAAATCTCTGATCAGATGAAAGGTGTGTGCAAGCGTTTCTAAAGTTTGACTGACTCCTCCCAGTCCTTGTCCATGCACAAATCAGCCCTTGACAGACAACCTGAACATCATCTGGTGCAACATTCATGTAACAAATATGCAGTCTATTATACTGAGTGACTTATGTTATATTTATGTGTATTGTTTGGAATCTGGACTTGACAAGTGTATGTCTTAGTATTTGCACACCACGGAAGGATAGGGCCTTTTTTAAGTTGGAGCATGTTAAGGAGATCAGTGTTGCAGAAACATGTTCCAATCGTTAAGCTTAAGAGTCAGTAATTTGGTAAACTATACGTTCATTTGAATCCATTTTTTCTGATCAAGTGACAAAAGTTATGGTGAAGCGAGACCAGCTCAAGTGAAAATGTTCATTTACCACAGAGCTCTCACACACACACACACACACACACACACACACACGCACACACACACACACACACACACGCACACACACACACACGCACACACACACACACACACACACACACACACACACACACACACACACACACACACACAATTCCAATGTGTTCTTTAACCTGCTGCTACACGCGACACAACCTGGGCGAAACAAACACACATAAGCACAATCATGCAGGGGAACCGTTTCTGACTCCTAACTGATGTTTTAAGACCAGCTTAAATTAGCATCAGACCTCGGAAGAATGAAAGGCCAACATTGGGCAAGTAAATTTTTTTTTTTTTTTTTTTTTTTTTTAATTTCCAAAGTGCAAGGTAAACGATACATCTCTGAACTCCTCTCACTCCACAAGAGGGCAGCTGTTAGGTTTGGGGTTTGCCGCGGCGGGGGGGAGGAGGAAGGGGTCGAGTTTGACCTAAGCATCGGGGGAGAAGTCGGTTGGTCCGTAGGTGGAGAGCAGGGCGGCATCCACAGGCTCCATGCAGGAGGGGCAGGTGAAGGATCTCATCAGCCAGTCGTCTATACAATCCATGTGATAGATGTGCATACATGGCAAAAACCGAATGGGGTCTCCGTAAACAAAGTCCAGCATACAGATCACACACCTGAAAAAAGAATCAAACAATGCCAACGAGACCCAAGATTTTAGGAGAACATATTGTGATAATTTAATTAAATGTGTTTTTGTTGTAGCTCTAAAAGAGGCAACAAGCACGGTTGCAGAACAGAAATCCTTGTAATAAATCTCGTCATAAAGAAAAAAATATTGCAAAAAGGAAATGTAAACTAATAAGTGTTGAACTAACTTATTAAATTTCAATAAAATACCTCAAAGTCTGTGGTTGTAACTTGACAAAATGTGAACAATTCAAGGTAAATTCCCTGTAAGACACTGAATGTGACAGTATAACCTAAAATCAGAATCAAAAAGTCGAGTGTCGGGTAAATCTGAAAATCTGTGTTGACCAGTAAAAACCTAATCAACAAACTTTTAATTCATACAGGGAGTTTCTTCTATTTATCTATTCTTAAATGATTCCTAAATCTGTATATCTCCATTCTTGCTTTAAATAAAAAAATAGGTTTATTCAAACCTCTCTGGTTTGAATAAACAACAAACCAGAGAGGTGGAATTTATTTTTACATAAAATTTCAATAGCGACTGAACTTGAACCTGTTAATTTAAAAAGAAACACAAGTGCAACCTAATTTCATTTTGTTTAAACCTTCTGTGCAAACACCCAAAGCTTCGTGTTTCCAAAATATGTATAAATCAGAACTTTAAGGTATGAAAAGACACACTGAGGTCTCCAATACAACCAAAAGTGTGATGTCTGGCAACTCCTATCCATTTTTCCCACATTGTATAAATGCTTACTCTCTGATCTTCTTCTCTGAACCGTCTGGTCCTCCATCATAAACGCCCTTTGGGAGGTGCTGGATGAGGCCGATGCGCTGAGCTATGCGGATCTGCTCCTCCTCCGTCAGCTGGGTGGCCAGACGGGCCTGACTGGGTGTTGGATGGTACATGGGCATGTGAGCCTGCTCCTAGTGGCAGACAAAGAACCAAAAACACATATTCAGCTGTGTCAACACAACATCAGGTCCGACGGGTCAGACTGAGAGGGCAGACACGGAAAAATACAAGCGCTATTGCAGACAGAAATGTTTACATTTATGTGCCCTGCGGGAATAACAATGAAAACAAATAATATTTTGCCTTTTATTCAAAATGGAATTTTGAATAAAACTGAAGCTATAAACACGCCATGTTTGCAGAATTACTGGAAAACCAACTAGTAGCATAACTACTGGTTAAGATGCGCTAGCCAACCCTTTTCTACATTTTTTCCCCTCAGGATATTAAAAGGAGCAAGAGAGCGATTGAAGATCCTCACCTGGTACGGAGGAGGCGGCTCCAGATCGGGATCTGTCCCGTCGCCGAAACTCGCCCTGTCTGACTGGGACTCATGGAGCAGAGAGATGTCGTCGGATGTTGGGGACTTCAGACAGTTGCCCATATTTCCGTGCCTCCAGTCCTTTTCAGGGCCGACGTTAAAAATCACAACTATGCTGCTGAACTTGCTCTGGGTCGGCTAATGTTAGTTTAGTCCCAGGAATGATCGACTACTCGGGTTTATATCAACAATAACATTTCTGTCATGCTTAGTCAACTCCTGCAAACATGTTAAGTGGCAACAGTAAAAAATAAACTAGCTTCGTTCCATGATTACTCGGATCTGAGAAACAAAACAAAGAACTCTCCTTGATGAGGATGACAGCGGTTAGCACTCCAGATAGCTACTTTTTCTGCTCGATTTCCTCAATACGTGACGCTCATTCCTTCTAAAGACTCCCACTTTACATACAGTATATTTCTCAGTAGCAACTTTGGATGTCCCACTGAGCTGTCTGAGTGACAGACTCAAAGATAATTTACGCCTTTCAACTTCGTGAGTAACATTAAACAATTTGTTTGCTTGCTAGCTGTTTCTTCTCTACCCTTTCTTCTTCTTTTTGGTAAGTCAGCTCAGATGCGAAACACCGCCATCTGCCGTCCTGGAGTGGAACACAAGACAGGCCCTTACAAACGCTTACAAATGATTGTATTTTCAAAATAATTTTAAATAATTACGAAAGAAGATTAGAGGCATTGGAGAAAATAAATAAAATATTTTATTATATTATAAATAAAATGTATAATATCAGAATTCTTACCCGTTTCACCTTAGAATTATTTTCTTTTCCTCAGATTTTTTTTTGTTCAGTCCCAGAATTTGGGGGACCATAAAAATCACTTAACTCTGACAAAAAGTTAGTTTTCCTCCTCACATCTCTATCATTGTAGCTGGTTGCAAAAAAAAAAAAAAACTCACCTATTTTAATTCCACACAAGTAATCTACATGTAAACCCTACTGTGATTTTTTTAAAAACTTTTTCTCTTCTAGTTTTAAATAATTCTTCTTTTGAGTTTGCTAACATCAACTTCAATAAGTTGAAATAGAACTCATAAATAAAGTCCATTTTTGACTTATTGCGTAATTTTTTTAAGACAACACATCAAAGTGGAAAAAAGGTCTAATTTCTGCTGCTGTTTTAAACTGATGATTATAAAATATTATTTACTGAGGGAAGGATTGTTATGAAAAGCTTTAAAAAATATTCAGTGAACAAAGGGTCTGTAGCAGTTCTCAAACTTTCCAGCTTTTGACAGTCAAAATAATGACATAAGAGGGTTTTGACAACTCTTGGCTGGATATAAAAGGTTCTCTTTGTACTATTTCTATGCTGAATTTATTGACTTGAATTTTACTCTGAACTGTTGTCTTCTATTGTCTTCTTGTGTTTTATGCAGTCAAAAATACTGCACTAAAATAGATTTTATTGTTGACTTAACTGGTATGGTAGCCTTTACTAAGTTTTACTACATAGATTATTTTCAACAAACAAAATGCACACAAACATTTGAGGCACATCTACAAAACTACTTGCAAAACCAGCTGCCACTAACCAACGTAGCTTCTTCCCCCATGATGTTTCTCTGTTGAACTCCTTACAGCTGTGGTCTCAAACTCCAGCTCTCCAGGGCCGGTGTTCTACAACTTCCATTGACAAACAAAATAGGCATAAAATAACTATAACAACTTTTCTCTGTAAAAAAAAAAAAAAAACCTGAATTGGCTGTACATTCACATATGTGCATGTATTGTTTTTGTCTTTTCCATTATTTCTTCAAAAGCTTAAATATTTATACTTATTGTTCATATGTTAACATTTTAAACCAAAAGCAAATCTCTTGTTTGGGCTAATTCTTCTTCTTCTTCTTTACTATCAATGCAATATTCATCATCTTAGTATCAATATGTGCCACAGTCTGCATTTGCATATCACTAATTAAGTTTGTCTGTAGTTCCCTCTATGTATTACTATCACCTGACAGTCTTCCTTTGTAGACATTATATTACATATTTATATCAAAATATAATGTTTTGATATTAATATGGATAAAAGCACAGATAAACATAATACGCAGAAAGTCTCCAACTCTGAGATTACTTGACTAAATAAAAGGGTAAAAATGACAAGACTTCAAATAACAATGGCCACTTGAGGACACCTTTACTTGTATATACAGCTATTGTACACATACGGACCCACAGAGTATTTGCATTCCTGGAACTCAAAGTAAAATCTTTTGGTTAAGAGAGCTTCAATAATTTCACCCATTTGTCAGGCAAATAAAACAATACACAACCTTAATATGAATATTTCCAAAGATTCCATCTTTAAAGCTTGCCAGCAAAGATGATTATTTTTCCCTTTTTTAAATGTTATAAACAGCATCTTTTCTCTGTACATTATTTGCAAATGCATTAGAGTAATGTGTATTTTTGGAAGTAAAATATGTCATAATGTACCTGCAAAGTTTCTATAGTTCATGACTCGCGCTCTTCATGTAGTGTTCACAATCATAGATGGAGATCAGTTTTGTGATCATTATGTGGTAAAACTGCACTCTGAATTATTCTGAGATGCTTTAATGCTCAGAAATTGAAGAAAAGCATTTCCTCGTTTTTCACCGTGACAAATTTCTGTTCTGCATGATATGCAGTGTTAGTTTCCTGCCAGTCTTTTTGCCAAAAAAAAGTTCAGAGTTTAAAGGGATTGACAAATAAAAATGATGTAAAACTGACCAAAGTTAGAGATCCGAGGTGTGATGATTGCATGATTTAATAATTATATTAAGTGAAATCACAAACGAATCATTCTATGATATTCTATTACTTTAACCATATCCCAGATTTGTGAACTTACAATGCTTAATACCAGAAAAGAAAAATGAAGAGGGGAAATTAGACAATTGACCTCTGCACATTCATTCATACAGTAAAAAAATCCAGCATTATTAGTATATCTCTTATTATTAATATATCACTGCCTGGAAAAGTATCAGATTGCCTCTTTATGATGGCTTGTTGCATTGACCTGTTCTAATAGATGGCAATGGTGAGATGATCAGGATTTATTTACAGAAAAATTATAACAAAACATAGTTACATATTCACACACCCCACAGATAAATATCTTTTAGAGCAACACAGAATCTTTTAAAAACATCTTCAGAAATGAAAATACCTATTGACACAAATGGCATGACCTGGTCCATTGTTTTCAGTAATTTTCTTTACTCAGTGACAACTTGAGATGCATTATTACTCTGTATCATCAAGTACAAATCAGGAAATAGACCTTATTGATTGTCAGTGTTCTTTGTAAGTTGGCATCTACAGTTTCAGGAAGTTTTAAGGTCTTTGTCGTTTTGAGTATTTGCCCGACATCTAGAGGGCTCACAACCTTGACAAGGCAAAAAAAACAAAACAAAAGAGACTCATTGACTTTCATTTCTGGGTGCCAATGTCCTCGTCCATGCTGTGTGTCCCGTCCCTAGCACCTGTCGTCCTCCTCTGTGTCGCTGAGGGGGTCGCAGCCTGCAGCGGAGGCCGTCTGCATCAGACGCTTCCTGAAGTGTCCGTTGGGGACCTGCCAGCCGGTCCGCCAGCGTGGGTGGGCTGAGCCAATGGTGTTTGAGCGTCCCAGGCTGCAGGCCACGGCCGCCTCGAAGGTCAACATCTCCATGGGGCCAGAGGGATCCGGGCTGTGGTCGTCTTCTTGTGAAGCCAGGAAAGGCTCTGAGGGGTAGCGTCGAGGCGGGGACGCGTTTATATCAAGCTGACTCCGCCTCCCTCCCGCAGCTCCTTCTTGGGTCTCCCATGAGGCCTTGCTCCGTCTTGTCGTCTCTGGGCTGCCTTGTTCATCGTCATCCTCTCCGACAGAGGCTTGTGTGCGACACACAAGAGGGGAATAGGAGATGTGAGGGCGAGATCGGGTTGGGGTTTGTGAGAGAGGTCGTCGGCCGCTGGGTGTGCTGGACTCTGAGGTGGACGGTACTGGGCTGTCTGAGCTGTTACCCTGAAATAAGAAAAATTACATTCAGTTAATCCAGTAGCTACTCTTGACTTTTCATTCAGATCAATTTACAGGACCTTTAAAAATGTGATATACAGACACAAAGTAGTGAATAAATGTAAAGTTATTTACAGTTTTGAATGTTAAGACAATAAAAGGCACTAGAAGGCCTATTGTTGGAAGGCACTGTTTTACTATGAATAAAGAAGTACAGAAACATATGATGTTGCGTGGAATAAGATAATTTCCAAACCCTAACCAATCAAAACCTAAAAATTCCAATCTCTTCTTGAGATATTACTTAAGTGAAACAAGGTTGCATTAAGAACAACACTCTTTGGTGCTGAAGTAATTATTGCAGTACAATCATTTAAAGTTAACATTTTTCATTATTATTTTAGGTGTTTGAAAATCAAGTCAAAAGAAGCACAGAAATGTAGACTGCTATTTAAAAGGAAACTGCAAATGAAGACCTGGTTGTGTTTTATTCAGGCTGCAAAAGAGCAAGAGAGAGCAAGACTTTCAGGAAACAACAGTTTTACTAAAACTGCCAAAGTAGACATTTCAACCACCTTTCCATGTACTAAAGCGGTTGAAATGTTTAGTCTATAACCGGTTATGTTTATAAAATAATACAACTACTCTTTCTCACACAGCATAATATCACCTTTTCTTCAATACATATAATTAGAGACCACTCATGGCAGAAATAATAAGAATGCAGTGCAATCCGAATAAACGATTACATTTAAAAAGACTACAAGATTACATTTTCTTAATTAAGACAGGCATACGCTTTCTTATAAGACCAGTGTTTCTTGTTTTTTCATTGAGATACAGCGACTCTTTTCCAAATCTTTGTCCTAGCAGTTTGAAAGTGATTCTACTCTTAGAAATGCTACTGCTACTACGTTGACTAATGCTAGATACGTCCCCCACTGGTCCCTGAAACTGGTCAACAAACATGATTTGGTTGGGAAAAGAGCCATTATTGAGACTGTCAATATACAAAGTAACATGCTAAAGAAGCAGAAAAGTTTGATAATATATATATATATATATATATATATATATATATATATATATATATATATATATATATATATATATATATATAAACACCTTATTTGGTTGTTTGGCATCTTGGTGTGTATATTTTACTCACCTGTTTATCCTGGGGAAGGGCTTGTTCTACGCTGGAGGAACGTGAGGGTTGCAAACTTCTTTCCTCTGAGTTACAGCGAGACGTGTCTGGAGACAACAGGTGACAATGCTCCTTGGAACGACCTCGCTCCCTGTGCTCAGACCGTGACACTGGTAAGAAACAGAAGAACATAAATGCGCACATTTAATAAAATAATAACACTGAATGCCTTTTCTTTTATTAGTACCTACTACTCTATATTGTATTGAACAACAACTATGCTATATATCACATGTGTCAAACTCAAGGCCCGTGGGCCACATGTGGCCTGCCATGTCATTTTATGTGGCCCCCCCAGCATTTAATAGGCTGATGATTGACTTAAAATAGGTTTTGAGCACGAATTGATTACAAACTACATCTCCCACAATGCATTCCGATTGTCATTTATTTCCTCAAGATAAACTACCGGCTCCTCAAATGGATTAACACAACCAGGGGCGCAACTACATATTCAGGTGGATGCGAAAACATAAATGAACCATTTTTAATTTTGAAGTGTTGATTTTATTTTTGAACCCTTATTTATTGTAAAGTGTTGATTTTATTTTTGAACCCTTATTTATTGTAAAGTGTTGATTTTATTTTTGAACCCTTATTTATTGTAAAGTGTTGATTTTATTTTTGTATTGATTTTATTTTTGAACCCTTATTTATTGTAATGTGTTGATTTTATTTTTGAACCCTTATTTTTTGTGTTGATTGTCTGAAAGACCTTAGACATGAATTGCCCCATACGGGCTTTGAACTGATGACCTCAGCATTACCAGCATGGTGCTCTAACCTGCTGAGCTAACTCACCTACCTTACAAACTGTTGAGTTTCCATGGATTTAAGAAGAACTGACAAGATCTTACCACAATGAAGATTTGATAAAATGCTTATATTCTAATGTTTTTCAAAACAACATACATAATATTTTATTTTCCAGGGATTTTGTATTTTGAAGTGTTGATATTATTTTTGAACCATTTTTAATTGTTGATTGTATTTCAGAGATATTTTTATTTTATTTTAATGTGTTAATTTTATTTTTGAACCATCTTTTATTTGTAACGATGATTTTATTTTATAGCCATTTAGCCAAGTCTCTGTAGAACCATTTGTCTCTGCTAATGCCATTTTCTATACATTTTTTGATCCCAGGCTTAGTTTATGGACTGTAATGTGAAATTAGGCACAATTATAAGTCTGACAGTTTGTTCACCAAATTACTGTGCTCTCTGAGAGGATCTGGTATAAGTATTTGACTTTGTTCCATGCCCATTGTTGACATCAGTCTCTAACAAAATTTGGATCATCTACCAGGAACAGTGGAAAGAGCATGAGTTTCTGTAGTGTAGTGGTTATCATGTTTGCTTCACACGCAACAGGTCTCTGGTTCGAAACCAGACAGAAACAGTTTTAGTATGTTCTATTCATCACAGGTGTTTACTAATGGTCAACAAGGGTTCTGTGGTGTCATGGTCTGTACTCTGAATCCAGGCATCTGAGTGCAAGCCTCAGTTGAAATTTTCATGCGTTGTATCTCACATCATCAACTTTGGAACCTCAAATTGAAACAGAGCAGAGAAGTTCAGTTCCTGTAGTGTAGTGGTTATCACTTTTGCTTTACACGCAATAGGTCTCTGGTTTGAAACCAGACAGAAACGGTTTTTGTAGGTTATGAATCTTTTGGGGTGCAGTGAGACAATAAGAGCCTTTTGTGTTCCATGCCAAGTTGATTGGTTCATTTGCCAATCGACTTCAATGTTGGCTTCTTTGAAATCGAAGTTACTTCACTTCAATTACCAATTGGCAGTTCTATGGTGTAATGCACATGTGTCAAACTGAAGGCCCGCATGCCACATGTGGCCCCACAGCATTTTATAGGCCGATGATTGACTTAAAATAGGTTTTGAGCACAAATGAACTACAAACTACATTTCAACCAAAGGTTTGTAATGCGCTTCCTAACCAGACGCTTCAAAGTCTCTGGTCCATAACTCTTCAACACGCTGTTAGCTCCCGGTCAGAAAGAGGCATTTCATTCAGAGACCATGAGATAATATTCAGAAAGGATTTTTTTAATTAATTGATTTCAGTTGCCTCTGAGACTAAATCTTTGCGTAAAGTCTATATTGTCTGCCCATGTGACTTGTTTTTATTATTTGCTTGCTCACCTTTAAACACTGATTTAAATAATGTAATTTTTAAACTGAGCAATAATTTTTGCATCCATGGAAACTCAAATGTAATATTTAAAACTTCAATACATAAAATCAGTTATTTAACAATATGAGGTGTTTTATTTATTTTTAACATTGTATTTTTATACATTGATGCTAGGGGTGCCCAACTCTAGTTTTCCAGAGCTACCATTCTGCAACTTTAGATGCATTCCTTCTCTAACACACCTGGACCATTGAATCATTATAAGCCTCTTCAGAACTGAATGAGGGAAGTGAACCTTTTGTCTGGGGTGTGTTTTAGCAGGGATGCCCTCCTGATTTGTACCGTCAATGTGGCCTGTTGAGGGTGGCCAATATGCTGCAGTGGCCCTCTGTGAAATTGAGTTTGACACCCCTGCTATATATGGATAGTGACAAAAATGTCCTGTTTATCAAATTGCCAGCCAATTAACCCTTGTAGGAGTGATGTTGTTTCATCAATTACATAGTTATTCTCTCCTATGTTAGATCCCAGTATCCCAAGTACTTACAATATATCAAAAAAGATGACAAAGACTGCATTTAAACGCATAAATCTTTGGTATTTGAATTAATGCTGGCTCATTTGCTTAATACAATATATGACATATTTATATGTTTTAATTTGAAATGGTATGCTACTATTAAACATGTGACACTAAGATGAATCCTTTTTTCTTTCCAGGTCCAGCCACACTGTTATACAAACTTACTTTACGTGTTTTCCAGGCACATACAGGGACTTTGCAGAAAATTCAAGTAACTATATTACCTTCAGTTATGTAAACCATTATTGTGTAGCTTCGATTATAGGCTGGTAAGGTGTTAGAACGCTTTTGAACACTGATATCATCACATGCAATTTTTTATGACGACTTTTTCTATCGTGAAAATTTGATGATTTTAAAAACGTTGGAGGATGTTTAAATATATCTGTCCTTGACAAGGCTCAGTTTAAAAGTCATCACTCCAGGGTTACACATCAGTGCCAACACATCACACTCTATTTCTCCTACAACATAAATTATATGAAGCTCCTATCTTCCCTTTGCTGGAGCAGCATTCTAGATGTCTCAGGAATGCAGGAGGACTTAAAGGGTTTGAATTTTAAAACCTGACATCATGTTAAAAGAAAAAAAAAAACAATGCAAAGAAGATCACATGAGGTGTGTGAAGCTCCACTCTTAATAAGATAACCTGTCATGTAGTCTATTGTGATCATTTGATTTTAGCAAGACAGTTGAAATTCCTTTGTTCTGTTTCTAACAACGCTGTCTGTGCGCATTAAATCCATAACCTTTTTTTTTTCCCTCAAAGTCACGTTGAGAGCTTTCAAAAAAAAAAAAGATGGCAGGTTTATACATTTCTGCTTGTGAGACAAAATTTGTATTCATAACTTGGACAGAGCATAGTCAAGAACACACAAAAACAAGACTAACCAGCAGCCTTGTAGCTTTTATGTCGAGGTCGGTACACTCTCTCAGGGCTTTTCTCCTCCTCCCAGAGACCGTTTACACGTTGATCTGCAACCGTGGAGACTGAACGCTTCATGGATCCACCTTTAGCCTCTTCCTGCTTATATGTGGCCACAAACAAAAACAACGGTAGATTTAGAAAATACCAAGCTCCGTCCCATGATTTAGAAAAAAAAACAAAAAAACAGTAAGGAGTAAGTTTTCATGCATTTATTGGTGCAAAAGTGCAGCGAATCCTTTGGTTTAGCTTGGTCTATTTTGGGGATGAAAGTCATAACAAGTTTAGCCATCAGCATTCATGGATGACACTCCGACAGCTCATTGAACCTCAGTCAACTTCTGAAAGCAGCAAATCTCGCAACCAAATTCTTCTGGATTTAAAACAGACAAACCGTGCACATAGAGAAAAACCCGAGCACTTTGGCTTAAGAGCCCATGCAGCCATCGAAGCCAAGATCCAGCCAGGGAGCCATGTCATGGAAGATTTTGAATACCTGCGGCTCTACGGCCAGACGCGGCATAGAGGAGGCCCGCACGCAAAGGCCTCTCCCAAGTGGAAGCTCCAATGGGATTTTAATGCCCCAAATGCACTCGCCCACCTACGTGAGTACAGAAATTAGACAGGAGGGCAAGGAAATACAGGGCACCGATCATGTCTCTGATAGCACTGCCTCTCCTATGCAGAGGCCCAGTTCAAAGAAGAGAAGGTCAAACGAACCATTTCATCACTGAGGGCCGCCTCAGCCACAATCTCCATAGAAACCATTTCAGCCAAACACAAACATGTTAATAGCTGAAAAGTTAGATTTAGTGAGGAGAGGGAAAAATGAGAAAGTGAGGCTATGAAAGAGAAGAGCAGAGTAGAGTGAAGAAGAACAAGAATGTACAGAGAAAGAGTTTTTCAGCACATGGCAAAAGTATTAGTGTATCTGAAATGTTTGTCACATTACAACCACAAAGGTCAAGGAGGTTCATGTAGTAGAAGAACCACATTAAAGTAGAGGGAGAAAAATGATGCAGGGAAGGTTTTCACATCTTTTCCTCAAATAACATTTTTGGTATGTGGGAAATAATTTTTCAGCTCCCTGCGTTAATACTTTCCAGAATCATCTTTTGCTACAGCTACATCTGCAAACATTGCATATTGTCACCTTCCTAAGATAATGGTCTAATTTTTGAAAACCCAAAGAAAATAAATGACCCCTTTTTGTTGCCAAAAGATGATTTAGGCAAAAAAAAAAAAAAGTCACTTTTGGCAAAAAATGAGGCCATTATTTTAGGAAGATGGGGATATCTTGCCCATCCTTTATTGCCAAATATATCAGTATATAAATAAAAAAAAATCTGTCTCCATCTATGATCTGTAAATATCAACTTCTCAGAACTCAAATCCAAAAGAAAGCTGTTTTTAGGATTTGTGTCGAGACTTTGACTGGGACCTTATCCCTAAAAATTCTCTGCAGCCCATTCAAAGCTACCTCAGACCTCTTGGCTGTCTCTGAGTAATGCTTTCCCCATCTTGTCATTTCAGGTGAACAGAAATATCTTGGTAGGTTTGCAGTTACTTTAAACTTTCTCTGCAACTTGAGCCCCTGACCTATCTGCTGTATTCCTTGGTTTTCATGAATGCTGTTTGTGTTCACTAATGTTCTCTAGCAAATGTCTGGGGACTGAAAGGAACAGCTGTATTTATACTATGATTAATTTACACACAGATGGACTATTTACTATTTAGGTAATCTCCGAAGGAAATTATGCGCTCAAATCAGAGTAACGAGGCCTGAATAAAAATGGATGCCACACTGTTGGATATTTTTGAAAACTACACACCATAGTTTTCAGAAGTCTGGGACTCACCTCTGTTATTTAAAATCCCAATTGAAATACATTTAATTTTTAATTTGTAAAGTGGCAACATGGGATAAAGTTCAAGGAGTAGAAATATTTTTGCCAGGCTTGGAAGAGCAATATGTCATGGAAGATCAAATCCTAAAAGTCAGACAGCATCTGTCAAGAGGGACAAATGCATTCCTCTGGAAATTTAAATGAAAGTATGTCAGAGTAATATGATATCATTCGACTGGCAGGGAGTGTAGACCAGTACAACCAGTCAGTAAAGACACAGCAACACACCAGCAACGGGGCAGTCTGTCTCCTATATTGCAACACAGGAGCACAAAAAGCAGCATTGCAGTTATCTGCAAGGCACTGAAACATCAGTGACCACTTATGTATGCCACAAACATTTTCACCCAAAATAAGAGATCACATAAAGTTACATACTGTTTTTTTCCCCTCTTCTTTGAATTGTATAGCAATTTCATTAATTATTCATTTAAAAAGTGGTGGTGGTTGCATCCGTCCTCTGACTCACCACATTCTGCTGCTGACCGGCATCAGTGTCTGAGCTTATGGGCGGCAAAAATAGCTCCTGGGGTGAGATAGGACTCAAAGCCACAAAGCCCCCTCTGGTCCTATGCGGGAGACAGGAATAGGGGGGAATAAATTCAGAAAGCAAACACATGCGGCAGTGCTCCACACATCTTGCACATATGTTTTTCAAACATTTGCAGACTCACAGGGCCGAACCCGCGCTGTGAGCCATCATGGGCAGTGGAGTGGTGTTGGACAGAATGTCCTCAGGTAGGGTGGAGGCATCCAGACGTTTAAATATTAAGTTGCTTTTCTGAAACAAGACATAAAAATATACATGACAGCTCAAATACAGGTCACAACTTTATAAATAACATAGGTTGCAGCTAAGATTGTGTTTCTTCACATCTTTAGAGCCATGACCGATTGCTGAAGAATGATATGAGCCACAGAATCCCACCCAGTGGATTTTATAATACATTTACGGTAAGCTAAACTTATTTATTTCCGTATATTTGTATATATTTTTTTCTATCTCTCAGGAAACCCTGTGACTTTATGAAGTAAAAAGCAAAGAAAAGGAAAATGCAAATATGACAAAAAAAAAAAAATCTCACTCTCCATAGAAGGTGCAACAGAGTTCACAGAAACATGCTGTGCTGACCTGAGCTTCCAGCTGTTGCCTCAGCTTTTTTGCTTTGTTCTGTTTGAAGTAGTCCATTATCATCATTGAAGCATAGATCTTCCCCACTGTCATGTCGGTATCTGCGGGAGCAGCGGACAAACTTCATTAAGCCTCACCTCAGGTCTCTCAGCAGCAGATGGAAAAATGCCGCCACAGTTAGAGGCTGACCTTTGTTGATAGGAACCAGGAGATCCAAGGTCTTCTGTGGCAGATAAGGCCAAATGATGCTGATCTCCTTCTGCAGCTCGGCATCCAGAGCAATGCGGTCCTCCCCACCTGAGACAATTTATACTTTGTATATTCTGATCTTTTTCTTTTATTATTCATTCCATTAATATTCATGAATTACTATAATAACTAACAGTGACTCTGACCTCGAGCTATTTTGATATCCAAAGCTGTGCGAATCAGTGACATTAGAGTAGAAGTGAAGTGGACAGACATGTCCTCGTCCACGGGCATGTTCATCAACACCAACCTCTGCAGAAGACAAAAAGGGGAAATAAAATTATTTTGTAAAAAAAAAAAAAATCATAGCAATTGAACAAAAACAGTCTGATTTCTATTGCCTCAAATCCAAAAACAGTTTGCATTTACACATTTTTTTTTTTTAGTTATTCAATTTCTTCTATGTTTCAGACAAAAACAATTATTATGTTTTTATTACCTTGTAGGCGATCTTAGCGGGACATTTTTTACCCAAGCCCAGAGGCGGAGACATGTGTGTCAACATCTCGTACATAGCTGTGTAGTGAATACGCCCACTTTAGAAAACACAACAGAGACGGAGAGCGCAGAAAGTGAATAGATTAATGAGAAGCACAAGGTTTATTATATTCAATATTTTCTTTTTTCAGATATATAAGCACAATGACTGTAAAGTGGGAGAAAAATAATAAATAGTTTTCATTTTTATGTCCAAATACTAATCTAAAACATAACCTTTTTGAAACCTTTGCTCATTTTTCAAAGGAGAATAGCTAAAACTCATTCAGATTGAGACATTAAGCATATTTTGAAAGCTTACCACAGATTTCCAATTAATGTAGATTTAGGTCTGGGCCATTCTTACACATAAATGTGTTTTGATCTAAATTATCAATGAAAGCTTTTACTGTAGGTGTCCACAGCATAAACTTTATCCACTGAGTACTTTAGCAAGGTAATTATAAGATTGCAGGTAATTTGAAGCTTTGACATTTCATGTTCTTTGACTGCCCTCTGCTGGTTACAGAGAAAATACCACTGATCTGGTTCACATAGTGAAATGCAAAGCAGTAGCAAAAATGAGGCCAATTCTCACCATGCCAGTCTATCATACTCGCCCCATATGCGGACAAATTCATCCAGATGATGAGGGCCCAGAATAGAGGAGTCTCGTGTCAGATACTCAAAGTTATCCATAATCACAGCCACAAATAGATTCAGCATCTAAAAAATAAATAAATAAAAAAGACACAAAGAACTGAGATGAAAGCACTGGTCAGGTGAAAGAAAAATAAAACATTGCAAAAACATTGTATTTTATTATTTTTATTATTTTTTGTTCATTCTGACCAGAAAAGAGCTGAAGAAGATGAAGGAGACAAAGTAGCAATAAGCGAAGTCAGTCCCACACCCACCCTCGTGGTCTGGAGACATGGTGAGGGGGGCAATGGAGGGATCTGGTTCACACTCCTGTCCAGACAGACAGGAGAGCATAATCTCCTGCCAGGACTCCCCTGTTGCACTCCTGGTGTTTAAAACACAAATGGCATTAAGCACACTAAGCAACATTTTAAACAATCTTTAGCTTAAATTGACAATGGTTGCGATCTTTTCTGGTATTTCTTGGTGCAGCTCACCTGAACAGAAGCATCAGTGCACTGAAAAAAGTCTTAAAATTGTTGTGCTGATTGATGTGACTCTCATCATTCAGCTTGATGTTTCCGAACACCTGCAGAACACCCAAAACATCAGGGATTCAAATGCTTATCAAACGACAGCATAGTGCGCTAAAACCTAAATATATCAGCTTGCACTAACTTTTCTTGTAAAGTTCCTGGAACTTATGTCAATGGTAGCAATAATATTTACCTGCATTCCAATTATGGCGTAGATGAAGAAAAGCATGGCGATGAGAAGGCAGACATACGGTAGAGCCTGTCAGAGAAGAAAGAAAATATAGATGCTGAATTTTGTTATAATATCACCACATAAACTAACAAACTAAGTAATTTGAATAAATAACAGTGGAAAACTCTCAGACCTTAAAGGACTGTACGAATGTCCAAAGCAGAATGCGGATAGTGTAGCCCTGTCTCAGCAGCTTGATCAGCCTGGCTGTCCGAAAAAGTTTCAGGAAACTCATGTTGATGGTGTTCACCGACTGGGACCGCCGTACGAGTCGATTAGAGGGAGGGTGATGCAGTCAGAGAGGGACAGAGTGGCAGGCAGGCAGCAATGACAGGATGTAAATCACAGATGGTGAAATTCAACACAACATGACCCAAGTCAGAGCTGGAGGCAGAGACCGTCACACACACACACGAGAAAACTCGCAAACATTTGATGCTGCATTCGGAACTTCCGGTTCTTTGTATTTATTTTGAAGGTCTGCAACCTTTAAACGTCGACTGTCATTCGGGACACGACTTACCTGCAAGTCCACAATTATTTCCGTGATGCTGCCAAGAACAGTGATAAAGTCAAAAATGTTCCAAGTGTCTCGAAAGTAGTTCTGCATAGAGAGAGAGAAAAAAAACACAATTTCAAATAAATTTGATGTTTTTATTCAAATGCATTGCAGGAACAAAAACTGGTTTCTTAATCCCCTGAGTTGGGGACTTTTCTTCTGACGTTCACACTTACCACTAATCCAAAAGCCATTATCTTCAGTATACACTCCATGGAGAACAGCACTGTGAAGGCTGTGTTTAGGTGCTTCAGGACGGCATCGTACGCTGTTGGGGCGGAGTGGTACTAAAAAGAAAGACAAGATATTACTATAATGGTATCTCAAAGGGTTTCCAAAAATAAAATTACTAAGAAACTGGTTTACCTTCATCATGAGAACAACTGTGTTCAGGGCGATCATAACAAGCACCGTGTACTCAAAAGAAGGCGATGCCACAAAGTGCCAGAGTCTGTACTGGAAGGTTTGTCTGTTCTGAGGCATGTAGCGGGTCATCGGCTTGGCGCTGATGGCAAAGTCAATGCAGGCCCTCTGACAGGGAGAAATTGAACAGCATAAACACCAGCTATGCCTTCAATGACACTGACAATCGCCGTTCATACCTCATTCTTCTCCAGACTGCACTCCTGAATCATCTTATCGCCCTGCTCCTGGAAGGTGATGATTATAAGAGCCACAAAGATGTTGACGAAGAAGAACGGAAAGACCACAAAGTAGACCACGTAGAAGACGGACATTTCCATCCGGTTCCCGCGACTTGGCCCCATGTTCTCCTCTGTGACATCGGTGGAGTGCTGAAGGACCCTGGAGCACAAAAAAACAAAAAACAAAAACAAAAAAAAAACATTATACTTCCTGTTCCCACTCATGAACAATAAAATAGATTCATGGCTCATTCACAGGCCAGCCCTCACTTATAATTATGACATATTGAGACAGGCTCCCTAACTCACCCATGAAAAGATAATCTCTGTTATGCTTCAGAGCTTTAACGATAAATATAAACCATCCGAAGATTTAACTTAAATGTAAACTCACTGAGGCCACCCTTCCCCAGTCGACACAGTGAAAAGCGTGAGCAGGGCCCAGCAGACGTTGTCGTAGTGAAACTCGTGTCTCCTCCACTCTCTTCTCTTGACCTCTTTCTTGTCTCTGCTGTAGTCAATGTAGAAGCCTCTGCAGGGACCAGAGCAGACTGGAGGTCATCATTTCCCTTTAATCACCTATGAAACCTGCAACTTAGTGAACGGTACTGAAGCTTTGGTTACATGTGAATGTTTACTGTCATAAACATTGACAGAGCAATTTAAATAATCCTGTGGAGTATTGTTGACTTAAATCCAACTTATTTGTAAAAAGGCTATTTAGGAACCTCATGTTTTCTTGTAGGTAGTGAGAAAAATCTCAAGTCTGGCTAATTTAAACCCTTCTGCTCAGATTTACCTCTTAGCGTGATGCATGATGGTGCAGTCCCTAAGCAAGAGATCTGGAGCTAAAAATGGGTAAAAGGTCAAAAATATTTCTCGACATTATCAAATCTGCAGCCAGTTACAGTTGTGGTCAAAAGTTTACATACACTTGTAAAAAAACATAATGTTATGGCTGTCTTGAGTTTTCAATAAGTTCTACAACTCTTATTTTTCTGTGATAGAGTGATCGGAACACATACATGTTTGTCACAAAAAACAGTCATAAAATTTGGTTCTTTCATAAATTTATTATGGGTCTGCTGAAAATGTCACCAAATCTGCTGGGTCAAAAATATACATACAGCAACATTAGTATTTGGTTACATGTCCCTTGGCCATTTTCACGGCAACTAGGCGCTTTTGGTAGCCATCCACAAGCTCCTGGCAAGCTTCAGGTCGAATGTTTGACCACTCTTCTTGACAGAATTGGTGCAGTTCAGCTAAATGTGATGGTTTTCTTGCATGAACCTGTTTCTTTAGCACTGTCCACATGTTCTCAATGGGGTTTAAGTCAGGACTTTGGGAAGGCCATTCTAAAACCTTAATTCTAGCCTGGTTTAGCCATTCCTTTACCACTTTTGATGTGTGTTTTGGGTCATTGTCTTGTTGGAACACCCAACTGCGCCCAAGACCCAACCTTCGGGCTGATGGTTTTAAGTTTTCCTGCAGAATTTGGAGGTAATCCTCCTTCTTCATTATCCCATTTACTTTCTGCAAAGAACCAGTTCCACTGGCAGCAAAACATCCCCAGAGCATAATACTACCACCACCATGCTTGACAGTAGGCATGGTGTTCCTGGGATTAAAGGCCTCACCTTTTCTCCTCCAAACATATTGCTGGGTGTTGTGGCCAAACAGCTCAATTTTTGTTTCGTCTGACCAGAGAACTTTCCTCCAGAAGGTTTTATCTTTGTCCATGTGATCAGCAGCAAACTTCAGCCGAGTCTTAAGGTGCCTTTTCTGGAGCAAGGGCTTCTTTCTTGCACGGCAGCCTCTCAGTCCATGGCGATGTAAAACACGCTTGACTGTGGAGACTGACACCTGTGTTCCATCAGCTTCCAAATCCTTGCAGACCTGCTTCTTGGTGATTCTTGGTTGACTCTTGACCATCCTGACCAATCTCCTCTCGGCAGCATGCGATAGCTTGCGTTTTCTTCCTGATCGTGGCAGTGACACAACTGTTCCATGCACTTTATACTTGCGTATAATTGTCTGCACAGTTGCTCTTGGGACCTGTAGCTGCTTTGAAATGGCTCCAAGTGACTTCCCTGACTTGTTCAAGTCAATAATTCGCTTTTTCAGATCCACACTGAGTTCCTTTGACTTTCCCATTGTAGCTTTTGTAGCTGAGTCTAATCACTGGGTCAAATGAGCCCTATTTAAATGGGCTCATGAGAAGTCAACAGCTGTAGTAAATCAGAATCACTTACAAGAAGTGAAGAGGCCATGACATGAAGCTAATTTGATTGACACAACTCGCTACATCACCAAAATTGACAAATTTTGTTGCTGTATGTATATTTTTGACCCAGCAGATTTGGTGACATTTTCAGCAGACCCATAATAAATTTATGAAAGAACCAAATTTTATGACTGTTTTTTGTGACAAACATGTATGTGTTCCGATCACTCTATCACAGAAAAATAAGAGTTGTAGAACTTATTGAAAACTCAAGACAGCCATAACATTATGTTTTTTTACAAGTGTATGTAAACTTTTGACCACAACTGTATGCAAGTACTGAAAGGTACAGTATTGAATGTCTTTGTGGCCACAATTTTTGAGAGAGCTTTAATGTTTTGTAAGTGGCTAGCAGCATATTATAGGATTTCCTGCCTTGAAAATGCTTGAATAAGCATTTGTAGCTTTAATGTGTGCCATTGTTTTGTCTGGCTCTTTCATAAAATCACAACTGATTTTACACGGTAATACAAAAACCCATCACAAATTACCTGTCAATATTTCTGCCATAAGCTACCGTCAGGTTGTAATCCTAACATTTTAAGACAAGAAAGGCATGACTCCTCTTGTAATGTGAAAAAGTACATTTACCAAAATGTCAAAAAAAAATTACTGTAACCACCTTTCTGACAACAACAGAAAAACAGATTTTGTCCCTTCATTTCCAGGTTCTATGTCGACAGTTCCCCTCTTACACAGCATGGAAGGACATGCTCATCGAGGCTGACAACATGTAGGAGGATTTTGCTGATATATACGGTGCATACCTACTCACAACACTAATATGAGTCTGAGAGAACAGATCGGATGCTTATTTACCGACATTCCTTTTCTGTTTTCATGGAGCTGTCAGTGCAAAAGAAGAACTTCCCCTTAAAGAGCTGGACCGCGATGACAGCAAAGATGAACATAAAGAGCTGATACACAATGAGGATGTTGAAGACGTTCTTCAGAGACGTGACCACACAGTCGAAAACAGCCTGTGGAGGAGAAAGACAAGAGGGAGGCAAAGTAAATAAAATCTGTCAGAAGCCTGTGAGGCAACATCAAAAAGCAAGTTTCTCATATCTTGATCGGACCTTGAGCTTTGGAAGCCTCTTGATGGTTTTAAGAGGTCGCAAAACTCTCAGAACTCTGAGGGACTTTATTGTCTTGATGTCTCGGCCCTTGTTGTTTCTGTTGACGTTAAAATAAGGTATTAAGGAGCACAGATCTACAGTCAAACTGGACCACGAAGACATGACATAAGTAGTGAGAGCAAAATGTCAGTGAATTAAGAGAAAAAAAAACACACAATGTAGCAAAGAACTTCATGTTTGAGAGAAAGGCAAACATGAGGAGTAAAATTCTGATTCTGCCTGTCTGTCTGTCTCTGTCTGTCTGTCTGTCTGTCTATCTATCTATCCATCTGTACTTATTCACATTTTATACTCCTAATAAATGCCTGACTCTTTGAGTGACGTGTAAAATATAATATAGTAAGAAAGGACACAAAACTAGAGAGAAAGCAAAGGTCAGGATGCATGGAAACGAGAGAAATATGTAAAAGATTTATGGAAGATGTTCACATGTAAAAAATTTTTACCCCATCACATTCCTGGTTGCCCCAACAGTCATAAAATCCACAGGAACAACAGAGAAAAAAAAATTCAGGGATAAAAAAAAAGGTTACATCACATTCATATTAACAACAGAGAAATTAACAAACAGTAAAACTTCAACAAATTGCACAACAGGGGATTAGTTAGTTAGTTAGTGAATTATCTGTCGCATGCAAGCCATGAAAGACAACAGAAAAAAAGATTACACCAAAAACCACCTTCTCCTCTTAAAGCCCTGCAGTGAAACTTAAAACTGAGTTACACACTCCAAAAACTCGCAGGTGTCTCGGTACATGCAGCTTGTGACTTCAGAAAGGGACGCTTATAAAAGTAAGTACCGCATGCTCTCAAACTTGTGAGCTGCGGTGAGTCAGTCATTAGTCACAGGAAAAGGCTGAACTGCGTTGTGACTCACGTTAGAGCAAAGGCGATCAGAGCTCCCACCACTACAATGAAGTCCAGGAGGTTCCACATGTCTCGGAAATAGGAGCCATCATGCAGAATGAGACCCTGGTCTATCATCTGGAGGCCAAAATTATATGCATGCAGAAAAAAAGGCCCAGAAACATGTTGTAAAATGTCTTAAATATAAAACTGAAATGGGAAAATTGCCTCAGTCACCTACCTTTATGATCATTTCAAAGGTGAACACTCCAGTGAAGACGTAATCAAAATATCGCAGCACCTGTACGATTTGAAAAAGGTATTTAACCAAACTTCCGCATAGTAGATCAAATCTACTTTAAACTTATTCACCAGGCACTACACTTGTTACCCAGTACTTAAGAGTGGTGACCAAACAAAAATACCTCAGGACAAGACTCACCAGGACGGAACAGCTCATTGGGGAATGCTATCAAAATCAGCCTGAATCAACTAAGCAGATACAATTATAGACACATATACAAAAAAATATTGATATTTTTAGCTCTGTCAGGATCTGGGTCTGTTGCATCATCTCACTCATACAATGTTCGCCAAAACAAATCACAAAATATCAGTTGTTTGGCGGAATAACAACCACACTGATTACCTAAAGTGCAGCAGTAATGTAGAGCAACGCTACCATTAAGCTGCGTGACTCATGAGACCAATTTATAAGAGGAAAAATCAGCATCAGAGCAACAAACTGGTTTTAAACCGTACACCAAACTCAGTGCATCAAAATGTCTTTCTACTATTGCTCAGAAAATTCTCATGAATTCACAATGGATTTGGAGCACGGCTCCATCCGGACGTTTAAAGAAGACGAATGTGTGCTTACTCTGGACACTTTCCACGACACCGTGAAAAGGGAAAAGTTGTGAAAAACAAACTGCACAGCGATTTGCCAGGCAGAGCTGCTGATTCTCACCTTGCATGTGCGTGAAAGCCAAATGTGTCATGACACATTGTTGCTGACTGTGTTATGTCAACTACAGATCCAACCTGACAGTTGCACTGAGCTAAAATGTCATCTTCAGTAATTTACTACGAGAAAGCGCGAGGTTGTAATCATCATTTGAGGGTGTTCTAACAATATCTTCAGGTTGTCCATGATACAATGGAAAGAATAAAGTTTCCTAGACTTTATTCACATTCTAAAGTTCAAATACGTTTTCTTTTGATATTAGGTAGCAATAGAAAAAGATATGTTAATGCCAAGTTTAATTACATAGAATATTTTAAAACAACATCAGTTGGCTGAATTGCTTCACAATACCATCCACAATCATAAAGAGGTAAATCAGATTTCAAATAATTATTTAGGGTGTCATACATAATCAATCACATTCCAGAGAAAAATAGATGAATGGTGTGAGAGGTAAGCTATTTCACAATGTTTGGGCAGCCACTGTGAATTTTATAAACTTCGATCAGGGAATTAAGAACTAACTGAATCTGAACACCTTCATCTATCCATTTATTTTATTCCAGTCACATATATTTATATTTGCACAAATATTTAATTAACCAGAATAAATCCAAAATTAGTGACAGCCATCAACAGTTCACATACCTTGTTTCTGTCTGAGCTTGCGCACACGGGGTCCTCCGCTGCCAACGCGATGCTACTCGCCACAATCACGAGGAGGATGGTCATTTCAAAGTAGCGAAGATTGACCACATAGTGACAGATCCTCCTGATGCTGTGGAGCAACAAGAAGGAGGATGCTGACTGGGTGCATGCAAAAATTCAAGATGAACGATTTAAAGAATATTTGTTGTATTTTACGGGTTGGAGGCTTTGAAGATGAACATGCTGTCAGGCGCTACGGCTTTAGGAGGCATCGGCGGTTCCTCATCCTCCGTTTCCTCCTCTTTCTCATCAGACTGGTACGCCTCCAACTCTTTGCTGTTCTCTAAAATAACCCAGAATGTGAGAGAAGACCAAAAGGTGGAAGTGAGTTTTTTTTTTTTTTTTTTTTTCATGGACAGCTATGACAAAGAATATTAACCAAAAAAAAGACTAGTAGCTACTAAATTTAGAGTTCAGAAACACCTACACTTGGTGGTACTATTTTTATGATGCCAGGTTTAATGCAGTATGACTGCAGGGGGAAAGAAAACACAGGTCTACCTGTGACAGGAGTGAGCTCCAGAAGGGGCTGTGAAGACATTTCAATGGCCACGCTTCCCTCCGGGTTGGACTTATCACGCTTGATGGATATCTTGCGTTTCTCCGCCTCGATGGTACTCACGGTGTACTCTTTTCCCTCTAAAGCGGGGTCCGTTGACATGTTCTGGCTCAGGGATTCATACTGATCCCTGCAGCCGCCCTCTCCCTGCTTTGACCAGGTGCACTGCGGAGGGTCAGGAATATCGCTGCTGGGTGTAGCATCTCTGTTTCATCGTAGAAAAAATATTTCAAAACATAAAAAGGCCAAAAAAAAAAAAAAAACAACAACAAAAAAACCCCCACAATATTTTATCATAAATGAACTGTTTAAAAATTTAAGTAAATTAACTTGAAGTTCATGCTTTCTTTGTTTTTGTTCCTCTTGATCAAGGGTGATTTTGCACTTTAAACAACAGATCTAAGTAAAATAAGCTTGGGTCTAGCAGTTGCATCAGTAGGTATTTAATGAGTACAGAAAAAGATGACAGAGACGTTGATTTAACTTTGGACTGAACTACCATCATGTAACATAAAAAGTGTTGATGTTACATTTCAGATTGTGCAAACAAGAAGAGTTAAAGAGCTCCATCTGTCTTTATGTCATATTATACGAGAAGACTACATGCCAACCAAATAGCAAAAAAATGATGGGTCTGATGATTTTATGAGAATAATTGTTTTTCAAAGTGATTTAGTTTTTTTTTTTTTGCAGCTGAATAAATGTCAATAAAAATGACTAAAGCATTTTTAGCAGAGAAGTAGCAATAACTTTGTGGAAGAATAAAACTTTGAATAAAGCAGACAAGGAATATTTCACAGGAACTTCCCTACCTTCTGCACTCTTCACCGACTTCTGCGTATGGATTGACAATGCATGTTCCGTCATCTTCCTCCATCTGTGCACTGTTCTGTTGTCCTCCCTCTCCTTCACCTCTCTCACTCTCTTCTCTGTCTTCCTTCTCCTCTCTCTCATCAATGGTCTTCCTCTCTTGACTGAGCGACCGTCTGATATGTAGAACCTCACGTGGGGTCTGTGTGCAGTCCAGACTCTTGGCTTCAACCCGGGCTTCTCGGTGACGGTGGCGCCTATGGCGGGCTCCTTCTTCTGGCACCTGACTGGACCTGAACTTCCGGGCCATGCGGTGCCTCCCACCGCCGGCGGTCCGGTGGTTTGCTCCTGCTGTTTTCTCCTCGCTCAAATTGACGAGAGGCTCAGCAGCTGGAGGCTCCAGCATTGGAATAGAGACGGACATCGGGGGCTCAGGTAGGGGCATCTTCACTGACATGGGAGACTCGGGCAGGTGAGCCGGGCTGGTCTCTGGGGAGACGGCGGGGACATGTTTGGGAACGGAGGGAGTCTCAATGTTGTCCTCTGTGGGACTGCCAAACAGCTCCTCTCTGCTTGCCATTTGACGACGTTTGCGTAGCTGGTTGGCTCTCTGCTCCCACACGGACATGTTAACTTTTCTCCTCCTCTCCCGGCGGTTAGCAAAGGGTCTGGTGCTGTTAAGGGGCTGCTCATCTGGGGCCCCCGATGCACAGTCAGGTTCCTCTGGGAAATTGGGCCGCCCTCTATGGATTGCACGTTTTCTGTATAGGTAGGGCCTTCTTCTGCCACTAAAACGTCACAACACAAAACACACCTAAATATGGGGGCAGTAACCTGTTCCATACAGACAGATTTAGTGACAAGAAACAAACATACAAAGATCCATTTGGCAAACCAGCTATCTAATCAGAAAATGTTTGGGAAAAAAATTAAATAAAAGTTGCAAAAAAAAAAAAAAAAAAGGGCAAACTGTCTCTATAAATTAATAATGTCTGCTAATTCTTAACAGAAAATATTCCCATGGAACAATGTGCGAAAAAACATCCAAAAAATGAACAATAATACCTGGAAGGAAGGGACGGATCAGAGGTCGAAAAAAAGGAGAACAAAACCCACAACGACAAAAAAGAAAATGCGTGGGATTAAAGTGCAAACATTGTGTAACATCTACAAAATAATCTCAGGAATCGATTAGGGAACTTAAAGAAAGGTCTGTGTGACAGGGATGCATTCAGTTATACTTACTGGTGTTCTGATTCTTTTGTTGTCCGATGAGTGGTCATTTGAAAACAAGACATTAGTGGTTTACAGCATACACTGAACTTCTGATGTGGCACAGAACAAAACGAGAACATGGGAAGCAGAAATGGAAGAGGTCATCTGGACAACATTCAATGTTGTAAAGATTTCTCTAACCGTAAACACAGGTCCCTTCCAACAAATTAGGATAGCTTCACAATGTATATTTATTTTGGCTCCATGCCATAGTTGCACTGATGGAGTAACAAGCAATTACTGAGTGCATATAATCTACTGTATGTGATCATAATTTAAGATGATATTTCTGTATTTTAGCATCCTTTTGCTGTTGGTCTTATGAATCTCATTTTTTGGAGAAGCTGAGTTTTATCAGTTTTCATCTGCTGCTAGTCATTATCATCATCATCATCACCACCAACAAAAAAAAATAGAAATATACCACTCTGAGTAATGGATCAGTACACAATATTAACTTTGTGTTGAATAATTGAAATATATATATTTTTTCTGTGATATTTAAATTTTATTAAGACATACTTGTGTCTGCATCAAAATAGAAGCTCAAAAATTGCCGAGTTGAGAGACATTATGAATCAAATAATTTTGTTCAGTGCCACATAACAAGAATATAACAAGACAACAAGATGGAACCAGAAAAACTCACATTGATAAGCATATTAGTGGTTGCAACACATAAATGACTTACACTTATATATGTTACACACAAATGATACGTACATATTCAAAGCTAAAGCAGTCACAGAGTTTGAAAGATCTGTGCTTTTTTTTAAAGCTGTTATGTCCATATGTCCAAAAGTAAAATATCAGTATTTTTTAATATTGATGGGGGAAAAAAAACACATCATTCCTGCAATGTTATTACATGAAGATAGGAGTTTATCTTGTCTCCTTTAGTAGTATTTTCTATCATTTAGATAACAAATCAAAGAAAACAGCAAAGGTTGTTCAACCTGAGTTGTGATGTGTTTTGGTTATACGCTAAAATATCAATGGATTCTGTCTTATTTTAAAAAGACTGGTGTAAGATGTAAACCAATAACTTACTCTGATATCAATCCGTCTCTTCCTCTTGCATATCTCTGATTGAAGAACTCCTCTTCCTCTTCTTCATCCTGGGGATACAAATGTCATAAACAACGATTTGACATTTAAAGTTTTAAACACAAAAATACATGAAAATGAATAATTTTTACAAGTTCGCACAATATTGTTATAAAAAAAAATGCAAACCTTGGTTAGTTCCTGCGCGTTTGCCAAATTATCCACAGCGATAGCCAAGAAGACATTAAGTAGTGTGTCTGTCATAGAGGTTGTTAAGGATTGGCTAGCAAAAGATTCACCATCTCTTCTGTTTAAAAAAATAAATACTACGATTTTAAATTTGACACAGGATATATCAAGATATACAGCTTTTATTTGATTTCCAAGTCAACAAGTTCTTAAATGTCCAGATGGAATTCAGCGTCTTTATTAGCAATGAGAGCAACAGGAAAATAGTTTGCTAGAGAGGCAGTCATTTAAAATGTAGATTTTCTTATCTACATTACTTAATGACATTAACAGCAAAAACTGTACATTTTCAGGTAACTGGTGGACATAGCCACAACAGAAAAACAATATGCAGCTTCAATTATATCTCAGACTGGAAAACAAGTTAGCTTGTTTTAATCAAGCTAACATGAGCCTACAAAATTTAGTCCTAACTGTTTTTGTTTGTATTTTTTATACCACATCTATTGTTTTCAAGAAAATATAAATCACAGAGTGTTTTTTTTTTTTCGTGCCACAGAATAAGTCAAACCCATAATTGAAAATTGGTGGTCAGAATACCAAAAATGCACAAATCTTTATTTATTATTATTATTTGTTTTATTCTTTGAAGATAGGGAAGATAGTTATCAATAAATAACTCATGTCAGTGATAACTGAATGCAAAGTACTGACAAAAACTGTAACAACTTATTTCCCCAATATGGATAAAAGGGACTATTTTAGTTCATTTCACTGTTAATGCTTTTCTATTTTTACACTGTAAAGCCGCTCTTATAATTGAATTTTTCAAGAATCCATTATTGCCACTTTTATCTGAATACTTTCAAAAGTGATTGTGCACAAGGGTCCCGGTTACATCACAGCTCTCTGGCCACTTCTGAGGTCAACAAGGATACAGTTACCGAACAGAGTGAGCACTATGAAGTAGATGGATGACCACATGCCGTACTGAACGCCTCCTTGCGAGCGGATCCCATTATACATCACCTCGTTCCAGTCCTCACCAGTCAGAATCTGCAGGTAATTAAAGGCGCGGGACATATAAGCAGAAATAATTACACAGCTCAGGCCTGATTAAAGCCAACGTTGGCTTAAAAATACTCCAAACCGCAGACGAATCCCCCCCTTTCCGATAACAATACGGTATTAAAAAGGGTGACGAGCTAATAATTACTATGTGTGCTGATCAAAACACTCTTTCACAGTGCAGTTGGTTGAAGCAGATCTGATGTGGACTTGTTCACGTTTCCCTTGTCTGATATTCATGTGCGCATATGTGTGCTTGGATGTGTGGGACGATCGCGGAGGCAGGGGGCGGAGAGCGATTGAGCAGAGTTGTTTAATCTGCGCCTGGGGTGAGAAATATCCCAGGGTGCAATGTGTCATGGAGAGCAGGCAGGATGGGGGGGGATCTGTGGGAGCCAAACCTGAAACACTGTCATGATGGCAGCTGGAAACGTGTCAAAGTTGGTGGGAGTGTAATCTTCAAAGATGAACCTAGAGGGAAAGCAGATAGAGAGGCAGGGTCAGATATGACCAAGGAGGAAGAACAGGAGGAAGAAAAAAAAAGAGGAGGAAGAGGATGCAGAGAGTTATTTTCATCCAGACATAACGCTTCCTCTCCTTCTTCCCTCTAAGAAGCCATTGAGGAAACTGCTGTTCCATTTTTAACCCAGTAAATACTGTTTCAGAACGACAACTCGTTTGGAAGTGTAGGTTAAAACAAAGTGAAAAATAGAAACTGGTTTTACAGGAACTCACAATAAAAAGAAGTCGGTTCATACCTCCCTCCAAAAAGCTGCATCCCGAGCAGTGCAAACACCACAGTGAAGAGAAAGAGAAGAAAAAGCAGGCTGATAATGGACTTCATGGAGCTCATCAGGGAAACAACCAGGTTCCTGAGAGAAGCCCAGTACCTGCCAAAAAAAAATAAAAAATTGACATCAATTTCTCTGAAACCAGAATTTCTACAAGGTCTTAAAGTCATTAAAGGTTTTAAATCCCACAGTTCTAATTTTGGACCTTAAAAAGTCTAAAATGCAGACAGATTCTTTTCTTTTTTTTTATCTACAATTATGCAAAAGACTTCTGCTACTGAAACTGGCCTACTGTAATAGCAATTACACTGCCACTAATATTGGAAACAGGGATTTAAATAAAGTAGCCAAAATCTGTTGTAAAAAACTGCTATGTAGCTTTTAACATAATATATAGATTAATTAAATTTAGATATCATATAGGTGTAAAATTAAGTCACATGAGCATCTCTGGCTATTAGGTAAAAAAAATGAAGTTATTATGTTATGGTATTTTTAAAGTCTTACATTTAATAAAGGCCTGAAGAAATTATAAATCTATCTGACTAAAACTTTCTGACCCTCACAGTGACATGTTTTCTCACTTCATTTTTGTTGATTTTGAAGGCTGACAGACTCACTTGGTGATCTTGAATATTCTCAGAAGTCTCAGCGCTCTCAGTACACTGATGCCAAACGACATGCCGGGCCTAAAAAAGCCCCACACCACCTCAAAGATGCTGCCGATAATGACCTGCAAAACATGTTACACATGAAGAAGGAAAGCAAATTATGCTCCATGACTTTAATCTTGACCGTTGTTAAGAAAAATATAGCTATAGGAGGGATATGTTCAAGTCTTACTAGATCAGGCAAAAAGCATGCAATGAGTTTATTAGTTTGAGATGTTGTTTAATTACAGTCTAAAAGAATAACTGTTTATTCTAAGTGATATATCAAAGTCTTTATTATGGAGCAAGAAATTGAAACATTAATGTCTATGAAGCAAAAAAATTATTATTCTGTTTTTGTTTTTCTACAGTCACATGGAGTCAGAATAAAAGACGAAGGATCTCACCCCACAGTCGAAGCAGTTGAAAGACGAATGGAAGTAGAGCCGGAAACCCAGACCGTACATTTTCAAAAACATCTCAGCCAGAAACAGCCCCAGGAACACAAACTCTGCATAGTCTGCAGATATGAAGAGAACCAGAACCAGTCATGTCAAAAAGCTCAAACGAGGCACGATAAAATCACAAACGGCTCCATCGTTAAACGTGACCTAAATTTTTCTCTTCAAGGTGTTAGTTAAAAAGAAAAACCCTGTCAGCTGTTCATGATTGAAACACACAGAGGATGATGGTCAGCCAGTCAGGCTGGTCATGGTGCACGATGGCCACGCAGATGGTGTTGAGAGCCACCAGACTGAGGACCATCAAATAGAATGTGTCTGTCTTCACCATGCGGCGGATGGAAATGCGCAGCATGCGCTCTTTACGTCGCAGGTAGGCAGCTGGGCCACGACGGCCGCTGCGAAAGTTCATTCTTGATCTTGACATGCCTAGAGGTGGGAAAAGTAGGAACATCGATGAGCAAAATAAAAAGATTTTATGCCTTAATTAAAAAATTTAAATATGAAGAAAAGGATCCTCCACAATTAGAGATACCCCTGGTGAAAATGTTTCAAATTGGTTTAATACAATCTTAGTACAAAATAAATCCCACCCGTTGCCAGAGTGTTATATTAGGATTTTTTTTCAGTCCCTTTCCACTCTGTTCACAGTCTGTGGTGGCAAGATAAAGCTCGTTAATAATGACTTGAGTGTCATGCTTTTTTTTCTTTCTCAATTTGAAGAATGACTAATAGAAATGGACCTCTGTGTCATATTTGTAAAACGTGAACTCAGGTTGCTAATAAAGAGCCCCAAGATACTTTTGATAGTCTTCTTTGTGGGCTTTTGATAAATATGCCACCATATTTATTTTCTGAAAAATAAATAAATAAATAAATAAACTCATTTTATATTTTAATGTCAAACTAAAAAATTAACTTAAACTTAAGGATGTATTTTTCTAAAAAAAAAAAAAAAATTGTGAGATTTTTCTAATACGATATTTAATGATATGATATCCAATATACTTTTCACACAGGGCACCAGTAAATGTGTAACATGCTGTTGCTAAGCAGGTAAAGAATGAGACAACAGCAGATTAGACTACTCTGTAAGTTTTGAAGCTTAGCTGCCAAGAGCTCTTTATTGCTATATAATGTAGACACTGTTCATATTATGTTCTGAATACATTTTATTAGTGAAAATCAGTCAAGCCAACATTTTACCTAGATTAAGATTTTACAGGTCTTCCAGGTTATTTGAACTGCCGGTCATTCAGTTGTCCAAAAAATTTCTACTGTAAGCTTAAAAGAAATGAGAAATGTCCTTGACTTACTGGCAGTGGACATGTCTGTGTACTTGTCACTTCCTGGTGCGCCTCTCCGTGCACCTGTCTTTTTACTTGCTCGTTTTAGCACTGACAAAAAAAAGTAACACAAAATGGAAGAAATGAACTTCTTGTGACAATTTTATTACGATGTTAGCACCACGACAAGTAATAAATCAGCGGCAATGACATGATAACCAGAATTCTGAGGCCAATTGAAAATACAATCATTGAGTTTGAATTGTTACAAACACTAACAATTCTCTAATTCGTTTTTTTAAAAGTTAAATCCAATTTAAAATTCATTGAATAAAACAAGACATTGACAAGTGAAAAGTCAAAAAGAAAACTTCTCCAACAACATAGGAACTTACCATCTAATGGGGATCTGCCTGAATTTTTATTCTCCTCTGCAAGCATGACTTCCTCTGTAATGCAATAACGCTGGATGTTACATACAAAGCAACAATTCAAACCATGTGAAGAGGAGCTTTACAGTTTTCAGGGATAAATAGTTTAGCATGTCTACAAACATTCGCAGGAACTGATGTAAGCTCTACCTTAAGAGGCCAGGTTGACCTTCTCTGAAGAGTGATTTCTCGATCTCTCTTGTATTCTGTCTCTCTTTTCTCCTTCTTCCCACACTCTCCCACATTTGTGCACACATAACTATGCACAGCGTCTACATCGCGCACACACTCGGGCATGTAAACAGTGAGATGCGCGTGCACATGCACACAAATTTAAGTCAGTGAGTCAGTATCACCTTTTTCTCACCCTCTGCTTGCGTGGGAGACAAGCAATGTAGAATGCCATTACAGCACTGCGTGTTTGTGCTTCTCAACTCGGCGACTCTGATGAAGATCTCAAACCCTGGTAGAGGAGTCACTTTCCAAAACATGCCAGGGCTTGGGTAGTTCACCCAGCTTCGGTGAGGTTTAAATCCAAAGTCTTTAAACCTTCTGTGTTTGAATGTGCCGCTTTCCTTGAGATGACCAACAAAGCCACTGCAGCCATTTCTTCGTATTTCTGCTCATGTCTTTTCTATAAAAAGGTACAGCTATCCCAGTGATTCTATGTTTATCAGTGTGTCTTTTCCTGGGGGGAGTCATTGAGCTATTGCGTCCATTAGCAATCTTGTTATTTGTCCTAATGAAAGTTACACTTGACTCTACCGTTGATTGAGTAATTGACAAAGCTACCACTGCCATTAACTTTGTGTTTTTGTTTTTCTTTCCATAGAAAATACTCATGGCCAAGACTGTTTCAAATTTGACTCTATGCTTGAATTGTATTGGAATGAACTGAACTGATCTGACTTCAAATTGGACCAAATTGGATTCTATGTAGCTGGGTATTAATTGAACCTGATTCTCTTATAAAAAGCACCAAGTTAACATTTGTAAATATAAACCACTATAAGTCACATAATGAAATCTAATCATTAAATTAAATGTTCCGGCAAAGATGTGTAATTTAATAGTGTCCAAAAAAAACTATTTCCAAACTTGCTATTGTTTAGGAAAACATAATAGGTCACAGTTCTATCACACAGTACTGCAGAAAAGCAAGATGCAAAGTTTTTCTTCTTCTTAGTACCTGCCCTGTCTATCCAGGCTCGGTAGCCATTCAGTTCTCTTTCCACTTGTTGCTGCCGACGTAACTTCATGAAGGCTCTCCTGTTCTCCACCCTCTCCCTTTCCTTGGCAAATTCTCTGAGGAGGCAGGAAACAGCTGTCTTACTCCACTATGCTGACACCGAGACATTTTTTTCTTGCAAACACAGGAAGAAGCCCACTCACCCTGACAGAACTCCCAGCACTAGATTCAACACAAAGAATGAGCCAATAATGATGAGAGGAATGAAGTACATCCAGTTCCATGTGGTGCCCAGAGCATCATTAGTCTGCAATGTCAGTAATGTTCAAATGATTAAAGATTTGACAGTAATCAGTCTGATGAGTCATGGTTCTTAATCTGACTAAGTGTACGGACTCACATTATAAAGCACAGCTGTCCAGCCCTCCATGGTGATGCACTGGAAGACGGTGAGAACAGCAAATAGAATGTTGTCAAACTGCGTAATGCCGTCATTGGGCCCAATCCAGGTGTCGTTGCAGTCGTACTTTTCCGGACATTTCCTCACGCCGCATGCAAATGCCAACTCTGATGAGTCAACAGTCTCATTATCTAGAAGAAATAAAGCACAGCTATTCCGTATGTGTCACCGCAATGCATTTATAGTACATTCAGCAACGCTTGCATTGACATGTTAAATTTTCTGATAGACTAAGCGCATGATAAAACTGAGTAATATAGCAGAGTTAGAATGACTAAACTTCGAGAACACCAAACCAGACATTCCTTTGTATTTATATTAGCTTTAATGTTGCAATTTTTTGCAACAATGTCTAATCTGTTCACTGACAGTAAAGCAGGTGGTAAAATTAGAATTATTAAAAAAACAAAAAAAAAAACAAAATGCCTTCAGATACAAAAGTACTATAGAGCACTCTTGTTTAAATCCACCAACTGTCTGTTTCACGTGTTGGTGGTGAAAAAAATCTAACAAACAAGATGAGAAAGTGTGGTGTTGTTTACTGTACACCCATGAGAGACAATGACCAGTTTTAAGAAAAGGATGTTTTCTCTAATTAGACACAGTTGCCAACAAACGATATATTGTTGTCCACCTCCACTCAAATCATGTTTTGTTTTTCCAACTTCAGCACACAGCGTGACCATGGCTCTCTGCCAACATGTAGATGTGTGCCCCACACGGATTTGGCACAGTCTGGATTGCTACATAGTGAGCCAATGGCCATCTTGTATGGAACCCATTTGGGTTGACTAATTACTATATCTGAACTGGGGCAGTAAGGCACTCTATGTAGGTCTCAACTGGGTCTCAGAAAGGATACTGGGAAAATCTGCTCCTGAACAATGAATGCAAGAGCCATATGGGTCAATTTTTGAATTGTCTTGCTATTGGGCCATTATGCAATCTACAGTCAGTCATTTCTGGTGCACATTATTGAGCCACTTTTCCATCTAAATGGGGCCCATGAGTACATTTTGATGAGGGTCTATTTATCACTTTGCTGATTTGTTATCAATTTCCATTTTGTTTGGAGTCTTTTCCCCATGAATATTGTGGAGTAAAATTGAATAATCTTCCAACAACTGAGGTTTACCATGCTAAATTCAGAATGTATAAATCCTATAATCATCCTATATCCTTAAATATACTCCCAAAAAGTCAAAGCAAATAGTAATTAATAATAATAAAAAAAAGTGCAATTTACAGTTTTATTAAGATTATCGAGATGTATAAAGTACCTTTCAAAAACATTTATATCTCCTGGAACCTTTTTGTCAAGTGAGAACCACAAGCTTCACTGTGAATAATTGGGATTTTATGTGATAGATTAACATAAAGCAGCACATAAGAGACAATACGTTGAAGTTTAGGGCAGAAATATGGTAAAATGTGGAAAACTTCAAGCGGTATAAATACTTCTCCAAGGGACTGTATAACTCATAACTCATAAACTCAGAAGATGGGGAAAGAAATTTATTGAATTTTTCCAAGAAATTGTAAACTTCTTGTTAAATAAATGTTTTGTTTTGTTTTGTTTTGTTTTGTTTTTTTTCAGATATCTGCTCAATAATTTAGCAGACGCAACCAGAACTAGTCAGGAGGGATTTGCTTTCTTCTGAATTTCGTTCAGACTCTGCATCTAAATCCACGTCCAGCTAGGCAAAGACAGTAAATGCTATGGTGTGTGATTACAGTGTAGTTGTTGACTAATTAAGCGGTATCTAAATCAGCCAGCAGAAACTCTAATAATACCTCTGAGTTTGCAGCTACTATAATCCATGAAGCCCTCAGACAAAGATATTCACACCCTCTCTTTGAGAAAATTGACTAAACCACATGTTTGGCATGCTTGCTTGTAAATTATTCACAGCTGGTCATAAATAATCCAGAAAACAAGCCCTGGGGGTATTAGTTTCTACCTAGTGGTTTGGAGAAACAGGTGTACTTCAAAACAGCATGTCAGAAAAGGAACTCAAACCAGGATTCAGAATTTCACTCCCAAGTGGATGGATCTCATGCAGCATTTAAATTGCTCCTATCAACTCACACAGAATTAAAGATATTAAAAATGTATTTTCTTCTTTCCAAATGCCTATTCTCATATAAATTAAAGATGACGTTATTTGCATTGTGTATGAGTTTTACCAAAGATGTCGTCCGATGGGAGGCAGGTGTGATGCAGTTTCCCACTGTAGAACTCCAGGCCAATGATCGCAAACATGAGGATGGCAAAGAACAAGAGAAGGCCGATCTGAAGCAGTGGGATCATGGCCTTCATAATCGACTTCAGCACAATCTGTAAGCCTGTAGTAAGTGAGCAAAGAGTGAAAGAAACAATCACAATTAACACAATAACAATATCCTTGCATTATTATTGATATGATTGTGTTACAAAGGCGTACCACAATTTTCCTCAGTTTTTTCAGAGCTTCTCAATTTATTACCTTTTTACTTTCAATTATTGGGTTAGAAAATGCACAGTTTCAGAGTTTGAACAAAGCAACTTTTTCTTAAGCTTCATCTTCTAAGACGAACAAGCTTAAACCCTGAGGCTTTCAACTCTGTACCAAACATACTAAAAAGCATAAAATATAACTATTGTATCATGAAAAATGTAATAGGATATTATATTAAAAGGATGCTCATCTTGCAATATAGAATAAAAAAATGTAATTGGATTAGGTTGTGTTAGGCAAAGACTGTCTGCTTTCAGACTTGCAGAACTTCTCTCTTACTCTTAGAAGAAGAAACCCTCTATTTTTGTGTGTCTCTATCACTGGAACTAAAAACTATTTTTAGAACTCATAGTTATACATTCTTGCCTTGGAGAAGATAGTCTTTCTATATGACAGCAATCAACTGTGAGGGCATTGTTCCAGACAGCAGGTGTGTGCGGTGAACCCAAGAGAGCCTGGGGGTGAACTGAGGTGAAAAGGCCAAAAAATGATCAATATGCTTTTTTATATGAAATAGTAACTTACTAAATAATAATGAAGAAATGTTTTGATCAGTTTATTTGCTGCATTTAAATATTATATTCTCTATGTACGTGTATTTGTCGAAAAATATGAGTAGGAAGAAAGGAAATTTGAACTTTAAATAGGCCCTACGGTTCATTAAAAGACATGAGGATTTTCCCAGGGCTGAGTCACTGGCAAGGAAATCACAAAGCAATTTCCCCACAGACTTTTGGAAAGAAATTAAAAGAATGAATGAGAAAAAAAACGTCTTTACCTACACATATAGATGGTTTGAGCAGAGCATATCAGATTACTAAATTATAGCAGAAACATTATCGTGGTATTTTAGTGCTGTTAAAAGTAATTCATTTATTGTCAGTCATATTGATAAGAATGGAAATGTGGCTTTCTCCACAAGAGGTCTGTGAGATTGTGATGAAGCTGGATAACAAGGCTTTTGAAAGCATTTCAAATATGCTAACAGGGAAGTCTACCCTCTGCTTGCCATATCTTTTATAGGCTTCCTGACACGGTAGAGTCCAGTATCTCTTTTTGTTCTATGTGTAGACGGATGATCAGTCAGTGCTTTTAAATGAGTGATGTTTTAGTCTCTTTATTTTTTTTTGGTCAGCTCAGTACTCAACAAACCAGCACAGAAAAAAATGTTTGCTGAGAAGCCAAAACAAGCCTTTTGGCAAATTTCTAAAACATTTAAATGTCAACTGTTTGGAGTCTTGCAGGACTTTTTCATTATGCAATGATTTAAAGCGGCTCTGGCCTAGGAAGCAAACATTACGCCGCTGGTCACTACACATCCAGAAAACATCCGCAGCAACTTCTGACAGATATTAAACGATCCAAACGTTCTCAAAGAGTAGAAATGATTACATGTTTATTTATAGATTACATGTTTTGACCAGACCAGTTTATTGTCCAACGACAGTTCCAAGCTCCTCCTCCACCCTGTCCACTGTGAACCCTCAACTATCAAAGGGGTCAAAGTGCACTTGGTCCACAAGCTTTTTTAAAAAAAAGTTTTTTACACTCTGTGTGACAAAGCTGTCCACCACCCTCCTGCATTCTTTCATCATCACCACTGATGAGTCCAACTTCCACAGAGCCGTGACTGACACTAGTCTTTAGGGAAACATTATCTGGTCTATAATATTGAAAAGGTAGTAGAAAAAAATTACATTCCTTTTGTATGTGATAGAGAGAATGTCTTTCACACAAATAAAAGTCTAGCAATAGATGTCATTGGAATGCTGGGTTAACCTGAAGTGATGCACACAAACAATTTAGGCTTTTACAAATTTGTTGAATTTATAGCAAGTTCTATTGTATTCTATTCTGTTTTATTTATTATTATTACTATATTATTATTATTATTATTTAAAACTTAATCTCATTGAGTATTCCAGAATACTCATTGAGATTGAGTATTCTGGATACTCAATGAGAAAAAAAGTTTTATTCACAAAACTATTTTTTTCTCAACAGGCAGCTTGAGAACCAAAAGTGAATCTCAGATCTGTTTTAAATGGTTCACATGTTTTTGCTCTGGGAAAAAAAAAATTGTATGGAAAAATACATTAAATATCAATGGAGTGTGGCAGTTCTATGCATTTATGCAGTAGAAGGTGATAATGCCCTGTAATGTGAGCAGACACCCACTGTTTTACACTATAGAAGAAGAGCAGGAAAGCAATTTACACTTGCTAATTGAGCATAACAATATGCCCTCACTGCACAGACTACATGTCTTTTAAAGCAGTAGAACAGCAGTTTTCATTTATTTTGCATGAAAACACCAACTTAGATGTTACTGAAACGTATGTTAGTCTTTAAATGACTGCTTTAAAAAACAAGTGCTAAACTAAGCTAAGACTCAAACTAAATTTGTAATGTAATTATCAATTTATAAACTTCTTTCCTTTAAAAATGTATTTTAATATTTCTGTCCCACTTGTCCTGGTTTTAGTTCGTCTTCAAACTGTTTATTAGCATTGGCACGCTGTGATATTCCTTGTTATAAAATCTGGTTCAAACTGCACCACATTTTCAATTAACAGAATTAGAACGTTGAAAATTTTCCACAATTTGGGTCACACTATATGTGTATGCTGATGCACCGTAACAACATTTACGCTGAACAAAAAGATTATTTCTACAGGCACCACTGTAATAACTTAGGGTTGTAATAATGTGTCTTGCATATTTTAGCACATTTTTGCAAAACTGTGATAATACTGATAATTTCACAGTGTGGATGTGAACCTAATGCAGGTGACCCTGGTGAAAAGAAGGGATGCTTTCAAGGAGTAGAATGCTGGGAAACACTGATTTAAACAAGAGGTTTTGATATATTTATATATTTAATTCACTCTGAGCTGATTGGACCATAAGGGATGTCTGGGTTTTTATAACCTTCTATTTAACAGCAAAATAATGTAGTGTTACTTTTCTGCAATAAAAATACGAACAGATAAACATTTGTGAAGCTATGTTGTTTTTAGTGCTTTTTCAGTGCAAACGCCATGTAAATCATTCTAACTACTTTATATTCCTGTTAAGAAAAATCTGACTGCACAAGAAGATAAGATTGTTGTAATAACTTGTGTAGATTATGCTTTCTTTATTGCAGTGCTTTAAGATTGGTTTTCTTTCATGCAGATTATATTTCTTCCTTTACTGAAGAAAACATTCAGGCGCAACATCTGGTGGACGAAGGTCAGTAAGTAACTCACTGGGTATCCCAGAGACGAGCTTGAGGGGTCTTAGGACTCGCACAGCCCTCAGGGTCCGAAGATCAACAGGGATGTTCATGTGGGCTCCAGCGGTGGCCAAGATCCTAGAGGAGGCAAATGTATTAATATGGCATGTACTGAAATAAAGTTTAGTGTTGGGTATGCTAGTTGCAGTACATTATTGTATTTACACAAACCAATGACTCATTTTTGACACAATATGCCACAGAGACATGTAAAGCACACCCACAGGCATCTAAATCTGTTTCTAAAACTTTCCTGAGGTCAACAATTTCTGTGTGTGGTGGCTGGAAAAACCTGGTTTTATACATTTGCAAAATAAAACAAAGGGGTTTAGAAACTAACCATTTACTTAAAAAAGGGAAAAATCAAATTATGAATTTGTTACTGAAAAAAAAAAAAGAAAAAAAAAAACCTGAGACAACTGCACAGCCGGCGAGTGGTACAGTATTTTCATTAAATGTACCAGACTCGCATGGCGAGAGACAAAGAATGCACAACCACATACACCTGGCAGGCATTTCTACTCACATCTACCCACGCACACATCGATGTGCCTCCACCTCCACACAAACACCGAAAAACGGCATCAGGAGCAACTGACTCGCTGTAGCTTACACAAGAAACCACATGTGGATGTTTCCCATAAGAAGGCCTAACCAAAATACCTCAAATCCATAAATTGTACTAGAAGTAACCCAAGAGGAAGGCAGGTTTAAGCCTTAATTCTTTAATTAGGAGAAGTTCAGGTCCTATTGTTATTTAGCTGTACAAGCATTTAAAATTTACTTCAGAAATTAGATTTATTTATTAGATGTCACCATTTTGCTGATTGCACACACATGCACGCATGCACACCTATGCACACACATTTAGACAAACAAGCAAATATACAAACTTATAAAATCTTTGGATGGTGCCGGGAAGTGTGGGGGAGGGCATATATATATGTGTGTGTGAACAGGGAGTAGAAAGCACATGGCAGAAACTCAAGTGTAAACCCACGCAGAATCTCTCCTAAAAGCAGTGGGAGGGAGAGAGGCCAAGCGAGCGAGTGAATGAGTGAGGCCGTGCTCGCACTAATGCGGAGAAATCTGAAAACGCTCTCACCATGTACAGAACCTTTTTCAAAAAGTTCACTGCAGGTGCAGAACGCTGCGCGGGCTGACCGCCCCTGTTACGATCAATCTTCAAAGATTTTTCAGACTCATAGGAAACTAAAGCAAAGCAGCATTCTTAAAAGAACAATGTGGTTTTCACGATGCAGACAAAAGGCTCTTTAAGCATAAACAAAAAGTAAGGGGGGAAAAAAAATGTTTTTACACTATTCGCAATTTTTCCACACTGTTGAGAAATGAAAGCAAATGTATTTGAATAGGCTGAAGGAAAAATGGAAGTTTTTGATTGTTTTTAAATCATACCTCTTCTGTCATTTTATTGAGAAACTTAAAACATGATCAGTTTTGCAAAGCTGTAAGTGACATAGTGTAACTGACCTTTGACCCTCCCCGACTTGTTACTGTGCACTGTTAGCTTATTAAAAGAGCACTATGACACACCCATTGCTAAACAAAAATATTAATTGTGTAATTTCTAAATCTTTCCATCTAGGAAAAAAAACACTCTTAAATTTGAAAATGCAATTGCTCTTACTAAGGTAACACTGTTTCAGTTAGATTAGAGCTGAATGTCTGACATGCTGCTGACTGAGCAGATAGTCTGATTAATAACCTGGGACTTTGTGAGGTTCTTGTTGTTTGTGTTTAGACCAAAAACATGTGTCTACCGTTCTCAACCATGAATGTCATATCACTGCACTGTGCAAACCTCCCCACCACTCCTGCCCCAAAAAACAACAGAATTGAATTGAACAGAACAGTACGCTTTGCCGCAATTCCTCCGTTATCACCCTTGAATGTTTGAGTCGTGGGGTTTCATTTGTGTTCTTGTTTTGATAATTTGCCCAATTTGTTCATATTTATTATAAGACTTTCCATTGTGTTTCTGCATTCATTATTGCTGGCAGGGTTAATTCCTTTGCATTTATTTATTTTTTTATTATTATTATTTTTGTGTTCTGTTCTTTGTGCGTTTGGATTTTGTTCTCTTTTATCTGGAGACATTTTACAGTTGTCTTGAATCCCAATTCTTCGAAAGTGTTTTTTATTCACCTTCCCGCAGTCTGCCAGTTTGCTCACCTTCACACCTGTTTCCTATCACCTGATTTCCTTCATTCTGACACAGCTGCACCTCATTTCACCTGATTGTGTTGTCATTTCCATGTTTGAGTATGTAAGCTTTTTTTTCTCTCATTGTTCATTTCTTCAGTTACCATATTTCCCTGTTTTTTGGTTCCAGTTTCATTCCCTTGTTACTGTCAAAACCTTGTTACTGCTTTGTAAATTTTGTTGTTCTTCACTAAATAATTTTTTTATGTTCCTATTTGCGTTTTGGTTTTGCTTCAAATCCATATAATCTCCTCACACTTATCATGAATGTGGCGACAGTGGAATAGAAAACTCCCTTTTAACAAGAAGAAACCTCCAGCAGAAACCAGGCTCTGTGTGAGCGCCCTCCTGCCAATACCGACTGGGGGATTGAGGGGAAAAAGCCGACACACACAAAAAGCACCAAAACAGAACTCCAGGAGTGCTTTCCATGATAGTGAAGAAGTAAAGAGTTACTGAGAAGCAGTTGCTCTTTTATTGGCTTCATCTAGGAAACAAACACAGGTAAACAGATGAGATCTGAGCCAGTCGTGAAATCTATGAGATTCACTATTATATAGTTAGCATTAGCAGTAATAGCTCCTGCAGTTGTTGTTTTTTTTTTTCTAGGAGAGAGACAGGTTTTAACATGGAGGACATAAATCCATAGAAGAACGTTTATTTGCCTGACTTTCTTCTCCCAATGCTACTGACTTTACAGAAAGATATGAAAGGAAATAACTGACAAATCAGAGTTTTAACACCTTCCTGCATCATTGAAACCAGCTGTTGGCATCGTTACAGTTTCTCAACTAAAGTGATCATGGTAAAAAATAAATAAATAAATAAACAGATGCAGTGAATGGAAACTTTGTATCATCATGGTTTAGCAGCCATAAATTAGCTTGCTCTATGCTTATTCATTTTTTATTCAACAGTGCATCACCTCACTGTAAACATAATTAGTACAGAAAAAAAGAGACGTTATGAAAAAAAAAGAAGAAAAACAACTGTTTCATGCCAATATATCTGAAGACATTCCCATACCACTGTGCTCTACCAAAGAAGAATAAATCACAGAAAATGGATTGAAATAGCATGCATCGATCAGAATTCTGTCAACTTTCAACGCATTTAATTATACATCAGTCAGACAGAGACGAAGGATGTAGTCTTACACGGTTTCTATAGTTTCCTCCTGTGCATATGCGTCAGAAGTATTGCTGCACACGTCAGCATGGCTGTGCTCATGTCGTTGCAAACCGCGGAACTAACAGCACAGAAGGGAGCGCTGATATTCTATGTCATATTTGAAAAGCTGAAATATTTGGTGGCACAGCTGCACACGCGAATAATTGCTATTTCTTTGCGCAGTTTATTAGGTTTTCGTGAACACAAATGTAACAAGTGAGAGTGTGTCAGACAAAGAGATGACACAGCGAGAGACACTGTGACTGAGAGGGAGCACGGCAGTGGGAGTCTGTGGAAACGGCCTTCAAACCTCACACACAAAACAAAGGCAGGCAGCTGCAGCAGCTCCTTCAAGGCTGCACTTCGAGCGCAAACAATTCAGGGGAGGCTTGCTCAAAATTAAAACAAATATGCCGTTTGTGGTAGCTGATGAATCATCCTTACACACACACATACGCAAACACACGCACACACGCGCACACACAAACAGAGGTCATTTTATTCCATTTAGATACAGCTTTCACACAAACTGTTTTTACTAAAACAATATGCAACATCAGATATCAACATGTTTTCCAGCGCATTATAATAAGACCACCGGAAAGAGAATCAATATTTCCAAAATTTATTCGAGTCCCCGATCGTATTTCCATCCTTTGGAGACATGCATCACTCAAAAGACAATAAACAAGAGTATTAATTTTCAGAAAAAATATGGATCCTGTCTTTATAAACAGTTTCAGTGTAAATTGCATGTTGAAAATGATCTGTTTCCATTCTTATTGACTGACCATATTTAGTTATTTTTTACAATATGGTGATACCACCTGATCTTGGATGTTGGAAGACTTCTTTGTCATCACCATTAAATTTTATTCCCTCAACAGACTTTTTATCAGATTAAAGTCAGCACTAAAACCCATCGATATAAGATGAATTAAAAGAGACATGATTCCTTTTTTGAGAGCTGACAAGTGAAGTTAGGATTGAGGTCGATTATTTGGTAGATTTACAGTGTTCCAGTTCATTCCTGTGCTGTTTGTTCAAGTATGTATATGCTTTTAGCAAAGTGAATCAGTGCATTTTATCCAAGAATATATAATCATCTCTGGAATAAACATTTACAAAGGCAGAGCTTTGCAAAAGCTATTCAAACCTGTTTAACTTCTTTGCTATAAACACAAAAATCTAAAAAGGTCAAATAGACCACCTTCAGAGGTGAACAATTTTTTTTTTATTATTATTTTAGAACAGACTCTTTGAAAAGAATCAAAAATAATTTAATTTCAATATCAACTGTAATATGTCCATTCTGAGAAAGCCATTAGTAAAGTTATGAAACTGGTAATAAGCAGATTACACCAAAGTACAGTTGGAAATTTAAGTGACAACCTCAAATCCACCATCACACAGAGAGGCTCGTCTCTTCCTGGCGGGCTCTCAACAACAAGTACTTTTGCAGAAATTGAAGCAAACCGACTCTGGAGAGACTGAATTCATTACATGCACAGAACGAGCCCTCTCCCACACACCTCCACCTACACGAAGAACGCCACCAAAAACTACAGTAATCAGCAGCAACATTATGTTGTTGCTCACTGTTTCACCACAGTGTTGCAGACACTAATGCACAGATAAATCAACATCAGCATAATGCACCTCCATGGTAAGGGTATTGGAATTATTCTGGGGAAAAAAAAAAAACAATAATGTGTTAGCAGCAGTAATATGCTCTTGTTGAATTGTGACCATGTAAAAATAGGCACTTATTCATTGTTAGTCATATAAATAATTACTGAGTGTATGTATAGTGTCACAGGATCACAGTATACTAATTTTCCTCTTCATTCATGAACAACTGATTGGAACCCATTGATATAGATTAAATATATTGTCTATATATTTAGGCCATGGTAGAGCGTTTACAAACTTGTATTTTACCAAATCACTGTGAGAGCGGCATGCAAATGAAGAATTCTGTTCAAACGAGGGATATTGTTTGTTGCTTTCTGCTGGCCTGCAGATTGTTTTTCACTCATAAATAATGCAAATATGTCAAAATACATGCTGTCAATGCAAGAACAGTCATCTTAAAAAACACACACACACACACACGCACACACAGAAGGCTGATCTATCACCACCAAACTGCTGCAAACCAAACAACAGAATTTCCAGAGCATACTTCATGCATCATGCCCTGCCTTCTGCGACTCTGCAATGATTTAAAAATATTTTTCCCTTTAAATATTGTAAACAGAGATTCTAAGACTTCTTCTAGGATTTGAACAGTATTCAGGGGGGTTTTGGTCTGGCATTAACATCCGTCCAATGGGATCAAATACAGTCAGCAGAGTTCCAAGAGCTTAAAATACATAAAATACGCATTAAAATACGATACAAGCTGAATGATCAATAAGCCGTATCAAAAAAGAGAACACACACCCTAGCGTTACTGTAGCATTCCACCAAACAGAGAAGACATGAGGAAATTGTAGTAAGTTAGATATATCTTTAGAAATAAAAGAAAACCTATAACTGTTTTGGGTGACATGTTGTCAGAGCAGTTTTCCCCAACATGTGTGTTTTAGCAGCATATCAAGGCTTCCCCACAGAAATCCTGCTTCGGACTAAAGACCGCTCTAAAGAAAAATGAAAGAATGCTGTCAATCAATGTGACTAAAATGTTTTTATTGGTCTGATGCAATATTTGAATTTCAAATGACATGTTTAGCTGGTAAGTTGGCTGTAAGTAGAAAATTATCCTAATTGGCAAAATAAAGCCTTGAAAACATCAGTCTGTGTATAATCCGGCCATATAATTTGTTTCATTTAGTGATTTTTTTTTTTAAATAAATTAACTTTTAAAAAACTTAAATTTATTAAATACAACTTTATGTGGCTTGGCATTTATGAAATGTGGTGTAGCGTACTTAGTATTGTCTAATGTTAAGTCAACTGTATCACAGACAAAAAAAAATCTGGATTAAAACGTCTTCAGTTTATTATAGAAACTAGCAACCAGAACTACGAAACGAATCCACCAGAAGAAGCAAGTGGATGCTAGAAAAGAAGGAAAAGATTATTTGGAACAAATCCAAATACAAAACTGCACTTCTGTAACGCCTGCTGATATTTAAATTGACGTGCCTGCATGTGTGTAAATGCACTGAACATGGAAAGTGTGAATTTGAATTTTCCAATTAGTCAAGTCACTCATGCATGTAGCTGTCTCAGTCCTGTGTCGCTCTTTGTACCAGATGGCCCATGAATCACTCCCAACTCCCACCCAGTTTTATTATTCATCCTGTCTAAAGAGCAACAATTTTAACAGAGTATCACACTCTACAACCTGATATCCTTCACACAGCATAATAGATGGCTAACAAACACAGACTCACACAGGAATGTGTACGTACAGCTGGGATCAATATTATTAGGTCTGATGAGGGAGTTACCAAAATTAATCCACCAACGGGAGGGCGGTGAGTTCACCGGAAACAATCGCTAACTGCAATCTCGGAGCACCACACACACAAACACACACGAGTCATTAGGGGGCCATTTCACTGCTAATCAAAGCATCAAATCCACCTGTGCCAGTCTGTTAGCCGCAGGGTATAATCGACCATCTTAACAATCACACTGATATAAATTGGATTGTGGGTAAGTTGTCACAGCTGAGGTCATTTTTTTGCTACACACTCTTCAGTCAGATTAAGGGTTTTAATTGAGCTCTTTGTCCCAGCAGATTTGCTTCTAGCAATTTATTAATATGAAGCGGAATGAATGCCGCCAGCACTGGCCCAGTGGCCTCGATTTTACTCCCAGCTGGCCTCTACGACGCATGTGTGTTTTCTTTTAAGTCTGACTTACTTGTACTGGGCTACTGGAGTACAAGTATTCATGCGTGCGTGTTTGTATGTGTGCGTGCGTGCGTGCGTGTGTGTGTGTCGAGTGAGTGTGTGCGTTTGAGACAGTGAGTGAGTAGAGGGAAGCAGCATATGTGCTTCCCCCCCTCAAAAAAAAAAAAAAATTGTGTCAGATCGGTGGCAGGAAATCAGGTCGTCTGTTGCCAATTCCAGCCACAACTGGAACGATAACAAGGAACAAAATTTGTGAGCTGCAGAGAGCATACTGACGAGTTTGTGCATTTTATTACTGTAAGTGACATGATGTCAGTTACAAGCAAGGAGCATAACTTCAACTCGAGATATTAAGTTGATCTTTCGAAGGTTTTTCCTCACCTCACAGAGTTAACTGTCATGGCTGAGGTAGGTATTGATAATGACAAATAATTAATTCTCTCAGTTATATTTGTTTTGGACAAAGTCTGCATAAACTTTCAATCAAAGTTTTATTGCTGTTGAAGGTGTTAGATCTATGTCAAACAGTGCTTTACTTGTCTTTCTGCGATGTCATAGGTGTAGATTATGAGTTGGTAATCCTAAGGCCCAAAACATACCATTTGCATCCCACTTTTCACGCTTTGACCAGATTCTTACATGACACACAGGATCCTACACAACAGTTCCTCTGCAGACCACCACTGTGACTTACTTCCTATCTCACTCATAACATTCCTGTCAAATTGCTGCGTAGCTCTTTACAAAGTAGACCACTGGTCTATCTTGATCAGACTGACGCAGGCACAAATGCAGATGCAGTCTCAGTTGCAGGAAATCACGAGCGGCCTGCGAGTCCCCATTAATTTTAACGTGTTCCAACTGCTGGGTTCATCATTCGATCCGATTTTCAATCAGATCAGATACCAGCATCCAGGAGGCATCCTAACCAGATCCCCGATCCACCTCGACGGTGAAGGACCAGCGGCTCTACTCTGAGTCCCTCCTGGATAACTGAGTTTCTCGCCATGTTAAGCCTTGTATATAGAAATGGGGAAACACACAAGGGTTAAGGGAGAGCTCCATGTGGAGAAAACCCATCTTGGCCGCTCATATCCACAATCTCGTTCATTCGGTGAGTATCCAAAACTCATGACCATTGAAGAGAATAGAAAAGTAGCTCAATCAATAAATTGAGAGCTTAAAAGCAATAAAAGAGAGTACTCAAGACTCTAGAAAATCTCTCTAAATTGCCCAAAGAGGAATGATTAATATCTCTATTCCTGTATGCTCCAACATTGTGATAGTTATTGAGAAGCACTGCTTAAATCTTTTGACATAACGTACCAGCCTCTGCCAGGAAAAGTTTCCTTAAACTCCATCAAACTGTTACACAACTCGCTCTATTGGCCTTAAAGTGATAATCCAAGTCAGGTTTCTATTTTCAGAAACAATTTTTACAAGCCTGAAGGAAGGAAGAACAGTTTCCTCCGTGGGAAACCAGCAGGCTGTGATCATCCTGCTAGTGACTATATACTATATGATTCTCGAGAGATTGAAAGTGTTGAAACATAAAAGCTGAACAACCATGTACTCCTGCTGAAACAATGAAACAATAGCAGCATGATGAGTGAACAGAAACACAACATGGAAGGAAACTGTGCCAAAAGCAAAGACTGATTCTGCAAATTATTGCAAAAGCTGACTAGTTACACAAAATGTTACTAATCAAACTTTAAATTTGCCAATTTAAAGTTTTGATTATTAACATATTATAATTTTGAATTCTTTTTTAAGTGAAGCTGGAAAAATCTCAAGCCACATCCCATTAATCAGCTGAAAATCTACCCTTGTGTCTGAAATATAGGGGGAAATTACACTAGTTCATCTCCAGCTGTGTCAAACAAATGTGTTTCAAATATAATTTAGCTAAAACAGACAAACATGTATCAATTTTTAAAAGTATCAAGAAAAAAAATTAAATATTTTAGCAAATAATGTCATTCCTGTGAAGCCTCCTGGCATGAACCAGCAGGATAGAGAACCGCTTAGTGTGCCATGCTGTTAAGAAATTCAGTTCTTTGCCTGCCCCCAACATATTTTGTTTGTAATTTTTAAAGGAGGATCAGATTTAGCTGTGTGGCCTACACATGCAGCAAATTTACAGTAAACCTGACTTTGACTTTCTTGAGCTACTTGCTGCAAACTTTGACAGATGCCTAACAAGAAATTTAGAAAGTCCCAAATAGGTTCAATATTTTTCAAAGGCCCTGACGACACCAGTCATGCAAAATTCTGTGCAAATCTCTCACCCACCCAGCTGTTCAGCATTCACTGGTCAACAAACGTGCTGCCGATGTCCTTTTTATGTAAGAGACAGAGAGTGAAAGGGAAAACGAAGGAAAGAGAAATAAGAAACGCGCAGAAAAAGAAAGGTGTGGGTGTCAGATTGAAATGAGATGTCAAGATGCCAACAGCAATCCTCCCTGCATGTTTGAATACTGCACAATGAGCAGCACAGCCCAATTAATTCACTACAGCCAGTCCTACATGGAACAAATTAACACTCTCATCATGTTTGTCTTCCCATTTTCCATTTTCTACCTCTTCAATTCCATGCCCCTTCTTCCTCATCCATCTGCTCTTTCTATGCCTTTGAGAGCCGTCTCTGGCGCCTCTTTCACATTGAATTTGCAGAGGTGCTGTGGGCAAATCAGAGCGAGTTTTAGACACAACCGCCAATCCACTTATCCACCCACCTACCTCTGACTCCAGAGCCTGACAGCGCCGTGTAAACACACTTCTTTCTGCACCTATGTGTCATGTTTTCTCGCAGATGTATGTAGCGAGTATGACGAACAAATAAATCTACAAGAACGCACAGCAGCGAGGTCAATAACTCACAAGAATATCTCAGACATGAGAGGTGGCATGTCCGCATTAGAGGTCGCTCAGCTGCAGAATGAGCACACGTGAAAAATATTGATAAATGTCAACACCAGCGGCAGAGCACGCATGAACGCTCCAACACAATTTGACAATCAGTGTCTGAAATTAATCCTCTGCTTCACCTGCCACAGCCTGGTAAACTGAAAAAAATGAATTATGTCTAAATTAATTGAAGAATCAGCTGCTGAGTATTAATTTAAAAACATTTCTCAAAGTTTGAAGTTAGACATACTTCCAAAAGTACCAACATATGCAATAAAACGTACAATAGATCCCACTTTCATAAAATTTGTGTTTAAGTGCTACTTCCTAACATAGGTTAAGATGTATTAAATTAGGAATTCTTGTTTTAAGTCAAAGCAAAGTAGCACATCATTTTGAGTCCATCCATTTTCGATACCTGCTTAATATCTTGGCTGACTGCAGAGCTTGGTGCGAGGTTACCGCCTACGTGGGTTACACCCTACAACATATAGTCGAATACATTAATTTACCGTTTTGCTGTAAGACAACAAAACTAAAAACAAAACGACTGTGCAGCCATTTCCATTTCTTCCAGTTTTGCACGTTTAAAAACTAAAATTGACACTTTTTGAAAATCAGTTTTCAAGCCATTTCATAGATGTGCATATTTTAAATTGCTTCAATTCAGATTCTAAGCACGAACCTGCAGGACCATGACATGATCCTGACTTGTCTCTGGCTGCATGTCATACTGGAAAAACAAATAATGACTAAGTTCTTATTAAAAGTATGTGTAACTAGAATACGACTGTAATTCATTTTCAAATTGAAATGCCCTGATGTGAAGACATTAAAGGTATGTCAAATGGATGAAAAAACAAGGCTGAGCCAAACACATGGCTTTTTGTAAGTATTTAAAAATAAGAAAAAACCATCAGAAATGTTTTCCACGTAAAGATTACAGAAAGCTGTCATTAGCTATTGGTAATGTGTGGCAAAGGTTGAATCTCGCTAAGTGGCTGGTGTGACTTGGAAGAAAACGGAGCCACTTAATATTCAACAACACTTGTTATATTTCTCTCACTTCTTAACTGATTTATTAACCAAGTGAAAGGTTACATGCCACATGCTCAGGTGGTTTTAAATTAAATCTGTAACCCCTGAGTATCATCCATATGCACATTATAGGAAGGAGCCTTTTTCACATTAAAAGTTCCTTCATAGGGAATCTAAACTCTGAAGTATAATTTTCCATCAAGTCATTCAGTCCTGCAAAGACACATGCTACATCTTACAGAAATAAAATAGGTTTGAATATGGGTTGATTTATGGGTTGATTTTAGTCATCATTCCACTTCATTAGTAGCCTTTTTACAATCTTATTTTTACCATAACTCATGCCCACTGGCATTTTTAGTAAATGTTCTTTTGAAAACTCAGTCATGCTTTCATACATGCCACTTGGGGTATTTTAACCAACTAAAATTGTGAAATCTTCTTGATGGGTTGGACCCAATCACAGACAGGAGCTGGGCTGAATCATGTGAAAGGTGATTAAAATTGATTAAAAGCAACATCCTATAATTACAACTGTGAGAAAGAAAATCTTAAATAAATAAATAAATAAATAAATAAATAAATAAATAAATAAATAATGAATCCATATCATCAAAACAAAATGAATCCAGTCCTTTCACTAAAATACTGGAGTGATGGTTTATCAAATTGACCAAAAGTTTAATTCAGAATTTTCAATTCACTGAGAAAAAGAGATCAGAACCAAGAAAGCAATGCCTCTTAGCCAACTATTGCCTCGAGAAAGTGAAAGAAAAAATTGAAAGTATGGTGGTGGGCGAATAAACACCCCTTCAGGTCATTTTACTTCTTAACTGAGTTACAACTTAGTTCACCAGAAAACCTTTGTAAGATACATCTCAGCAGAATTGCTACATATGTACCTAACACAGAGACTGATTACTCTAAAGCTAAAGTTCTCAGTCCTGATCTTAAGGACACACAGTCCTGAATGCCTAAGGAGTTTCCCTGCTGCCACACACCTGCCTTAAATGAACGGGTGATTAACAAGCATCTGCGGTGCATGCTGAGGAGGCAATGCAACCATCTGATTCAGCTGTGTTTGAGCACAGACATCTAAAACATGAAGGACAGAAGCCTACGCTTTAGAAGCACTGCTCTAAGGTTTATTCTTATAACAAACCAAATATTAACATTAATTTCATTTCTTATTTAAAAGGCTTACATCCCAAAAGATGTCCTTGACATTTATTGGAAAAAAGAAAATCTAAACTTAAAAATCCCTGGAAAATCAAAAGCATGTTTATCCACTGCTGACATGATACTACTTTACTAAAACCCCTTTGTAGATGTAACAATGTTGTCCTCTGCCATGCAGAGCTGACTGCATGAGGCACAATTTAGATTTCTTGTCTTACTGGAATCTTATTTTTTCCTTTTGGCATTTATTTGAGATTAATATAAATCCTAAATGCCCATCCGTCACAAAAAACTCCACTTATGACGACTAACGTTCAAAAAATGTTAGAAAAGTCTACTAGCTCTTTTGGATTATCGATCAATAATGGTGTTATTCTTAAAGCAGCGACAGGAATGAGCCACTCTCTGTTTTTTCTTTCCTATGTAATTATTCGTCCTGGCTTAATTCAATTAAAAAATACTTTATTGATCTGTAAGGAAATTAAATGTTGCTATAACACATTTTATTCGAAGATTCTTCACATAGTGTGGCTGTGGGCAGAAAGGATCTCCTGTAGCAGTCTGTATTACAGCAAATTTGAAGAAACCTCTGACTGAAGACGCTCTGCTTATCCATGACAGTGTCATACAGTCGATGCTCAAGTTTGCCCATAACTTTCTTGATTTTACGTAAAATCCTTCGTTGCACCATCATGTTCAGAGATTCCTCAAGAAGTTTGTTTTCTTAAAACATCCTCTCTAGTCCCTTTTGGCATTCATGTGAATACCAAAAGAAATATTGCTCACCATGATTTCGGTTAAAATGGTTGATGTAACTCACCCACTGAGAACGACTATAAAGTCCATGACATTCCACCCATTCCTCAGGTAGGACCCTTTATGGAAAACAAAACCAAGCGCAACCAGCTTGATCCCGGCCTCGAAGCAGAATATCCCAATAAAGTAAGGTTCTGTCTTCTCCTGTGGGAGTAAAGTCAGTACAGATGTCAGAAGGGTCTTCAGAGAAAAACTAAATCTATAGTTACATAATAAAGTGTGGCATGTTGATGAAATGTACTGTGTAATCATAGGAACGGTCTTTGTTTAGAGTCAGACAAGAATTATGCTAATAATATAAAGTTTCACCCTGTGTGTTGGCAGAAATTATGGGATGTCCTTTAATTTCCCTTCAAATCCATCAGGAATGAAAAAGAAACTTGTTAACTCATCAACACACAGCTCAACTACACCTATTCAATATGGCCACTTTCATTTCTTTTTCTGCAATACAAAAACTTTTAATGTGCTTTCTTTTGAAACAAATTACAAAATTGTGCATTTTTAACCAGCTACAACTGAATGCTGAAAAGTTGAGTAAGTGATTTTGGCCTGTGAGTAGTATTTTATTTATTTATTTATTTATTTATTTATTTATTTATTCACTTTCACACTTAGTTCACATTGTTAGGTTTTAACAAATAAAAGAAGGCTGATTTGGAGAAGGAAAATCCCTTTTGGACCCAATGTACGTCTATTAGAATCCAAATGAGTATTTCCAAAAAACCCATCAATGCAAGTGGTGACAGAAATTTGAGCTGTCTTTCACAAACATAAAAAGTTATTTATTAAAAGTTATGTTATTTATCCATAACTACGACATACACTGCTTTTTAAACTGTTTCGAAATCTAATATGTGTCATGGTCATGAAGAAAGTCGTAACTCAATAGTAAACATGAAGACTTTTACTATTGGAACCAAAAATGTTTTGAACAACCAGTTATGGCTGGTTATGTAAAAATAATTGTTAAATAGAATTCACTTGAACTGCTCGAATATTTTTGATTTTTGCCTGATGTAATTTTTGTAAAATATTTCTATTACAGTCTAAAATGCTTTAAAGGGGGAATTAAATTTTAAAATTGAGTTGGTGGTTTTACTGGTATGTTTTGGGTCATTAGCTGCGTTTCCATTGACCTTCAATTGCGCAAATTAGAATTCCGAAAAATAACTGCTTGATGGAAATACAACAAAACTCACATTTATTTATAAAGTTTTCGCACTAGGATGAGGAGGATTTTCATCTGCATCAAAATCTGTGTATTTCACAAAACTGCAATAGAAACACGTTTTAGCAATGTTATTCCTTACCTGATAAACCAACAAACGAAGCATAGTTTACCAATTTTAACTTTGGACTTTTTTCAATGAAACCACAAAAAATGTCCTGAAGCTCTGATTAATTAATCTATGTTATTTCATGAACTAAAACGCAGCCTTTGAACACAACACATCTTCATTCATGTCTGCAGATTACAGAACAAAACAACCTGCAACAGCCACACAGTTGTTTGTAACGCCCTCTGATTCCAGGAAACCATTGTTAAACCAGATTTCTTCCTCACCAGCCTCTTTGCCATGGGGGTCTTGTCTTCTCCAGGGAGGTGCTGCTCCAAGGCCAGGACAACACAGTTAGCAGTGATGGTAGCCAGGATCATGTACTCGAAAGGCGTAAAGGTCAAGAGGTTAAGGAAAGTTCTTTTATCCCAAGGACAAAAACAGAAAAAAAAAACTGAACATGAAAAACAGAGAAAAACAGTCAAGTTAGCAGTGCTCATTAAATGTATTCAAAACATATTAATTAGTGGAAAATGGAGAGAAAAAAAACTGTGATGGATGAAGTACCACCATGGTACATTTTTCCTTGTATTAAAGGCAATCTGTTACAGAGACTGCAAGTATCCATGGCAACATGCTTTTAAAAGTGCTTTTTATGAAGAGAAAGAAGAGCAGGTTAGGGAGGGAACAAGTGCGCTGTGAAGTCACCTTGGCCCGACGGTGTAACTGCACAAAGTACAGCAAACAACTCGGGTTTCTTTCTCTGCCAGTAGCTGACATGACAGCAGGCTAAAGCCTTTATTTACTCAGCCTACTGTCGCTGCATCACAAGTCTTTAAAGATTGCGTGTCGTCTGGCAAAGAGACTATGGTTTTAATTAAAACTCCTAAGATGCATACAGGGTTAATGTCTGAACAGAGACAGGAACAGCATTCATTTACTGTTTAAAGCCGAAATCATGAAAAACACTGCACTGATCCGCCAATGTGTCACTGAGGTAACGCTCAGAAATATGTCTGGCATTATGTTTCCTCATTTCATCTTACAGTAAATCTACACTGATGTAATTGGTAATTGTAGCTCAAAGAGTCTGCAAGCTTTTTGAGTAGTTTTCAATTCCATCTGGTAAGCTTTGATAATTTGATAATGACAGCAAAAGGATAAATAAACATGCCCATTATAACTGCACTCCTAATTAGCATGTCGTATACGTTTCTCTTTTAACGCACAGCCAGAGCACTTGCCGCTCCCAAACCTTCCAAAGCCGTAAGACAAATTTTGAGCAAATTCTTTTAAGATGCCAGATAATACAGAACTACTGAAGAACTGAGATTTCACTGGCCTCTGGAGAGTGACATATGTACATGTGTTAAGTGGCATAAACTATTTAAGCCCCAACATTTGTGACATTCAGTTCACCAGAGTTCCCGAGAGGGATGTGCTGCTCATTATTAATTTTCCTGCTAAGAGCGAAACGGGGTCACTGACTCAAGGAGGAGAGCTTAGATGGGGTCCTCCGAGACACGTAACGACTCACATTGACAATGTTGGGATCAGAAAGTAGTTGGAAATAGATAACGATGCAAATACTTCTCACTCAGTTGATCCGTCATTAATCTCACCCTCGGTCTTGATAACTACCACATGTTTTCATATATTTGGAAGGTTTTGGCCCCTTTATCTACTAACCACATTTCCATTTTTCTAAATTAACATAAAATTATTCATACTCTTTCAACTTTTTTTTCCACATATTTTTATATTTTATTTGATAGACCAACACAAAGCAACTAACAGTAAACTAAAACCGAAAGCTTTTTTTTTTTTTTTGTTAATTTTGGGGTAAATAACAACTGGGTCTGCTTTCTATTGATCCAAACCTTTCCACTGCAGCCTTTGTTGCACGTTTAGGCCCACTGTCCTGCTGGAAGATAAACCTCCACCAAGTTTTTTGCAGCTTCTAATAGGTTTACTTCCCAGATAGCCCTTAATTTAGCCCCATCTATCTTGCCATTCACTATGAAGTGTTCCTGTCCCTGCTGAAAGAAAGCCTTGTGACAGCATAGTACTTCTACCACTATTTGTTACGGTCAGGATGACATGTTCAGCGTGCAGGAGTGTTTTCCTTCCCCACATTTACCATTTGGGATGTACGCCTGAAAGTCCAGTTCAGTTTGGTCTCTGAGGAGAGAGCCTTCCTCCATATGTGTTTGGAGAACCCTACATAGTTCATGACAAACTGCAAATGAGTAATTACTGATTATCTGTGCTCTGAAAGATGTTCAAAGTTTCAGATATTTTTTTTTTTTATTGCCTCTCTTTATAAACTGATGTTTTAAATCCGTCCAATACTAGACCTTGTGCTGTGTACCTTCACCTCAGAGGGCTAAATGCAGGCCACTTTTTACAGATTTGCTTTTATTTAAAAACATTTCAAAAACAATCACTATCACCAAATCATAATTTTTCTGCCACTTTGCAATCATCCTTTACTTTGCTCCAGTTTGTCTTGAAAAGTTTGAGTAAAATACATTAAAGATTGTGCTTGTATCACTATAAAATATAAAAAAGTAAATACTTATTATGGATCAGAATGACTATTTTAGTAAAGTACAGAGACAATAATAATAAAGGTTTTTTTTTTTGTCTGTTTTTTTTTTTATATATATTTTACATCTACTGACTTCCTCATCTAGTCTCGGGTGATCTTTGCATTTTTCTTCCTCGTTCTGGTACATATTCGTTTGTGCTGCTTTCCTTAAAGATTCTAAGGATTAATTTATTGCATTCAACAAGAAAAAGCCAAATTAATGCGGTGGTGGTGCAACACATTTCCCCTTTCTTCCAGAATAAATAATAATAACAAATGATCTCTGTCAACACTGACTGAAGTCAAACATCTCAGACATCTTGTTTTGTACAAGACTCCAAACATGTTCATGTGACCAGAAAATTAGTTTTGTCTTCTGAAATTGATTACATATTAACATGGTTTATTGCAATCAATTACAGTAAACTTCCTTAGTCTTTTGCTAAAGATTTATTATGTTTCATCTCTTATACTTGACAGTAATTAATTGACTTTGATGGATCACAAATTCTGCTTTAAATTAGAGTTGCAATGTTGTAGTCCAAACAAATGGAAACAAGGTTTTCTGTATTAGGAAAAACCCCATTAATAACTAAATATAATATTTATACTCAATGTATCAAACATATTGCAACCAAATATAATTGATTAATATACGGTGCCTGGCAAAAACATTCATATTCAGTTAAATGTTTTTTTGTTTTGTTTTTTAATTGGGTGCTCAATTGCAACAGACTGATATATAATTGTGAAGTACAAAGAAAAATTATTTAAAGGTCAGACATAAAAGGATTAGGCTTAAAAAAAAACATTTTAAACTTTGAACATTAAATGGAGCACTTTCCAGTCTACTCTATGGAAATAAAAAGATAATGGGACAACGCCAAACCTACCAAGACATAATTGTCTACCTAAAATGACAGGCCAGACCAAGAGAGAGGCAACCGGAGAAGCAACCAAGAGGTTCACAGTAACCTGAGAGGATCTGCAGAAATCCACAGTTCATGGGAGATCATCTCTGTGTGGGACAAGACATGAGCTGCCACAAATCTGGTCTTTATAGACAACTGGGAACAATAAAAGCAGCTTCAGAAAGAGAGCAGCCTAAAGTTTGTCCCAAGCTAGGTAGGAGACACAACGACGTGTGAAAAGGCTTCTCTGGCTAGATGAGACCAAAACTGAACTTTTTTCCCCCTACACATGGAGCACAAAGTGTAGTTGGAAAATAACACTGTGTATCCCTACTCCTCTTGTGAAACATGGTAGTGGCAAAAAAGCTCACACTATATTTTGTCAGATTTCTATTTAGGAAAATGTCGAAAATCCATTTATCCCGTTCTTCCACTTCACAATTATATTGTACCATGCGATGGTCTGCTACATAAAAACCCAATAAAAACCCACTACTCTTTTGGTTTCCCCAGGGATCTGGATACTTTTCAACGTGCTATATTTTTCCACATGCAAGTGTGGCTTTCCCGGACCAATAAATTTACAATAAGCAAGCGACTCGCTGAATTCTCTGGTAGAAGTGTGCGACAACCAGTGTTACTTGACTTGTAAATATTCACAGGGATTTGCTTTGCACCCACATTCTCAGATTTTTGGACGTTTCAGGTCTCACCCAGTCAACACTCTGACACGTGCTGTTTTCACAGCCACCAAAATTACTACACTGGCCATTTTCTCTCCCACACATGCACTGCACCTCTGCCTCTACTGATGCACACATCGGTGGCCAGCTAGTGTTGACCACTCTCCGGACTCCCACACGCCCACAGAGAGCATGTGGTTAGGTAACTGTAGGAGACTGGCACGGCGTTCTGGAGGGGGTGTGAGGCAGGAGGAGAGGTGGGCAGATATGGCAGCAGAGCGGTGCTGCCGAGCTGATGATGCAAGGAACTGAGCTCTAACAGACTCGTGAGGACAAAAAGAAAGTCGGCACGCGTCTTTTGTCGTCTTGTTGTTGCAGAATTGTGCAGATGATGCTCAATGACACAACAAATTTCTTGGAAAGCTTTCCGAAGAAAGGGAAACGGTTTGCCAGCACTACAGCAGGGAACCAGAGAAGCGCTGCCTGCTGAATTTGAACTGACTCCTACTCATGGCCAGGTTCATATTCCAATGAGCACTAAGGCAGCAGAGATGTGCCTACATGACACCCCCACAGTGAGCAGAGCTGCCTCTAATGATCATCACATGCTTGCTTTCTGTTTCCTGCCAAAACCAGCGCAGTGTAAGTTGCACAGCAACATATGATTATTTTTTTTTCACTAGATCGGAATCATTATTGTGGAGAAGACAGAAGCTCAGCTAACAGGACTAAGAGTCTTTGAGAAAAAAAAAAACTTCGCTATCCATGGTTCTGAACTGACAACTCGCAGCAACAACTTATTTAAAAAAACAAACAAACAAAAAAAACATTTTAAAACACAAATCATGCTTTTAATGTAAGGATATGGCCACTCTATTATCCGCCTTGCATATTTCCTAATGATGTTGTCCTCTGCAAATATAAAGAGCGACCTGTTGACGGTGAGGCAGTTCTGCCGGTGAGGGACGGGGTTGTACAGAGCCATGGTCCGGGCCCGCTGCGCTTTGGCTTGCTTCATGGAAGCGGTCAGTCCGCCGGACGCGGTGTCCTGCCCGTCGCCACCGCGCTCCAAGTCGCCATCCCCGGAGTCCACCGTGGCGGGAGCGGACTCGTCTCCGAACCGAGCCATTCTACAGTGCAATGAAATCAAAAATAAATAAGGAGTGAACCAATTTAGACAGTCTTACTTACAAGGAAAAGTGTATACGATGCAAAGATTTTCCACCTTTAGTCCGCTGTCAGCTTTTCGAGCTGTAAGATTCCTTTACAAGTTGCACAATCCTCTCATTCCATCTCCACAAGGCAACAGAAAAACTACTTTACCATTCAGCTGCTTCAATTTTCTGAAAAAATAGTCCATGAATCAAATCAAGGTAGCAAAGAAATCAACAGTTTCAGCGCGCGCAACAATCAGCTCTGAACAACTTTTAATGCGCGCGCCTCCCTAACTAGGGCAGTTTATAGGACGAAAAAAAAAAAGGAGAGAGAAAAATATCCACTGAAGTTGTAATTTTCTACCAACATCCACGCCGGTAGTGAATTGGCAAAGCGCGGGAAACAAAAACTACGACATGCCCATCAGAAGGAGAGTTCCGAGACTCGTTTTTCAAAACTTTACGCATCTTCCCGCTGTGGTTAACTTCTGGAAAATAAGCCAGTTTGCCTCATCTCTTGAAGCGTCTTTAGCGTTTGAACTGATCACCCACTGGAAAGGAGGGGCGTGGGAGGGTGGGGGGGGGGGAGAATAAAATCATCAACCAGGAGCGTATAAAGCACCGCCTGTCCCCTCCCACAGCGCTGCACTTCGTGGACATTTCAAAATTCATCTGAATGGAAGCTGCTGGAGAGGAGGGACGTGCATTTAGTTACCATAGCAATTAGAGTTTGTTGAGGATGAACAAAAACACATCCTCCAAAACAAAACAAAAAAAAAAGTGACTATATACAGCAGGCTGTGTGGGTTCAAAACACAATTATGTAAAGCTGCTGGTGGGTGCTGTGGGAAAAGAAAATATGTGTGAAATCAAAATCAAACTATGTACAACATAATGCGCAGAACGACATGCGGCATCTGGAGAGATGAGAGGTTTGTTCCTCCATAGGAATAGTTTTGGCCGCCTGACAGACATACAGTGTTGTCATCTTTCCATTAATCGTGGCAGACTGTTGCAACATGTGGAAACTGGGCCATTGTGCTAATATTAGATTAAAAGTCAGGGGTAAAAATAGAACGTGAAATAGATTTTAGGGCCGCTCCCTTTTTTTTTTTTTTTTTGAGGGAAAGCAGAAGAAAGCAGGGTCTTTTTCACTCCCTGCCACAAGTGAGACCTCATTAGGCGACTGGGTGCTCTCACTCCATCTGCTCCCGTCCCCACCCCCCAGTGTTTTACTGAAGATGACCACTTCAACCCCCACAGGCAGATTATTCAACTGATGCTGACGTTTTTTTCTTTTTCTTTTTTTTTCTTTTGATAATAACAATCAATGACGGCATTAGTCACCTTGAAATCCTAGCTCAATTTTTCAGGTTAATAGCTGATTGATGGGTCCTACTGTGCAGACAGGCAGCGAGGGACCGTGAGAACAAGGGGAAAGGAAAAGTGACAAAAATCTCACTTGGCAAAGTAGTTGAGATTGTGGAAGGAGAAAAGACTGAACAGGATCTATGAATAAGTTTCAGAAAATACTTCTGTTTGTCTGCTCTTTACTGTACTGGAACCAGGTTGGAGTGTCACTTCATGCAAGATCTAAAATACACAAGCAAATAAAATCCTGATTGACAACCATTTCTACTTTATGGTAAATTTTACAGTCCCCTGCAAATGTATTCACACTATTAAAAGTGTTAATCTACAAATTTACAATGCATTAGTTCTGTAAAAAAAAAAAAAAAGCCTCATTGGCAAGTTTATTAAAAAACAGAGAACAAACAACAAAAAGAAAACAACAGACAGGTCAGGCATATTGCTGTGCAGAAGTTTGTATCCCTTACAACACAACAACCTGAGTTTTATAGCCTCTTATGAGAACAGCAAACCTAACAAAATATCACCGAAGACCTAATTTGTCAAGTAGAGCAACGAGGATATTGATCAAAAAATATTCCAGGAAGCTCACGGTAACTTTGGCTGGGCTGCAGAAATACATAGCTTAGGCAGAAGAACATGTTGACAGAACAGCTATTAGTCACGCAGTCCACAAATCTGGCCATTATGAAACAGCAGCAGGAAAAGAGCCACTTTTTGAAAGAAAGACACGAGACTTAAAGAAGACTCTCTGGTCTAAAGGGATCAAAACTGAACTATTTTACTAATATTCAAAGCAACATGTGAAGTAGAAAACCAGCCCAGCACATTGTTTTGAATACACCATCTCCACTGCAAGGACATGGTGGTGGCGGGCTCATGCTAAGGAGACTTTTTCTTCTGCAGGAACAATGCAGACATAATAGGTGGAGGAAAATCCTAAAAGAAAATATTTTAAAGGCTGCAACAGAAAACATGATGCACAAAGACCCCTCTCTGTCCAATCTGTATGTGCTTAATCTGTGTTATGAAGTTTCAACATGTGCAAAACTGGAAAAGACATACCTAGGGAAACATGGCTCTGTGACTCAGGGTGACAGGATGTATGAATGTGAACTATTCCTAAAAAAAAATATATATATGAAAAAAGAATTCCCTTCCACATGACAATTAAGTCATAATTTGTGCAGGTCTATCAAACAAAGAAAAATCCCAATATAACGCATAAAGGTTATGGCTGTAAAGTGACAAAATATAGAATATGGGTGTGAATATTTTTTGTAAGCCCTCATTACAAAAAAACAAACAAAAAAAAACCATCTCCTCGTGTGTTTGCCTTACAGAAATATTTGTCCATCTCTGCCAAAAGCACATATCTCTCCCCGCGCTCGTGTCTCCAGCTCTCTCTTTTGCTGTTGTTTCCATAGCTACATAGCTCTCTTGAATTCCTGCTTCTTTCTTTTCATTTCTGCCAACAAAAGCCATGTTGCACAATAGAGCAACCTCATCCTACAGAAATCTGCTTCCCCCAACACACAAACACGAGCACACCTCCCAATCGGGGTCACTGGACATCTTGCGGGGAGGAAGCTGACAGACTTGTACACAGCACCGTCGCCACACTGATGCTCCAAACAACAGTATGCAGATGACCAGGTGCAGCCTGCTTTAAGACTGTTTGGCTTTTGTTTGCAGCCTACTCAGAGAAGTACAAAAATAGCGCCGTTAAGCGAGCACAAAAGCTTTAATAAATTTGCCGGGGCCTTACCAAACTTTGAGAAAGCTTAAGTCTGCTCCCACAGCTGAAATAGCCATACAGTTTTACATTTTTTTTGGTCAAATAAGCAGCAAATAGTCACATCTTAAACATCATGCATGCAGAGAGGGGAAGGCTGAGGAAGTTTGGCTGCAGGTGACATGCATCGAGAGCTGAAACGTTAATGGCACTTTGTGCCAGAGCTCTGAAGGGCATTTATATAATTGCAGACAGGCTTTCACCCAACATTGACTGGAGTGGTTTTAGCATTTTATTTTTCTCTCTGTTCCCTAGCAACAGACACTCTCTCTTCTGAGTTATGTCAGTTTGATTCGTCTAATAATGGCTTCTTATATCGCCGCAGATTGGCGCAAAGCCGCGTCGGTCTATGTCGCATATTTACATAACCAGTCACACATTTCTTAACGAGAGTCCAAATTTGTTTAGTAACACCCAAATTTGGGTCAGAATGTTGGAATACTGTGGAGAAATCTCAATTAAAAAGGTTTGTGAGAGGGAGAAAAAATAAAAATCTCACACATTCAATCGCCGGCTCTACAAACATCTCATATTACCCATTAAAGAGTGTTAATAGCCTTTTAACATTCTGAGGCGAAGCTCACCAGCATTCAGAAACTCTACTGCTTACTTCCTCACACATCAGCTCTACTTTGATTCCCTAGCATCCCCTAATGGACAAATAACCACAATACATTTATAGATGTCCCCACAAAAAATTATTATTATTATTATTTTGATACATTTTATTTTTATATGTGTTGTAGCATGTGAAGGACACAGGCCTAACAATAGTGTACAGTAATACAATGGAAATAGAGAGGAGCTCAGTAAATAGAAAGCAGAAGAAGAAGGAGGAGAAGGAGAAGGAGAAGGAGAAGGAGAAGGGATTGTTATGTTGGTTGACTGGAGATTGCACTGACACAGCGCCTCTTCACGTTCAAGTGGTGAGAGGTAGACGATCAAACCGCTCCAGAGTTCAGAGGTTCACAGGTAAGCATGAAGAGCTCCACCATTAATTACACTACAAGAAATCTGACCAGACAAACTGCAGCAAAAAAAAAAAAAAAAAAAAAAAAAAAAGTGGTTAGAACTGATTTGACAACAACAAAAATTATATTAGTAACTGAAGCAAATACAGACATACACACTACTTCTCAAAATACGATGTGGAAAATGTTTCAAATGCAGCTTCCACTTGCACGTTTACGAATACATGGGAAATATTTAAAAACGAGTTTAAGGTAGCAAGAAGAAAAAAAAAGTAATTTTGAATCATTTATTTTCAAAGGTAAAAAAAGGGTTCAGCATTAACAATCTGGATGTTGCTGTCATATTACTGGTTATTTTTCAGATGAAATTGGAGTCAGTTCCCTGTGATATGCCAATTGTGTGCGAGTGGGTGTCATGTTTTATTTAAAGAACGAGAGACAAAGTCTCTTGAATTTTAGCATGATGCCAGCAAATATGACAAATAAGGAACTGAGAAAAGCAATGCTTGTTGAAGCACATCGCACGGAAAAATATTCCTGAATCAACTCTAAAATGTGGAATGGATTGTGGTGAAAATGAGAAAACTTAAGACTACTGGTGCATTTATTGCAAAGTCACAAAATTGCAGATAATCAGATCTAACCTATTTGTGAATGTACAGTGCCTGACAAAAGTATTAACTCCCTTGGACTCTTTTATTTGGATTTTATGTGAAAAATCAACACAAAGTAGTATAAATACTAAAAAATTAAAAGGATGCGTGGTCCAAAAAGGAGGGTAAAACAAGTCCCATTTGCAGATTTTAAATCATATTAAGGGGAACATACAATATTAGGAAGAATGTGCTTCAGACATAAGAGACCAAAATGTTAGAATCAGCTTCCTAAAGGCCAATGCCTCTTAACATACAACCAAAAATACACATACTGGTTTAGACCACAGTAAATCCATGTATTTAGTCTAAGCCAAATCCAGTAAGGAATCTGTGGCAAGATCTTCAAAAAATGTGTGCAAAAATGTTCTTCCTCCAATTTGATTGAGCTTGTGTTATTTTCCAAAGAAAAATGGGCAAATATCAGTCTACATGTGTAAAGCTGGTAGAGACATGCCCCAAAAGACCTGCAGGTGTTCTTCAAAGTCCTGGGTCAGGGAAGCTGAATGCCAATGCACATCACACATTTAAGAATTATACGCAAAACTTTCTGAGCACAACACATTCATTTTCTACCAATTCACAAATATAGACTACCTTGTGTAGGTCTATCTCAATTTCACACAATCGCAATAAACTATGTTGAAATTAGTGGTTGAAATGTGACAAAATGCCAAGTGTAAAACTGCTTTCAAAAGTCTGAATAAATACAAGTCACTCAAGATGACGCTAAGAAGGGTGTGACATGAAAAGCTACAACAAAACGAAATAAAATGGCTGACTATTTGCATGGTCTTAAATAATATGTTGAGATGTCTTAAAGCTCCAGGATAAATATTTTGTGGGTGTTTCTGAACAAAAAAAAAACATTAAAAGCACAGTGATTTGTGAATGCGTCGGTTCATTTGAGCACATCTACAAAAGACACTTAAAAGTGCGGTGTGAGTATGAGATCGTCCCTGGAGGAACGTCAAATCTTAGATGTACCAGTTAAATCTTCATAAACATGTCTGCAAATTTGCGCCATGAGTGTGGCCTCATCGCAAATAATAAGTTTAAGATATATTCAAAAAGTGCACTGAGCCTAAAACAAAAACCTGCTAGCTGCATCTCATATACGTACAGATAACTACATTAGATAAAATTAAGATAAAATATATGTTAGGTAATGTATTATTATTATTATTATTATTATTATTATTATTATTGTTGTTATTATTATTAAGCTCTAAGTTGAATTGTAATTCTGTGCACCACAACCCAACACACAGTACTATTTCACTTTCATTTCATTAAAACCACAGAAATTACAGTCTAGCGAGATATTCAAACTTTCCCAGCAATCACCAGATTGCAATTATTTACATAAAGTTCATATGCAATAATGAACTTCATTCCACACACAGTGGAATCAACTGAATCATTAGTTTTCCTAAGAGTATTTTCATTAATTATAATATTAAAAATTCATAATCTTAATTGTTATGTGAATGTTATTACTACAAGAAGCAAAGAAGGAGGCTGGCTGATTGAATAAATATAGTTTTGTAGGAAAATTACTTTTCTTCAGGCAGAGGAAGCAATATTATTATTCATTTAAATTTGAGCTTCTGTCTAGTTGATTGCATCCAGTTTTGTTCTCTACCAACACTCGACATGCTTCACTTTTATTATTTTGTGCTGCAGCAGGAAAAAAAAAAGATGCTCGTAGACCCAAAACTATTAGATAAAAGCATATTTAAAATTGCTGTCTGAGTAATTTAGTCATAAAATAACCAATTAATTGCCACGGTTTTAGTAAACATGGAAATGTCTTGGTGTATTAAGTATCTGCTGAGGCTGTAGCGTGTCACATCTTCTAACTATTTTGATGACAGACACGCCGCAGCAGGAGTTGCAGATGTAATTATTACTGTCAGTACTGGCTTACATTGTATTTCCAGCTCAGCAGTCCTTTTATTATTCATGCCTGCTCACATTTAGGTCTTTTTAGAAACATGGAACTGGGCTGCCATAAAGAAGCTTTTTGTTGACAAGTCTCAGATCACGTTTTTGACCAAATCTGTCTCCACAAAGCTGTAATTTACAGGTTAATATGAAAAACCATGTATTATCCTTGTGATTTTATTTTTTTCTTTCACTGAGGCTTTCATCGTACTCCTTGCAGATTTATCATCTTTACATGCACAGTTTAAAAGGAATCCTTTGAATTGGAAGCTCTTTTATACTTACTCCCACTCCTTCCTGCGGGCTTGTGGTGTGCTCTGTATTTTGTGAGCCTGGTGGGCCATAATGATGTCCTTCTGCTCCACAAGACCCCCGCGCCGCCGCAGTGCGGCGTGAGGGCTGAGGGACCCCGAGCCCTGATCGGACGAGCCGTCATCCCGACTGTAGGGCACGTCGAAACTGGCTGCACGGGGGGGCAAGCCGATGTCCTCAGGACCACCGTGGGGGACCTGCAGGGAGCAGGAGCGAGCCCCCTGAGCCAGGCCAGGACGGGCAGACGGGATGGGCCTCCTCCAGTCCTCAGGCTCCGGCAGGGACAGGGAGGACTGGACGTGACTGTGTCCACGGTGCGATGGAGAGTGGAGAGTTGGTGTGAAGGAAAGGGAGAGGGACTGGTCGGAACTGGTGAGCATATCTGCAGGGATCAGGAGTTTGGCAGATTCACCATAATTCTACAAATGGGAAGAAAAGAGAAGCAGAAGATGACGAGTGTGAGATGGCAGTACTAATTAGAGAAACACTGACAAGCCAGAGGGGCGGGTGGCTCTTTCAATTTTGGTCCAGACTCAAATGTTTCAGCAACCTGCAAAGAGACTGCAATAAATCGAGGTCCAAGTGGAGCTCAGAGAATCGCAACTTTTGCCTTTTGGTCTGCACCACGACCTGTTATCTGTGTTTTTGATTAACTTTTCAAACAGATTCATGAACATTCTGTTTAGATTTTGTTTTTTTTTCCTTTTGAGTTCAGAGATCCATATTATTTTATTGAGTGGCGATGCTGTAATTGTTCTCAAATAACAGCTAATGACTGATAGATAAGTAGCTTCTACTCCACTGTATTTAGCTCTAATTACCTAATGTGACTTGGATGTGTTAGACACTATAACGATGTACTGTTGTTGTGCACATGCCAACTTCTTCATTTAGCTGTTGAGACTTATTTTCCTGCTGATATTGCTGTAGAGATTTTACATGTTTTTTTCCTCCTTTAGGCAGATAAGAATAGTCTGAATATCAGCTCTAGCTGAGTGATTCATTCACAATACTTTTTTATGTAATGCTATGTGGTTTCTAACACGTTCTAGTTAGAGATTAGGCTTTTATCTTTTAGGCCTGACCTGCAGACTCCAGTTTTGACTGATTCTGCTTCTTCTCATCGCAACATACAACAATTCCTTTGTTTGCAGCTGAATCCAACTGAAAATAAAGGATTTACATTATTCCCATTTACTACGCATCAAACCACATGCCTTGATTTTTGTCAAGCAAATAAACTTATTCAAAGTGAATGTTGTTGGCTGGTGTATTTATAAAGTAAAGATGAAGGGAGATTTTAGATTTATAGCATTTAATGAAAAAGTTAAAAAAAAAAAACGTTTTTTTTTGTTTGTTTTTGTCAGGCAGCTCATGATAAAACCATAACCTTTTGGGTGCGCATTACATTAATGCTTTAATGTAAAAAATAAACATTTCTGGCTACAAAGTGATGCTGACTCCACTCTTTTAAGACTGCAGATGCTTTGTTTTTGATTCTGCATAAAGTACATAGAACTGTACATACTTTTCAGTAGCCTGATTTATGTGCTCAAAACATCCATTTTTGATTTGTCCAATGTAGTATTCTAATTTTCTCTCTACTGTAAGCTGTAGTCATTGAAATTGCTAAAAAAAAATACCTGTAATAGTTTACATTATGTACAATACATTTCTTTAAAATTAGAATTACACTTTCTGAAATGACTGGCAAGATGTGTGACTCTGCTCAGAAAGACAATATTGCTTTCAAACAAAACGTAGTTTGTTCCACCCTGAACAAGTTTTCTGTTGCTTATACTCATTCGACCAAAAAGGAGTTAATCAATCTTCATAGTTCTTGTGATTCTCAGAAAACAGGAGTTGCTTGCCCAAGGATCAACAGCTGACAGTTGGGTTTGAGTTTTATCTTTTTTAGCCATAAAATAGAAAAAAAAAGAAAAGAAAAACAGAATTTCTATTCCTCTTTCTTTCTGCTGCCTGCAAAGTTTATTTCCTACTGAGACGGAGAGATGCGAGGGGGTCCGATGGAGTGTCAAAAGGCTGAAAAACAGCAAGTTTGCACAGAGCCGGATGGTCAGGAGCCAGACGGAACAAGGCCGCTGGAAGCTGAAAGGAAGATGACTGAGTGTGGAGGAGCCGGAGCAGAAAAGCGCTCGATGAGTCACTCATCATCAGCAGCAGGGGCTCCTCAGACATGAACTGGACACAGCCTGAGCTGAGCTCTGCCCTCCAACACCGGAGAAGCGCCTCTATGAAAGCTGGCAGAGGCTGCAAGGTCAGCGCACACATTTAGAAGGGCAGTCTGATGGCACCTTTGTGCTGCTCGGCAGTGGGCTGTCTTTGACGGTAGCACAAAAGATGGTGCTGTAGGTGGTTTTATCAGTCTGCTGTGGAGCCACGGATGAGGGGCAATTAAAGGTCAAGGCTGCTTATATCAACAGGCTATAAACTATACAAGAGGAAGGGACGCTCCCTCACATCTGACAGACTTATTCAAACAAGAGTAAAACCACTCAGTTTTTACATGGTTGTAAGATTTTTTTATTATTATCTGTTAAATTTGAAACACCTTTGTGGAGGAGTTCTTATTTTTATTTATTTATTCAAATTTCAGCTCCCAGGCTGTGATCTCCTTCAATTAGTGCCCACTAAAACAACAGGCGCCCCCTTCCTCCAATTTGTTCACGTCAGCCGCACGTCGACAACCGCCTTGGAAATGCATTAACTAGCCAGTTAACGGGTACTGTTAATTAGGCTGCCGCTTCTTTATTCCTGTGGAGTTAAGTGTTTGACGCGCAGGAGAGTGGAGGAGGGAGAGACAAAGCAGCACTCAGAAGTATGGAAATTGATTGCTAAAATGCACACTGGAGGATTGAAGCACTACCTGCGACAAATAGGGAAACATAAAAAAATAATAGTGAATCTATACACTGATCAATGGATCTGATCGGCTTACCTTGAGGCGCGGTGCGCTCCGTCATCCTGAGCTGGATCCTAAATCCATGCCCCCTCCCTCCTTCTGTCTATCTGTCACTCAATCCGTCCAAGTTTGATGCTCAGAGGAAGGTTTCTCCTTGAGTGCTGCTGGTCGCCGCTGTATGGCTATAAATACCGTCGGGTGGCTGGGAGCCAGAGCCGTGTGGCACACATGAGCGTAAACACGCGTGGAGACAAGATGTGAGGCGAGGAAATAATCCCGACCATCTTCGCGCAAACCGGCTGCCCGTGATATGAGTCACTTGGCGTGTGGATTACGACGCGCAGGGATGTGGCTCCAAAACTTCACTAGGAGAGTTTAGTGGTTATTCTCAGATCACTGGTTGAGGGAGGGATAATAATGGCGGGGGGTGGGGGGGTGGAAGGTTGATGGAGAAAATGCAACAGGTGTCTATGTGGAGCAGCAACGTGGGTGCAAATAACTCTGATATGTACCACTAGATGGTGAGCTAAAGCCACACTCTTTCCACTCCGCTAAAAACACCCCCCAAAAAAGGACAAGTTGCTGCTTATTTTGCATTTTATCTCACAACAGCAAATCAAAAATCACAACACACACAAACACACACACAAACAAATGATGACGTATTAGATGTTAAGTAACTTTCCGGGACACCAGATGAAGTTTGACTGACTAAAAGAAACAAATACATTCTTATTTCAATCCTTTGCTGTGGTTTCAAAAAGTGCTAAAAGAGCACAGAGAAGAAGCTTATTAAATAATAAATTGTATTCATGAAACTAGTGATGACTCACTATGCCGTCTTCTCACCATGTGATGAATCGTTTTTAATGACAAATAACTGCTGAGTTGTAAACAAGACCTTGTTCCTGATCATTTCATTGGTCATCGTTTTCCCCATAGTTTACTGGTTCATTAAATGTTTCGATGTTTTCAGTATACTTAAACATTTAATGGGTAAAAAGATCATTTAAAAAAAAAAAAAAACCTGAAAATAGTTAATACATAAACACTGTTTGTAATTATAGTTAAGTAAGGTGTTTTTGAAAAGCAAAAGCATCATGTCTGCACACATCATCTTAAACCTTTTAAATTACAAAATGTGACAAAGAAAAAGTTTGCAACATAACATGTATCTTGCATTACCTTTTTTAAACATTTAAATATGAAGTAAGAAACAAATAAGTTATTTCAGATTTGGTTTTGTTTTGTGTCACACATATTTCAGATACAAGTACATTTTACATCAATAAATAAAGGAAATGCAAAAAAGCAGTTTTAAAATGGGAATTGAATTCATTAAGAGGATGAAGCGATACACACCTACCAGCCCCCAAAACCCTCCAATGGTGCTAAATTAAGATTTGATTTAAAAAAACAATTTGTCAGTTTTCATAAACACTTGACTGCAGTTGTTGGCACTCAAGGGGCTCAGCCAGTTATTTGGTTTGGATACATTAGTCATTAGGTGTCTGTGATTAGTTTGATGGTCTGATGTAAATATGACAAAAAGCCAACAAAAAAAAAAATCTGCCAGGGAGCAAAATACTTGAAAATGTTTTTATTTTCCCCATTTTTCTTTTAGGATTTGAACTGTTATTTGATTGAAGAAATGAGTTGAAGTTCCGCTTTCTTTTAAAAATTTTTTTTCCTCCTTATGGTTAAAGTCTTTAATAGAGAAATATAATTGTTGATGTTTGGTTTTGTGTGGTTTTTGATTTTGGCTTCTTAGTTTTCAATCATTTCTTTTTTGTTGTAGTTGTTGTGTCTTCAGTTTTATGTTTTAAGTCATTCCTGTGTTGGAATATGATGCTGGCTGCGCCCTCAACGTTGGAGTAGAGCGCTGTGTCCTTTATTCTTGTTTTATTTTATTTTTTTTCTTAATTATCTTGTTAATTTTACTGTGATTTTTCCATGTTTTTATTTTGGCATTTTAGCTGCCTCCTGTTCATTTATTCCTCCCAGTTTCAGATACTGTCAGATCCCCATAATACCTTCTGTCTTGTCTGTGTACCTGTTTTGTTTCACTCTCTGTGCCACCTTACTTTGGATTTCAGCTTCACAGAGTTTGCTGAACTCTTTTTCATTAAACTCACCGTCACACAATCCTGCCTGTTTCCTGTCTGCTTTTGGGTCCTCCATCGCCACAAACCATGACAACAATATTGCTTTAAAGTACACACAATAGAATTTATGTTCGTAGTTTTGATCTTTTGGTTCACTTGTAATGCAACTAATTTTTTATGTCAAATTTCCACAAATAAATTATTTAACAAACAATCT